>NC_137624.1:40841300-41113800 GCF_963280865.1 Gymnoscopelus braueri | reverse complement strand
TATTTGAACTGGGGACCCTCCCCCACCCTGACAAGCACTTGTAGGAGTTGAGGCTTTAAATTTAGTTTGACTCGTTCCACAGCTAAACATTGTGAAAATAGCAGATCTACAAGCTCACAACGCCTCGCACTGTGAGGCGTTGGGAGCTTGTAGATCTGATATTTTCACAATGTTTGCCCCTTTCTTACGTAATATTTGACAATTTGGTATAAGAAAGGTCTTAAAAGTCATTAAATTGTAACGTTATAAATGTGCAGATACCCTGTTTACACTTATATTGTATATTGGTTTGTTTACTGTTGAGAGAGAAAACAATGTTGCACATTAAGATAATCATCTGGGGACCCCCAAAATAATTTGGGGACCCCCAACCCCAGTTTGGGAAACACTGGGCTACACGAGCACCAAGCTTTGATAAGACAAATCTAGAGCCGGTTTTATTTTTCCAATTCTCAATTCCTAATTCTCAATTCTCAGTTCCTATCCATATACACAGGATTCAGAGTAGTGTGAAAATGCTCCCATCTGTTTGTTTTTGTTTCTCCCAAGGCTGTGTAAAGAAGGAACAGTCACATATTATGTTCTAGGCAAACTGGAGCCTTGAACGCGTTGACCTCCTCTTGCCTGGTTCACACAATTTCTCTAAATGCTGCTTGATGTTTCGGTTTTCTTTCTTGGATTATGAATACAGATACAGACTGCTGCCACCTCCCGCATGGAGAGTTATTGTCTCCGCCAGGCCGAAAGGCATGGCGAGAGAGTATGTTTTCGCCCCTGTCCGTCCGTCCGTTTGTGTGTCCGTTTGTGTGTCCGTCCGTTTGTGTGTCCGTCCGTCCATCTGTCTGTGAACAGCTAATCTCAGGCACCGTTGGCCCGGTCGCTCCGAAACTGTGCACACACACTCCCTGGATGAATGAATGAATTTTTCACATGGGCCTGTTATAGCGCCACCAGGAGGCCGATTTGTGCAAAACCCTTTTACTCCTACAGATTTTATCCAAATGTCATGCAAATCGGTACACAGTATCTCTATAGTCATGTGATCAACACGGATCTGTCCGATTGTCCATATTCCATCCTCATTGGCTAAGGTTGGCTTCCAAAGTTTGCAGGATTGGTTCGTTTTGAACAAAATGCCTCAAATCATGAACGCAGCTTCTGCTTTCCGTGCAATTTCACACGCAAATTCCCACTAGGCCGAGGAAGAAATGCCACCCTTTTCACATTGGCCTGTTATAGCGCCACCAACAGGTCTAATTTAGCAAAACAAATTTTTGGAACAAAATGCCTCAAATCATGAATGCAAGGTCCGATTGCCGTGAAAGGCCCAAGAAGAAATGGCACCCTTTTCACATTGGCCTATTATAGCGCCACCAGGAGGCCATAATAACCTACCTAACCTGGCGGAGACCTGTGCTCCGAGGAGCACTTTTTCTAGTTTCCTCTCATTTCCTCTCAGTGCCATCGTCTCCCTTTGTCTGATGATGATGATGATGATGATGGTGATTATGATGGTGATGATGATGTGAGAATAACTGATAATGCAAGCAGGAGGAAATCATGGCAGCGGAAGCTGGCACGCCAGAGAACAAAATGACACAGGACAGAAGTGTCAAAGTGCTCTTTAATGGCCAGTTACACAGATTTATGTAACATATGTAACATGTCACACAGATCATGTGGGTGGAGACTACGGTACATAAAACTGCTCATACAACTTCAAGTGTGTGTGTGTGTGTGTGGGGGGGGGACATAATACACATAATACATGTTCATACACATAATACATGTCAGCATAAAGATTTTATATTTGCCTCTTCTCAAAAATGGAATCAATTGTCCTAGTTGTTGCGTGCAAATCATTGGTTTAGTAACAAGACAATGTCAGACAAGTAGCATCAATTATCTTCTCTGGCAGTTCATACAGTCCATGGCATGAAAGGATCAACACCACACGCCTCCCAAGCAGGCCCACAGATCGTGTTTTAGCATCTTTGAACCGCACAGGAATTGAATCGCACCGATCAGTGTACCATTGCATTGCATTGTCCCTTTATCATAACATCGCTAAATGGTGAAAGGCAGGGCACTGAGCTGGTGGTGCCAGCCAGGATATGTCACTATCTGTTGTACTCCAGAGAGGCCTTATAGGGATCTTGACCCCAAGTAAACCCTCCTGAGTCCTGATCCCACCTCCTTCCTTGTTGGCATGTCTCCTTACCTCACCCATGCATCCTTAGCATCTGTCAATCAGGCTTTTTTTCTGGTCAAGAGATTAAGGTTAAAGCCTCCTCCTCCTCCCTATAGAAAACTGTTATGTCTTCTTTTTCATTCATTCTTCTTAGCAGTGCTGCGTTACTGTTGGAGTTAAAAAACATTGTTTTGTATATATTATTGCTTTTCAACTGTCTAAGAAAATAGGCTCTGATCTTGCGGACAGGTTTAATCATAGCGACGGTCTGCAAGTGTTCTTTGGCAGCGGATCAGCGTTCATGGACCTGAGAGGAGGAGCAGAAGAGAACGGGGCCGTGGCCTGCTGTGTCAGGATAGGTGGATTATTTCATGTTTAGGAGGTGCCAGGAGGTGCCATCTCTACCCCCTCATTTTTAGACCACTCTACTTCCCCTGGCTTCCTCTCCTCTCTGCCTCTTAGGGCACCTTTCTGCATCCCCATCTTCCTGTCTCTTCACTGACCCATTCCTTTTCACCTCTTTCTCCATTAGACTTTTAAACCAGCCTGTAGTGTTCCTCCTCCTCCTCCTCCTCCTCCTCCTCTCTCTGTCCACATCACCCTGGTGTTTGATGACTGAGGCGTTTCGAGGGTTAATCCGCACTGGCTCTCGTGATGAGTCATCCACGCTGGCGTCCACGTGTGGGCGCCTGTTATCGGTGAGCGCATTCAGGTTTCCCCCTCCACCCTGCATCTTACATCTGTTATGAACCTATACAGTATGTTACAGGTGAAATAGTTTATAAGTGTGAAATTGTTATTGTGTTGTTATAGTACAAACAGACACAGGTGTTGTCTAGTATGTGTATCGCCGCTGTCGGGCAGCAACCAAATATTTCCATTATTTCTCCATATTCCAGCTTGATGTTTTTTTCCCATTACAACCGGGAAAGCATCTGTGTCATTTTAGATTTATCTTTAGCTATACATATGAGCTTGTAGATCTGCTATTTTTGGAAAAATCTTGAAAGTTTGTGCAAAATCGTTGAATATAATACGAGGCTATATTTTTTTAGCTCAAATCTTTGCTTCTGGGGGTCCCTGGAACAAAATATTTTGAGATGGGGGGTCCGTTGCCAAATACTTGATGATTTTGGGGATCCTTGACATGAAAAGGTTTGAGAACCACTGGTATAGCAACATATACGTTTTTCCAGAAAACTGTTTTTTAGAATCGGCCTCAGGTCTTATAGTGTTAAATGTGTTGTTTGACAATGTCTGGCGTCACAGGCAGACTGCATGGCCTCAAGTTCCTTTTGCCTGAAACCTGAACCAGTGAAGCGACACACTGTCAGCTTGTATACTGTAATTGCCAAGAGATCAGACGTTATTCCTCCTACCCAGCTAAGCTCAGAGTGTGTACTTCTACTTCACACCCACGCAGTGGTGGAAAAAGTTCTCAAATTCTTTACTTAAGTAAAAGTACCAATACTGCAATATAAAAATACTCTGTTACAAGTAAAAGTCCACAATTCAAAATGTACTTGAGTAAAAGTACAGAAGTATTGGCATCAAAATGTACTTAAAGTACCAAAAGTAAAAGTACTAAAATGTTTGAAAATAGCAGATCTACAAGCTCACATCGCGACGTGTTGTGAGCTTGTAGATCTGCTATTTTCAAATAGCCTATGTATAAAATAGGGCTAAATTGGTTAATGTATGTTCTATAACACCATAATTTACATCTGCAAAGTAACTAGTAACTAAAGTTTTCAAATAATTGTAGTGGAGTAAAAGTACAATATTTGCCTCTGAGATGTAGTGGAGTAGAAGTAAAAGTATTGGAAATTGGAAATACTCAAGTAAAGTACAAATATATCAAAATTGTACTTAAGTAAATGTACTTAGTTACTTTACACCCACGCGTCTCCAACATTGAATACTAAATTGTATTTTGAGACAAAAACCCAGGTAGTGTTTTTGTCACAGTATTTATACTGTAATTGTGTGAAGCAAACAAGTGCAGAGAGAGTAACAGGGACTGAAGGAGTGTTGTGTTGTTGCATAAGAGCAGTTTGTATGTTTTTTCTGATTGAATGAATACTTTATTAACAGTTTGCAAAATAGTGCAGTGTTACAATTATACAATGATGCTACAAGGATAACACAAAAAAGTCCTAAGGGCTTGTTTCCATTGTGGGAGATCAGTGGTTCTCAAAGTGCGGTCTGGGGACCCCCCCAAGGGCCCTTGAAGAGGTTCCACAATGAGTTAAAATAGCATCGCAATCAGTTTAACCGTTTTTGCGCTTTAACCCTATATTGTATACTCTGGCTATAATAAAAAAAAAGACAATCTACATGGTCAAGACGCATCGCATCGCCAAGATTGGCTCTTGAAAAACGTTGAAGAAATCTTGAAAACATGTGAAAATCATGTGAAAAAAGAATGTAAACACAATTTTTCTTTTTCTCAAATAAATCACATGGGGGTCTGACCGTGGCCAAATGCATATTAATTTGGGGATCCTTGAAATGAAAATGTTAGAGAGTTACTCTAATGACATTGTTTCAAAGGCAACAGTGTCACTAAGACAGATAAATGATGTGGAATGAAACACATTATGCTCAGGATGACTGATTCCTCTAAGTTTCACAACTTGTGGGTGGGTGTGTGTGTGTGCGTGTGCGTGTGCGTGTGTGTTTGTGTGGAAAGAGAGACAGTGATACACCAGTATGTTGTAATGCACGGAACAAAAAATACTTATCGTCAACATGTTCAGCTTCATATTGTATTAAACAGAAATCCAGTTCACGCTCCATTTTTTTTCTTCAAATGGCAGTACATACGTTGGCAAAGAAATACTTAAGTTTTTCAACAATAGAGGGGGCATCCGGATTTGAACCGGGGACCTCTTGATCTGCAGTCAAATGCTCTACCACTGAGCTATACCCCCGTGTGACAAAACAGTCAGAAAACACATCTATGTACCTTTGTTCAAGGCTAGGTCAAACAGTATAGCCTTACTCCGCCTTCCTTTGTTTGCATATGAATGAGTGTGTGTGTGTGTGTGTGTGTGTGTGTGTGTGTGTGTGTGTGTGTGTGTGTGTGTGTGTGTGTGTGTGTGTGTGTGTGTGTGTGTGTGTGTGTGTGTGTGTGTTGTTTTGCTGGACCAATTAGTGGCAAACGTTTTGTGCCGCTGCCAGTTGGTCAAGGAAGACACTCCATTAATGTATTTACAATCTGTCAACGACAACTGTGTTATAATAACCCTTATATATTATATTTACTGTGTAATAACCCTTATATATTACTGTTTTATAACCCTTATATATTACACTTATATAACATTAATCACTCAGCTTGGTGCTACAATAGTTCTCTGAGGAAAGCAGGGAGAAAGCATTATCTCAAATATATACACATATCATAGAGGAACTGAATGTCACTGGACCAAGTTGTACTGAAAACAACAGATTCCAGTGTGTGTCTGTGCCATGGCATCATGACTGGCATCATGACTGTGATATTCAGATGGGCAGAACACATCATATCATAAGGCCAAAGGTGAACAACACAATAACTTTATAAGCTACTATGAATGTGTTGCATTGTGATGCCATGATAGCATGTATCATGGCATAGCATTTTTTTTTGTGGGGGATGCGACATAGATTCCACAGATTTTAAAAGCTTTTATTTTTAAAACCCAATAGAAGATTGCTTTGAACAACTGATTTAAACAGACAGCCAGCCCAAATAAGCAACTACTTTTTAGAAACATAAGCCGAAAAAATAAAACGCAACCTTTCTTTTTCAGTGTGTGCAGTTTTGATCTGTTCCATACACTGTCTGCGGTATTGATGTTAACAGTGCCTGTTAAGTGAACCATCATCCGCATGAAGATATAAGTACATTAGAGCAGTTTAATTTGCACACATTAAAGGTTTTATTGATTATGATTCAACTCTCCAGTCCATCATGGCTATCAAGACATACATTCTCCCTGACACGGCATGTCTGTCGAGTAATACGGCAAGGTTGCAAGGATGCATATATAATTATAATTACTATATAGGTCTATAATAATTTATGTTTTGGTTATTTGTTATAACATTACACACATACTTGAGCCAGGGCGTAATATGCCAGGGCTTAATAATAATCTTATTGTTGTAATATAATATGGGCTCCAGCAGTAGATAAATAGGTCTATGTGTACAGGTAGGCAGGTGGGTAGGTCAGGTGGTTATACTGTATATACATGCATGTGTGTATGTTTTTATTCTTTTTTGATTTGTTGAAGTGATTCTACAAATAGGGGAAGCTCTCTATAAGCCTATCTATTTTTAGTTCTCTATAAACCTATCTATTATTATTTTTAACTCAATAGCTGCAATAGCAGAAAGATGAGGCATGTTAATGAATTAGAAAGATGCGGGCGTTATATAGGCTACTCCATTCTACATTGTATTATTACGTTGGGTGGCATATAGACCTACTTAATGTTATCCTACAATTTAGCGAGAATGAAAAGCGTCGCAATTACTGCAGACTAAACTTGCATTCATTGGAAAATCGTCCATAGAAAAAGGGGAAATAATAGTTTTAAAAGGAGGCGATCTAAAAGAAGTAAGAGTGGCAGACGACCTGTTTGGACGCACAGCTTGAGCTGTCTGGAGCTGTCACTGTTTGGGTTCAAGGGGCGCGGCCTTGTCGGCGAGTGCGCCGTAATTTGGACCCACAAGCACATGTTCAAGTTTCCTGTTATTAAACAATATAGGGGGCATCCGGATTTGAACCGGGGACCTCTTGATCTGCAGTCAAATGCTCTACCACTGAGCTATACCCCCACACTACAAGCTTGTCAAAATACACGTCGATGTTCCTTTGTTCAAGGTTAGGTCAACAGTAGCTCCTCACTGACTCACTCTGCCTTCCTCTATTTGCATGTGTGTGTGTGTGTGTGTGTGTGTGTGTGTGTGTGTGTGTGTGTGTGTGTGTGTGTGTGTGTGTGTGTGTGTGTGTGTGTGTGTGTGTGTGTGTGTGTGTGTGTGTGTGTGTGTGTGTGTGTGTGCGTGCGTGTTGGTACTTGTGTGTTGTTACTCTAATTTCCAGTTACCTTTACTATTCCTGAATATGTCAATACTTTATACTTCTAAATCACTTTTCATTATTTGAAAACTTTGGTCAGTGGTTACTTAGCAGATGTTGATTAAAAACATACATTGACCACTTAAGTCTTAAGCAATATTACAATAATTTTGTAGATGTACTATTTTCAAAAAATGGAAGCATTTAGAAAATAATGGACCTTTTGCATAATGAGTATTTTTACTTTTGGAATCCTGAAATATATTTGTATCAGTCTAATCGGTCTTACAGGATTGTGTGTAGATGTAAGAGTATTTTTGGCCTGGAGCTATGCACAGTAAATCTGTTGTAATCAGCTTGTAATTCACACATGGACGGCCGTTTCAACACGTCCAGACACACTACCTGCTGAAATCTGGTTTTGGCTGTTATCCCAATATGAATAGTACTCTGCTATCTGACAAGGTGATTACTTAGAACCAAGACCCCCCCCCCCCCCCCCCATTATGAAAGATTGTATTGTAATCTGTACAGATGTCTAGCACAGGGTTTTTCAAAGTGGGTGCTGTGGAAGGCCAGGGGTGCCGCAGAATACTTTAGTCAAACAGACCTGAGTTGTACTGTACTCGGTGCATTCGTTTTTTGATCTACAGTACACCAAATGTCTTCACCAAAAATAACAGATCTCATTGTGAGCTTGTAGATTGGCTATTGGCTACAGCCGTTTTACTCTTGTGTACCTGAGCTGTGCACAACATGTAACAATAATGAACAACCTTGAGCCTTGATTCTGGCAATTATGCAACTGATGTGTCTCGATCCACATTCTTGTAGATCGCCTATTTTCGCTATCCGTCCTCCTGAGTGTAGTTTGGTTGGTGGGTGCAACATACAGGGTTAGTTCTGAGTGTAGTTTGGTTGGTGGGTGCAACATACAGGGTTATTTATGAGTGTAGTTTGGTTGGTGGGTGCAACATACAGGGTTATTTCTGAGTGTAGTTTGGTTGGTGGGTGCAACATACAGGGTTATTTCTGAGTGTAGTTTGGTCGGTGGGTGCAACATACAGGGTTAGTTCTGAGTGTAAATCAAATCAAATCAAATCAAACTTTATTTATAAAGCACATTTACAACAATCGAAACTGAACCAAAGTGCTGTACATGGAGAGACAGAAAAACATCAAACAGGAAAGTATGTGAGTGAGACAACAACAAAGTCACACATCACATACAACAGGAGATCAAGACATGAACTCAAATGTGATTAAAAGCTAAAGAATAAAAGTGTGTTTTAAGAAGGGATTTAAAAGCCTCAATAGAATTGGCACTTCTAATATAGAAGGGCAAGCTGTTCCAGAGCCTGGGAGCAGCAGCAGCAAAGGCGCGGTCACCCCTACTCCTCAGCCCGGTTATGGGAACCACTAAGAGCAACTGGTTGGCTGACCTCAGCGCTCTCTCGGGCATATAGGGCTCCAAAAGTTCAGACAGGTATAAGGGGGCTAGGCCGTGCAGAGATTTGTAGGTGAATAAAAGAAGCTTAAAATCTATTCTAAAATTGACAGGGAGCCAATGGAGGGCTGCTAAAACTGGGGTTATGTGCTCTCGCTTTTTTGTACCAGTGAGGAGGCGAGCAGCCGCATTTTGCACCAGCTGCAGGCGCCTGAGTGAGGACTGATCGATACCGGAGAGTAGGGAGTTGCAATAATCTAGTCGAGAAGATATGAAAGCATGGATTGCCATCTCCAGTTGTTTGGGTGGAAGATATGGTTTGACTTTCGCTAACAGGCGTAATTGGAAAAAACTGCTTTTAATAACGGAACTAATATGTTTATTAAAGGTGAAGGTACTGTCAAAGGTGACACCGAGGTTTTTGACGGAGGAACGGATGTTTGTGCTGAGGGAACCCAGGATGTAGTTGGTAGATGGAGCAATGTTATGGCCAAAGAATATGACTTCTGTTTTATTTTCATTGAGGTGTAAAAAACTTGTGTCCATCCATATTTTAATATCGTCCATGCAGTCCTGTAAGCGTTTAAGTGAGTTTTGGGCATTGGTAGTGAGGGGTAGGTATATTAGGACATCGTCAGCGTAACAATGGAAAGGAATGTTGTGTTTGGTGAAAATTGACCCTAATGGCAACATGTATAAGAGAAACAGAATGGGGCCAAGGATAGAGCCTTGGGGGACTCCAGACGTGAGGGGGGCCACAGGAGATGAAAAGTCACCTAGTTGGACAGAGAAACTTCTGTCCGCAAGGTAAGACTTAAACCAGGCCAGGGCAGTGCCAGATATACCTACGTGATGTTCTAGTCGTGATAGTAAAATGGCATAATCTACAGTGTCGAAGGCAGATGAAAGGTCCAGGAGGACCAGGACTGAGGAGCTTCCAGAGTCAGCAGTTAAAAGCAAATCGTTAAAAACTCTCAAGAGAGCAGATTCAGTGCTGTGGCCAGGTTTAAAGCCAGACTGAAACTTTTCATGAAGGCCGTTTGTGATTAGGAATGACTGTAGCTGGTGTAGTTTGGTTGGTGGGTGCAACATACAGGGTTATTTCTGAGTGTAGTTTGGTTGGTGGGTGCAACATACAGGGTTATTTCTGAGTGTAGTTTGGTTGGTGGGTGCAACATGCAGGGTTATTTCTGAGTGTAGTTTGGTTGGTGGGTGCAACATACAGGGTTATTTCTGAGTGTAGTTTGGTTGGTAGGTGCAACATACAGGGTTATTTCTGAGTGTAGTTTGGTTGGTGGGTGCAACATGCAGGGTTATTTCTGAGTGTAGTTTGGTTGGTGGGTGCAACATGCAGGGTTATTTCTGAGTGTAGTTTGGTTGGTGGGTGCAACATACAGGGTTAGTTCTGAGTGTAGTTTGGTTGGTGGGTGCAACATACAGGGTTAGTTGTCGGTGTAGTTTGGTTTTATGGGTCAGCCACAGAACGTTAGCTCTGGGTGGAGACCTGCGTTGCATGACTCTCTCTGCCCTTCATTTCCTGTTTCTACACTATCCTGCCAAATAAAACAACACCCCACACCAAAGAAAAGAACAAAGAGAAGAGTGGAAAAGATCAGACATTCAGCATTTCAAATCACATCTGATGTGATTTGAAATGCATTGACTGACTGTTCAGGTTAAGAACCCCCCAGGATAGGGTATAGGCAGTGATGGAAAGTACATTTACTTTAGTAATGTACTTAAGTAAAAAAAAATTAGGTACTTTTACTTTACTTGAGTATGTACATGTTCCAACCCCTAGGGGGGGGGGTAGGTTATCTGTGTGTTGTCATGAGATACTACAAGGTCTGTGATTAATCTTGTTGCATTCAGACACGCCTCGGGTTCCTGCCACCTCCATTGATTTGTTGTTGCTGTCTGAGTGAGTGCTCTGGGTGTGTGTGTGTGTGTGTGTGTGTGTCTGTGTGTGTGTGTGTGTGTGTGTGTGTGTGTGTGTGTGTGTGTGTGTGTGTTTGTGTGTGTGTGTGTGTGTGTGCGTGTGGGCCTGTGTGTGTGTGTGTGTGTGTGTGTTCGTGCGTGTGTGCGTGTGTGTGAGTGCCTGCCTGCCTGTGTGAGACTTAGAGAGAAATGGAGACAGCTATGGTGTGGATGCTCACTGTTGATGTATGAATATTGTCTTAATATCAAAGTCCTGAGTCATACATTCCTGTGTGTTTTGGGGAGATCGCTGCCCCCTGTGAAAGATTGCCAACTTCCTACATGTTTTCGAAAAACACAATAAAAATTCACATTAAAGCAAGGGTTAGGGTTAGTGCCACTCATTTCCTTGATGTTATACCTGCATCCATTGATAATAATGTGTAACAGAGAGGTCCTCTGTTACTGATGTTTGTCTCTTTATAGCAGTTTGCACAGTTGTATTTTTGCACAATGAATAGTCATGATTTTAAGTATTTATTGAATGATAATCATGAGGGGCAAGTGCAATGTGTAATATGAGTGCAATAGAGACCAAATTAAATATGTATAAGAGGTGCAATATGGGTAATGCTAAGTGATTATTGAAAGCTTAAATGTGACTCTCCACCAAACAGGCTACTTCAGACTACTTCAGACTACTTCAGACTACAACAGACTACAACAGACTACAACAGACTACAACAGACTGGTAATCTGTTGGCAAAAGTTGGCATCTAGTTCAGCACAAACTGCTCCTGCCAGTGCTGCCAGGTCTGCTTATTATAAGCGACTTTGGGCTTGTTTTCCTGTAAAGTCGCTTGTAAATATTCTTGCAAATATTAATTGCTGATTGCTTATGTTTGGGCTTGTTTCTGAAGTGTAGTTGCTTATTTGGACTTGCTTTCAAGGTTCTTTTTTGAAAATAGCTGATGTAATAGGGCTCAAGTGGTGAAACTGGTGGCTTCTTTTGGGCTTGTTTTCGTAGACCTGGTCGCTTGTTTCAGTCACAGAATCTGGCAACCCCTGAGCCAGCTCAGACCAAACCTTTACCCCCCTCTCTCCCCCCTCTTCACTACCCGACGGCTACCGGCTACCCAAGGCCTCTGTACTGCTTCCAGCCGCAAGTCAAGTCTCACATAATGATATTAGATATTGGCCGGATAATAGGTGCTGTCTTGTATTGGTGTGTGCTGCTGGGTTCTTTGTAAGGCCAAGGTTAATCCTGCTCCATAAGAAGTGAGGTAACCAGGTAACTTGTCTTTGATTGAGAACCCTTTGATCAAGATGATGGTCAAAGACCTGTACATGATTGAATCAGACTCAGTCATTTATTCTGCCCCATCTTGCTCCACCAAAGAGAGGGTATTGTTGAGTCATCGTTCATGTCCCACTTATTGTTGTTCTTTGTCATGGGACTTGGCTGGCTTTTGAGAGAGAGAGAGGTGCTGTATAAAGACACTGTGAAAGATATGAGAGGAAGTTCTGTTTTTGGAGAGTGCAGAGAGAGAGAGAGAGAGAGAGAGAGAGAGAGAGAGAGAGAGAGAGAGAGGACAGGGAGAAACGGACAGAGAGAAGTGTCAAGTCGGCCTGACTGACACTTCTCTCTGTCCGTTTCCCTATGGGCTTGGTGGGACAGAACAGAGAAGGAGAAAAGCATGTTTTTGGATTCACAATAGACTTCATTCTTATCAGCTTCACTTTGCTATTGGACAATATCATTTCCCCATCACAATATACTGTATGTATGTTTGCAGTATATGTATGTATCTATTTACGTGTATTTACACAAAGTGTCAGGTGCCTGTGTGTGTGGGGGGGTATAATTAAATATTATAGTAGCTGAGAGGGGTGCTATGTGCAAGTGTGTGTGTGTGTGTGTGTGTGTGTGTGTGTGTGTGTGTGTGTGTGTGTGTGTGTGTGTGTGTGTGTGTGTGTGTGTGTGTGTGTGTGTGTGTGTGTGTGTGTGTGTGTGTGTGCCTGTCTGCGTGCGTGCGTGAGCGTACGTGCGTGCCATGTACGTGCGTGTGGTGCGTGTAGCAGGCAGACAGCCAACAGGCCAAAGAGAGATGCAGCAGCCAGAGAGATGGAAATCTACGAGGCTCAAAAGCACTCACAGAGGTTTGAGAGAGGAAGCTGCACTCATGTAATTTCCTGTCAGCGGTTCCCCCCGAGGGACGACTTTACAGCTGAATGGGAACCTTTAGCTCTGAGTGGTGCTGCTGGAGGTATAGATGCTGTTCAAGCCGTGGAGGTGGGGAGTGCATGGTGCTTCACAGGGATTATTAGAGCAGCTTATGTGTGGTGGAGCAGGACACAGCAGACAGGCATGGCGGTGAGTTTGCCAGCGAGGAAGGAAGGAGATTTATGGTGATAGTATGACTGATGGAATGACCGCTGCACTTCATTCAGGAAGTGTTTAAGAATACAACAGCAGTGTAATCAGCGGTGCTTACTACTGTAGCATAATACCTGTGTCCTGTCTGTGATGTACTGTACGCGAGAGCTTGTCATAATGTCTTTTATTTATAGGGCTGCAACCATTGATTGTGAGGGATTATTCTATCGATTCCTGTTTTGATTAATGGGATAATGGAGAAGTGTGTTGTTTTGGATACCATGAAACAATGCATACTTAATGGACGACAAGGCGAAAACATTCTAATTGATTTTTTTTTAAATAATCAACTAAATCGGTTAGTCTGATTAACCACTTGAGGAAAACCTTTGAATTATTTTGGAAATGTACACATTTTTATACAGCAATGTATTTATATTAAAGAGAAAATGTACTTTGAAATTTGTACTTTTGAATACTTGAGTATTTTTAAAAGCGTGAACTTTTAAATACTTTTAAACACTCCGGTACTTTAACGTAAGTGCACATTTGACTGAGGAACTTTTACTTGTAGTTGAGTAATATTTGACCAGGAGTATCTATACTTTGACTCAAGTACTGCAGTGTTGAGTACTTTGTCCACCACTGACTGACTGACTGTGCATCTTTCTTCTTCCATGTCCAGAGTATGGGAGCACCCGGCACTTCAGGGGTCAGTCCCGACAGAGCTCTGCCCAGCTCGGGGATGTACAAGCTGGAGATCGAGCTGAAGAAGGGACTGAACCTGGCCATCCGGGACAGAGGAGGTACGTAACGTGCATGACCTGTGTTATGACCCCTGTCTGACCCCTGTCTAGGGTAGGGAGTGCAACATAATAATGGAGGACCAGAGCTTGTTTCAAGATGCATTTCTTTTATTGATTTTTTTTTGCAGAGATGAAAGATGTTTTTTCTTTGTTCCAAGTGACAATAAACTTCCGGGTGCTGATTTACAATGAAGCCAAAAATTACTATGTACTGAAGAAAACCCCTAACATAAACCCTGGGCCAAAAAGATACAATATACCAATATTCCATAGATTAGACCAATATACACTTTATTTACTAACCTACTTACCTAAACTAATAAAAAAAACAGGAAAAAACAAGGAACTGGATAAACTAAACAAAAGTATAGACAAAGGATGAATCAGAATATAACTTTCAGTAAATAAATGCACTAAGGTTCAAGTATCAAACAAAATAATAAACTTTAGACACTAAATGTTAACTAATTAAAAAAAAAGAGGACAAGAGGGCTTGAGTCTCTGCTGCTGTTAAGCTGCCAGTCCCCACCCAACACTGTCAAGGCAGAATGAAGGTTTTATAGATGAGGACCCCGAACCTCAGCCAATCAACGGCTAGGGCGTGGAAGGAATCGACGAATGAGGAGTGGAACGATTCCCCAGGTCCAGAGACTGGACCTGTCAATCTGCAACGCTGCCTGCTTTCAATCAGCCACTTCACACTCATACCACCAATCAGCGCCGCACCCAACTCTACACCATTCGCTTGTAAGGAACACAAGAAGAAACAGTATAACACAAGGTACAAATAATACAAGCATATTCCAACCAATCATAAATATACCATATAACCAAGTACAAAATCATAATAATTAATACAAATACAAAATACGGCTGGCCGTAACATCTGTCTCTGCTTTTTGTTCAAGTTGCAATCTGTAACTTTGATGTGCTATACCCAGGTATCGAATTCGGTTATTGCATTCTGACACATTGTGAGCTTATAGTTCAGCCGTTGTTGCTATTGACCTTACAAGAGATTAATTATTTCACTCCTGGTTTGTTAAATCTTGATAAAATACAGTTTATAGCAGTTTTTCTCAACCTTTTCTGGATCGGGGCCCTCTTGAGGCTTGCAGAAGTGGCGCTGGGGTGGTGAATGGTAAAGTGCCTGCCCACCACCACGGAGGTTGTGGGTTAGAATCGAGCATCTGTACGAACACAGTTTTGTTTGGGGAAGGGAAGCCGGGCGGAGAGGTACGATGTTTGTCGCTGCACGTATTCCTACTGGCGGGGCTACGTGGCACCTGTCAGCAGGGAGTGTTGGGCGGGAGGAGTGGGACGAAGGCTTGAGAACCACTGGTTTTGTGTCAGTTTCTCTAACAATAGTTTTCGTGTTCCAGGTACCAGTGACCCCTATGTGAAGATGAAGGTGTAACAATAGTTTTCGTGTTCCAGGTACCAGTGACCCCTATGTGAAGATGAAGGTGTAACAATAGTTTTCGTGTTCCAGGTACCAGTGACCCCTATGTGAAGATGAAGGTGTAACAATAGTTTTGGTGTTCCAGGTACCAGTGACCCCTATGTGAAAATGAAGCTGAACGGCAAGGAGGTGTTCAGGAGCAAAACGGTTCATAAAAACCTGAACCCGGTGTGGGATGAGAGGACCACTCTAGTGATAGACAGTCTGAATGAACCGCTCTATCTGAAGGTAATGTGTACACTACCCTCCACCACACACACACACACACACACACACACACACACACACACACACACACACACACACACACACACACACACACACACACACACACACACACACACACACACACACACACACACACACACACACACACATTGATATGCAAATAGAGGAAGGCAGAGTGAGGAGGTACTGTTGACCTAGCCTTCAACAAAGGAACATAGATGTGTATTTTGACCAGTTTGTAGTGTGGGGGTATAGCTCAGTGGTAGAGCATTTGACTGCAGATCAAGAGGTCCCCGGTTCAAATCCGGATGCCCCCTATATTGTTTAGTAACAGGAAACTTGAGCACACACACACACACAGACCTGTCATAGCTGCATGTGTCGAAATTACGCAGCACTAGCCGGTAAGGCCGTGCCCTTTGAACCCAAACACGCCGACACACACACACACACACACACACACAGAGAAATGCATGAGCACAAAGTATCTTAAACAAATTATTAATAGTTGGCCGGATGATTAAGCCTCCAAAAATCTACGGATGCAACTTTAGGTGTTTATTTGTCTCCAAAAGGAACACCAACAGTCAGTGCACGAGTATCCAGTACAGTGCTGGCAAAGGCAAAACATTATAACTTAATAACAAACATTAAGATTAAAAAAACATTTGAATAAAAACAAACTGTAAGCAAAAACTAGGGAACAGAACAACCCAAACAGACTACCGGTAGTTAATATCTGTAGCAGGCTATATACCCTTCCACGAAGGGCTCTGGCAGCTCTCCCTCAGGGCTGTTACCTGTGTTCCAAACTAAGTATGACTGATTCAGAATCAAACAGGTTGCAGCCTCTCATTTTATAGAGAGTGGATCCTACCACAGGACTGGCAGGTGTTCTACACCTTCCCCATAGCATTCGAGTAATCTAAACACTCACAAAGATGTTTTACCATTTAAACTCAAAAACAATGTGCGGTGAGACTTAACTCCAGATGTACATTAATGTTGGAAATATGCAACACTGACGCTAACAAATAGTCACTTAAAAACAGTCACTTTTATGACGGCCGGCTATGTTAATTAGTTAGAAGCAGCTTTGTAGTATGTGTGCGCGCATGTGCGTGCGTGTACGTGTGCGTGTGTGTGTTTAGGCAAAGGGCTGCGTGTCAAATTGTATTGACATTCTTGTTTCTCTGCAGGTGTTTGACTATGACTTTGGTCTTCAAGATGACTTCATGGGCTCTGCTTATCTCAACCTGGAGTCTCTAGAACACCACAGGTACTCAATGGCTTCTTCTAATAACACAGATGTTTTTGTTCTTTCTTACTCTTGTGTATGTCTGGGAACTATTTGTGCTAATAACAACAATGTATTACAACAAGCTACTGTATAATACTGGGTATGAAATATAATACAGGTTAAACAAAAAGCAAAGGTAAATCCATTAGCAGCAATGGAGCGTGTACAGAAAATGAAGGGAGAATAATTTAGCAACCGGGATATACAGAATATAAAGTAAATAATATAGCATATTCATATAGTTTACAATATTATGTGCAGGGGATTTGTCCCAGAAAAGAAAGAGGATAAACATGCTCTTGTTGAAAAAAAAGGGATGTTTACAGACGGAACTCGTTTGAACTGGCGGTTTGGTCATTGTTCAGGACTCTGATAACCTCAGGGGGTTGGTTTGGTTTGGTTCCATTGTGTTGCATTCTGTAACCTGGGACAAGTATCCATACATTATATTTTATACCTACTGTATGTATTTAATCCATTAAGACCGGGAACGCATCTGTGTCAGTTTAAGATTTCTTTGGGCTATCAAAAAATAGCAGATGTACAAGCTCATAGCACGGCACCGAGTGCCGCGCTATGAGCTTGTAGATCTGATTATTTTTTGAAAAATCATGGAAAAGTTGTGCAAATCTTTGAATATATAGATATGTTTTAAAGCCAAAAAAAAGAACTCTCATCTGTGCTTCTGGGGGGTCCCTGGTACAACATATTTTGAGATGGGGGTCCTTGACATGGAAAAGTTGGAGCACCACTGATAAAGCAACATACGTTTTTCAGAAAACTGACTTAGAAGACATTTGTAGAAGGGTTAAGGTCTTTCTTGAGAATCAGTACTGGCTTAGTGGCTAACAATAGAGTTGGTTCTTTGGTTGGTTCTTTTTGAAAATTCCCGAAAATTTGTCTAAGTACAAAGTACCACCAGGTCCCTGGGAGGGGGTCCCCTCCACCCAGCCCCGTACCCAGGATCGGGGTTCCTTAAGCTGGGTAGAGGGGCGGTGTGAGGCCCCTTCCCTGGTTCTTTTTGAGAGAAAAAAAATCGCGCTACGTGTCTAGGGCCCTCCGTGAGCTCGGCCTCTGCCTTCCTGCCTCAAGGAATTTTCGTGGAGGGCCGACTGGGGGGTCCCCTCCACCCAGCCCCGTACCCAGGATTGGGGTGCCTTGTCTGGGTAGAGGCGGGCGGCGTGTCGCCTGGTTCTTTTTGATTTTTTTTCGGGTAAAAAAAAAAGGTACATTTTACCCATCTCATTAGGTACTGTAAATGTGATTGATTGAATTCTATACTAACAAGATTATTAACAGTATACAAGTAGTAGGCCTACAGTCAAAAGTCATACTAAAACACATTACATTACATTACATTACATTACAGTACAGTCATTTAGCAGACGCTTTTATCCAAAGCGACTTATAAGTGCATTCAACATGGTAGGGAACGAAAACTACTAATCACCAGAAGTCTTAAGTGCATTTTCTGCAAAAACAAGCAACCAAGAGTATACCTAGCGCTAAGGTAAAAGTGCAATATATCAGCTACCTATTTTCCTTAAACAGATGAGACAAAATAGCTAAATCAAATGAGCAAGAGCTAAAACAAATAAGTGTATCGACTAAACAAGATCCAATAAAACAATACAAAAATAAAACAAGCGTTCGTACAACTAGTTAGCAACAAGTAGGCCAGGCCAGGCATTACAGATGCGCACCGAACGTGCAAGTTTATGTGCATAAATTACCTCCACGGTTAGGTGGGGTCGCGAGTCAATGGCCACATTATTTTGGGGTCGTGGGCTGAAAAGTTTGGGAACTCATGGTGTGTAGACTTTCAAAAAATCTCGAAAGTGCGAGAACTACTGGTTTAAAAGACATTTGTAGAATGGGCCTGCAGGTCTTAAAGGGTTAAGGTGCTTCACCTACGGACACAATATTAGAAACACTTCCGCTGTGATATCGTATAATGCTGATGAAGGCTCTGGGCTGAAACACGTACATCGCTCTGTATGCTACCTGAGCTATTATTAGACTTATTAGTGCTGGTACTTTCTCTAGTCTAAATATAAAGAAACTCTCCTATAGACCGTGCATCATTTCAGTAAGTTGGAGTTGTGCTTCACTGCTTGCATTGTTCATGTAAACATGATCAATGCCGCTTAATCACAGTTATGCCATGTCATGAGTCATTGCTTAAATATTGGGGCTACTTATTAATAGTGTCTGTGGGTTTTATTTGAACCGACAAAAAGTACTAAAAAGAGCTTATGAGTACATAATAACTATTAGATTCCATTTCCTGAAAACAGTTTTGAACATACAAGGTTATCATAATGTCCATGCTGCGTATGATGTCATGCTGTGTATGATGTCATATGTCTGTGTATGATGTCATGATGTGTTTATGATGTCATATGTCATGCTGTGTATGATGATGTCATGCTGTGTATGATGTCATGCTGTGTGTATGATGATGTCATGCTGTGTATGATGTCATGCTGTGTATGATGTCATGCTGTGTATGATGTCATATGTCATGCTGTGTATGATGTCATATGTCATGCTGTGTGTATGATGTCATGCTGTGTATGATGTCATATGTCATGCTGTGTATGATGTCATATGTCATGCTGTGTATGATGTCATATGTCATGCTGTGTGTATGATGTCATATGTCATGCTGTGTGTATGATGTCATATGTCATGCTGTGTGTATGATGTCATATGTCATGCTGTGTGTATGATGTCATATGTCATGCTGTGTGTATGATGTCATATGTCATGCTGTGTGTATGATGTCATATGTCATGCTGTGTGTATGATGTCATATGTCATGCTGTGTGTATGATGTCATATGTAATGCTGTGTGTATGATGTCATAGGTCATGCTGTGCATTGTGTTGTGTTTTTAAGGACGGTCCCGGTGACTCTGGTGCTCAGGGACCCCCAGCACCCTGCTGAGGACCTGGGGACCCTGGAGCTACTGGTCACCCTGTCTGCAAAACACAGTCCTGTAGAGGAGACCACCTCCTCACACACCATGGTATGTACTGTGTGTGTGTGTGTGTGTGTGTGTGTGTGTGTGTGTGTGTGTGTGTGTGTGTGTGTGTGTGTGTGTGTGTGTGTGTGTGTGTGTGTGTGTGTGTGTGTGTGTGTGTGTGTGTGTGTAGTGAGTGAATCAGAGATGCAGGTAAACATGCAGATACAGATATAACATGACAAACTGAGTGAGTCTGTGCTGCGTGTGTTTTAACAGCAGAAAGACATTAAGGCATATCGCTGGAATTCTGTTGTCACTAAAGTGAGTTCATGCTGCTTACTGTAGCGCTAACCCCCCTTATTAGCCTCAACCTTATCAGTTATAGCCTCCTCCATAGACTGTACTGTACTCCTTATTAGTCCTAGATAATAGACTCATAATAATAATAATAATATGTGCTTCCTTTTTTCTTGTTTATTAGTTTGAATTGTGATTTCTTTTTTCTTCAAACCAACATTTCTCATGCAGCTATAAATTAAGTAAATACTTCAGTGTTTACAGTGTGAAAGGAATATATAGCCGGTTATAAATGTTTTTTTTTTGCAACAATACTCCAGCTATAGCTACAGAATGATCACTGCGTATTTTCCAGCATGTGGACAGGACATGGGCGTGGTCTAGACTGTTGTATTCATGCAGCGTGGAGCAGCACAACAGAAGGGACACATTTCCTCTGTCTGACCTATTCTCAGCAGGAGTGCATTCATGGCTTAAGTTTACACTTAATTGGCTACAGCAGGACCTCTAGTGGTCACATTTATAATACACTTAATCATAGGATGGTGCAAAAAAAATCTAAACATTATTACAAACAAATAAAAGAGAATGAAAGCAAATAAAAGCAACGAAAAGAACCTAGGACAACGCAATACAAAGAAAACAAACAACAATGCTTTTTACAAATGTTCACGGATTCAGAGACCTGTAGATCCTCAGCTAGACAACTCCTAATTCTAGGACTATTCGCCTTTAACTTAGTGATTGTGTAGATCTGTAGTTACATCATGGCCCTCACACATACGGTGCAGTAGTGAAGTGCTTCTCAAAGTGGGGTCCGGGGACCCCCAAGAGTCCATGGCGAGTTAGACCCTTTACGGGTCCATTTGGTTCCATTTGTACACTCTCAGACTCGTAAGTTAAATCAAAGGTAGGGTAAGTGAATTTTTTTTGGTCTTTTTTTTTGTTTTGTTAAAAAGGTTAAAGTACTATATTCTGATAGTAATCATTGCTACAGAGCGTTTGTTCGGTCACATGGGTTTCTCCAGCTCTTTAGTAAACAGAATATAGTACATTTTTAGGTAGGTGACAAAATTTAAGCCAATCAGGAGAGAGCACTGAAAATGCATTCTCTGTTTAATAAAGAGCTGGAGAGACAAGGAGACTCCTTTTACTGAACAAACACTCTATAGCAATGAGTACTATCAGAATATAGAGCTATTTAACACTTATTTTAACCAAAGTAAATCACTTACCCTACCTTTAACACTGATTATTTTACAGTGTCGATTGGAGTCCTAGAGGCAAAAAACTGAATCAAAGTGTGGGTCCTTGAGATTGAAATGTTTGAGAAGCACTTCTATAGACATATATAGTACATAGAGCTGCTTTAAGAAGAGATGTCATACGTATAATGTGTCTTATGTTCAGACCATGCTGCTCAGGAGGTCCTGGAAAAGATCCAGCAAGGTAAACACAAAAACGTCAACAACAACATCCTCATCATCATAGAATCCAGCCTCATGCTCCTCTGCATATCTCATCTGATCCACAGCTTGTGACACACTGTAGCAGCCCTCCATGTGTTGACAGTTTAGTAAGGCTCTCAAGACAGTGGTGGATATTTATTGTACTTAAAGGAGTAGTTCACCCAAAAAAATACTTATTTTCCATCAATTTCACACCCCATGAAGCCTTGAATCCATGGATTTATTTTTGTTTTTGTGGCATTCCTAAGCTAATAATTTGATTCCTGTCTCCTACCGGCTAATGTATCCGGTAGGAGACACAAAGTAGATTATTTGTGTCTCCTACCGGAAATACACCCGGTCATCAAATTAATGGCTTAGGAATGCCACAAAAATAAATCCCTGAATTGAAGGCTTCATGGGGTGTGCAATTGATAGAAAATAAGTCATTTTTTGGGTGAACTCCTCCTTTAAGTAAAAGTAGCAATACTGCAACGTAGAAATACTCTGTTACAAGTAAAAGTCCGGAATTAAAAAATGTTCTTGAGTAAAAGTACAAAAGTATTGGCATAAAAATATAATTAAAGGACCAAAAGTAAAAGTACTAAAATGTTTGAAAATAGCAGATCTACAGGCTCACAACGCGTCGCATCGCGACGCGTTGTGAGCCTGTAGATCGGCTATTTTCAAATAGCCTATGTATAAAATAGGGCTAAAGTGGTTCATGTGTGTTTTATAATCTCTGCAAAGTAACTTAAGTTTTCAAATAATTGTAGTGGACTAAAAGTACAATATTTGTCTCTGACATGTAGTGGAGTAGAAGTAAAAGTATTGAAAATTGGAAATACTCCAGTAAAGTAAAAAACACCTCAAAATTGTACTTAAGTACAGCACTTGAGTAAATGTACTTAGTTACGTTCCACCACTGCTCTCATGACAGCGTGCGTTGGCTATCATAGATTCCAAACGCTTCCTTCCGCCTATTGTCTGTAACTCAGCAACTCTGACAGGGAGTAGGGAACTAAGTTGATATCCGTTATTATTCCCCCCCCCCACTCCCATATCCCCTGTGCAGTCACTTGACCACTTGAGCCCTACATACTTCTACGAAAAACAAATAGCAAAAATAGCAGATCTACAAGCTTACATTGTGTTGCGTCATGACGTGCTTGATCGAATGATTGATCGAATACTTTCTTAACAGTTTGCAAACAGTACATCAAGTATTGTTCATTGTTCATTTTTGCTGAATTGAGTACAAAGGACCCCAATGGAAACAACACATAGTGTTTTCTTGGGGTTAAAATCCTCTTAAAGGAGAATTCCGGACAAATTAAGTGTTATCTTTGATGTCTCGTTACTCACCTACCGATGTGAAAAGTAGCGTTCTTTTTTTTCATATATTCCCCTGTCGTCATTTTTTAAACACCCTCCGTTGTTATAATGGGAGCCGCTGGGTTAGTGAAGTTCGTCTATTATAACCGATGCAATGTTATTTTTTTCTCTACTACGATTCATTGTAGAGTCTCATGATAGTCAAACATGCGCTGAAAATTCCTGCGAGCCTGCCGTTAATGGCGAACGATTTAACACTGGTTGCTTGTTTCCAGATTCTGGCAACACGAGTTGCCAGGTTCTGGAAGAAAACGGAGGGTGTTTAAAAAATGACGACAGGGGAATATATGAAAAAAAAGAACGCTACTTTTCACATCGGTAGGTGAGTAACGAGACATCAAAGATAACACTTAATTTGTCCGGAATTCTCCTTTAACAGACCTTGTATTGAATTGTACTTCCCTGTGCTTGTCTTTGCAAACTGTTAATAAAGTATTCAATCAATCAATCATATTCGTATTCATATTGTTCAACACATATGCTTGTCACTATAGCCCAATGTAAATGAATGAAGGAAAACAATTATTCCTCTACATTAGGTGACTGTAGAAATGTTTTCAATTGACATTTTAATATGTGGGCTATGTAGGTGATGTGTCAATTACACATATTAGCCATGCTGTAATTGAAGACTTTTAATAAAATAAGACTATCTTATTCTATTTATTGCTCACTGAAGGGTTTTTCTCCACCAAAGTATTATTTTGCTCCAAGAGCCTACACTGTTCACCCACTGGGTGGCAGTGTTTTCAACCTCTGCGATCAACTCCATATGCAGTGCACAATGCTCATTTCTGCTAGCTTGCAAAGCATCTTCAGGAACTTCAGTTTTATGAAGAGTGTGATTGAAACGCCTCGCTACAATGTTGGCTTGCGCTTTAGATCAAATAGTTTCACCGCGCTTGGCCACCTTCATTGCCATAATACAGTATGTTTGCTGTTCGCTGACATGTGGGACCATTAGTGTTGTGGCTTGTGGTAATAGTGCCACCATCATGCATTGTTCTTTTCTCCTACCTACATGATTGTAGAGCACTGGTTCTCAAATGTGGGGTCTGGGGACCCCTAGGGGTCCTTGAGGGGGTTCCAGGGGGTCCCCAGTTAAAATACTGATAGATGGTTCAGAACCAAATGGACCCTCACAGGTCTGTAACTATATGCTAGTGTGTGACCTAGGGGTCCTTGAGGGGGTTCTAGGGGGTCCCCAGTTAAAAGACAGATGATAGATAGAATAGATGGTTCAGAACCAAATGGACCCTCACAGGTCTGTAACTCTGCAAGTGTGCACTTGCATAGTTAGATTAACGCTGGCCCCGATTTATATTGATTTAACAGTGAAAACTTTGGTCCCAGAGATAATAATGATTAATGATGAAAAGTTATCAAATGGAGGTCCGTGGCCTAATGCATATCAAACTGGGGGTCTTTGATATTAAATTAGTGCAGTGTGTACTGGCCAACACGGGACCCCTACCTTCCACAACCCCCTGTCCAACATCAGGATGAGCATGTATTGAGATGTAGTAGTTAATTCCTGGTCCATGCAGTATACCTGTGCATGTGTTCATAAGTAACAGAGGGGGCACCCGGATTTGAACCGGGGACCTCTTGATCTGCAGTCAAATGCTCTACCACTGAGCTATACCCCCACACTATAGCCTAGTCAGAATACACGTATATGTTCCTTTGTTCAAGGCTAGATCGACAGTAGATCCTCTCTCTGCTCTTCCTCTATTTGCATATCAATGTGTGTGTGTGTGTGTGTGTGTGTGTGTGTGTGTGTGTGTGTGTGCGTGTGTGTGCGTGCGCGTGCGCATGTGCTTGCGCGCGCGCGTGTGCGCGTGTGCGCGTGTGTGTGTGCGTGCGCGACAGCAGCAGCAGTCGCTGCGTCTCTCAGAGTTCCACCAGAAGGCCCAGCTGTGGCGAGGCATCGTCAGCATCGCCCTCATCGAGGGCCGTGAGCTCCTTCCCATGGACACCAACGGCCTGAGTGACCCGTACGTCAAGTTCCGCCTGGGAGACCAGAAATACAGGAGTAAGGTACACCACCTATACCACCCCTCTTTCACCATATTTCACCAGTTTACAATGTTAGCAGACGCTCTTTATCCAGAGCCACTTACAGTAAAGCAAGGTAAACACATCAGTGTTGATTTCGTCGACTAAAACTATGACGAAAAATGTTGGTCGACTACCTTTTTTCACTGACGAAAACTAAATAAAAACTAAGCTATGATGACTAAAACTAAGACTAAATATACTGACAATTTTGTCAGCAAATAAAAACTAGACTAAAATGTTATGGAGGGACTAGTGGAGAAGACATCCAGTAGAACTAAAAGACAAGTCATCATGGGTGCGTTTGGGTGTCACATACCGAAAATAGCTGATCTACAAGCTCACAATGCGTCGCAGCGCGACGCATTGTGAGCTTGTAGATCGGCTATTTTCGGCTAAGTGAAAATCAGCCATTTCGATGGCAAAAAGTCAACTAAAATCTTATGATATTTAGTCAACTAAAACTAGACTAAAACTAAAACACTAATCAACACTGGTTCTGACTGCAATGGGGAGTTTGTTCCACAGTTGGGAGCCAGGAGGGAGAAGAGTCTGGGACGTATGGAGTGTTGTCCAGGGTGTTTTAGATTTAGAGGACAGTGTGTTCCCTGTGTTAGCTGATCTGAGAGAGCGGGAGGGGGGGGGGTGGATCAGGCTTTGGAGTATGTAGTGCCGTCAGAGTTGTGTGAAGAGAGAGTATTCATTCATCATGTATTATGTATTTGTTTGTTCATTTGACAGAGGGACAAATGCACAATACATCTATTGCACCAGAAATAGCTGTAAGCGCTATTTTACATCTACAGTCCCTGAGGATATGAGGACAGTTTTCAAAAAGTTATCATTATAATGTTTGATAATCTATGATAATGTTTTGGCCCACGGCCTTCCTCATGCAGCGTGATTAATCATTAATCACGCTGCGTGAGGAAGGCCGATATAGAGCTTGTAGATCTGCTATTTTTGGCACACAGCTAGGAATAAATCGGGCATTAAGACGCCATCAAGGCCTGCCAAACATACATTTTAGTCGACTAAATCAACTGTAGATTTAGTCTACTAAAACTAGACTAAAACTAAAGCATTTCAGATGACTATAATGTAGGGCATTAACGAATAGTGATTTATGATATTCGAATATTCGACCCGAAAAGTATTCGAATAGTCGATTATTCGGTTTGATTATAAAAAATTTAAAAAATTTAAAATTTAAAAAAAGTTTTTTTTTTCTTTTTTTTTTTTTCAATGGCATTGATGACTCGACTCAAGGAATGGGAGTTGACGTCACACCAGAGCTCACAGCTGCGTGTCTGCTCTAGAAAAGCAACACAAAAAAAAAATATCTTAAAAAAAAAAAAAAAAAATGTTTTTTTTTTCTTTCTTTTTTTTTCGAATAATCGAATAGTGGTTTGATAGTCGAATAGTCGGTTTGATATTCGAATATTCGAATATTCGACTATTCTGTGAATGCCCTACTATAATGTGACTAAAACTAAATGTTCAAAAGATTACAGGCCTTATTTTCGCTGGTGCTTTACCCATTATCCCTAAACTTCTTTGCCATTTCTATTATTTAAAAAAACATTTTCACATAGTTCAACTAGCCGAGCTACATCGACACGTTGTGAGCTTGTAGATTGGCTATTTGAACTAATTAAAAATGCTTTTAAAAATAGTAAAAAATGGCAAAGAAGTTTAGGGATAGTGGGTAAGGCACTGGCGAAAATAGGGCCCTACGACTAAAACCAAATCGAACTTTTCTGTCAACATGAACATGTTTTCATGATAATCTGCCTCAGGTAATGTCCATAGAATGGAAAGCCAAGTGACAGAGCAACCCTCTGGAGCGGAAGGAGAAAGAGAGAGAGAGAGAGAGAGAGACCTGGTTTTATTCATAGACCAGTATGCTTTATATAAGTGGAGATCCGGTTCATGCTCCATTTTTATTTTTGAACAGCTGTACCACATACTTGGCAAAGAAATGCTAACATTCCCTGTTTTTTTTTACAATATAGGGGGCATCCGGATTTGAACCGGGGACCTCTTGATCTGCAGTCAAATGCTCTACCACTGAGCTATACCCCCACATAGTAGAGCAGTCAGAGAACACATCTATGTTTCTTTGTTCAAGGCCAGGTCAACAGTAGATCCTCACTCTGCCTTCCTCTATTTGCATATCTGTGTGTGTGTGTGTGTGTGTGTGTGTGTGTGTGTGTGTGTGTGTGTGTGTGTGTGTGTGTGTGTGTGTGTGTGTGTGTGTGTGTGTGTGTGTGTGTGTGTGTGTGTGTGTGTGTTATTACTATACTTGTGAACAAACGTCCCCACAAGTATAGTACAGTCCTCACAAGAGAAATGCTTGTTTTATGGTTTTAAAATATATATGTTTAGAGATTTACTGTTTGAAAAAGATTCAGGTTAGGGTTAGTGTTAGGCTTTAGGGATTTAGAAGTTAGGTTTAGGGATTAGAGACAGAGTTATGGCAGATTTTGTACTTGATTCTGCGCACCAAATAATTGCCGATCTACAAGCTCACAACGCGCCGCTTCAGGCTTACGGTTCAAAATGGCTAAAATTTCTATTTTAAATGTCATTCATACAATCGCCAACCTAAAATGTTGATGTCCTCACAAGTATAGAAATATAAACCTCTGCGTGTGCGTGTGTGTGTGTGTGTGTGTGTGTGTGTGTGTGTGTGTGTGTGTGTGTGTGTGTGCGCGTGTGTGTGTGTGTGCGTGTGTGCGTGTGTGTGTGTGTGTGCGTGTGCGTGTGTAGACCGTGCCAAAGACCCTGAGCCCCCAGTGGAGGGAGCAGTTTGACCTGCACCTGTTCGAGGAGACGGGGGAGGTTCTGGAGATCTGCGTCTGGGACAAAGACACGGGACGCAGAGACGACTTCATTGGACGGTCAGTTGGTTGGTTGGTTCTCAGTGGTGGACAAAGTATTCTTAACCTAAACCCAACCCCCCCTCCCCCACTAGCCCCCTCCCCCCAGAACGCTTTCCTTTTTTCTTGTACATATTTCTTGTTTTCATACTGTATAGTAGTGTGTATATCCGTCTGTCTCTTATATGTCATCATGATTTATGTGCGTGGGATCTCATTTCAAACAAGCTTAGTGCTTTATGAGTCTTCCAGTTTAGTACACCTGGGGTCTTCAACGTTTTCAGCCCAGGGACCCCCTAGCTGAGAGAGGGATGAAGCAGGGACCCCCTCTATATTGTATAAAATTTAGTTTCAGATTAAACCTTTTTTTGTTTACTTGGTCTGCTCTTTTTTCCCTCTACACCTCTATACCTCTTAGCCAAAAATAGCAGATCTACAAGATCACAACGCCTCGCGCTGCGAGGCGTTGTAATCATGTTGTGATCATGTCTTACTAAATAAAATACATCAATCAATCAATTCAACCTACTTGAGAAAAGTATAGATACGTCCCCCGGTCAAATATTACTCAACTACATGTGAAAGTTGCTCAGTCAAACTCGCACTTGAGTTAAAGAAGTACTGGAGTACTTGCTGTTAGAAATACTTGTGTATTCAAAAGTACAAATGACAAAGTGCTTTTTCAGTTTGATATGCATTAGGCCACGTCGGACCCTCATTTTATACCATTACTTATCTTTGGGAATCAACACTGTAAAATACTCATTGTTAATATAACTCTGAGAGCGTGCAAATGGAACCAAATGGACCCTTATCAAATGGACCCTTATCAAATGGACCCTTATCAAATGGACCAAGTTTTCTAAAAAATATATATATGTTTATTATGTTGCTATATTGCGAGCAACATCTAAAATGACACAGATGCTTCTCCGTATTGAAGGGGTTAAAGGGATAGTTCACCCAAAAAACACTTTTTTCCTATCAATTAGTCAACCCATGGAGACTTGAATTCATGGATATTTTTTTGTTTTTGTCCTAAGCCAATAATTTGATGACCAACGGACTTGTAGGCAGTGGTTCCGGTAGGAGATACAAAGGAGGCTACTTGTGTGTCTTACCGGAACCAAAAAAAAAAAAAGTCCATTTGGTTCCATTTGTACACTCTCAGAGTTACAGACCCGTAATGGTCCATTTGGACTCCTGGTAGTCCCCAGACCCGACGTTGAGAACCCTGTGGTTTAAACTAAACCACTCACAGTGGTTAAGACGGGCACGTCTCATGTTTCAGGTGTGAGCTGGACCTCTCCACCCTGGCGAAGGAGCAGACGCATCACCTGGAGTTACCGCTGGAGGACTCTAGGGGCACTGTGGTGCTGCTGGTCACGCTGACCGCCTCCTCGCACGTCTGCATAGCGGATCTACAAGTAACGCCGCTGGACGACCCCGAGGAACGCAACGACATACTGCAGAGATATGTAAGAGGCTCCGCTAAAGAGCCGTGACACTTTTATTAAATTTAATTAACCCCACTGAGTCCTTCAGTGGGTTCCAGGGGGTCCCCAGCTAAATGACTTAATATAGCAATAATAGTTGTTTGTTGTTTTGTTTTGTTTGGTTGGTTGTTAACTTGCTTGTTTGTTTGTTTGTTTGTTTGTTTGTTGGTTGTTCATAGTTTTTTGATGCAAAGTGTCCTTGGGTTCATGAAAGGCGCTATATAAATTAAAGCTATCATTATTATTATTATTATTATTATTATAGCATCAAAATCAGTTTAACCACTTTAACCCTCTACCAACACAATGTGTTGGCATTGGTAATGTTGTAGATCTGCTATTTTCTGTGAACATTTTCCCCAGAATACAGATGCTATTGGTACTTAAAATAACATTGTTTTTCTCCATTGAAATCATTTCTGGATTGCAGTTTTAATGGTCATGGAAATGCCTGCATGCCTCCCCGGGGAGGGAGGGGGGTATTTCTTTCCATTTCAAACTTCTTCAAAGCCAAACATTTATCCAGAATGAAGGGGGTTTCACGGCGCCTCAAGTCAAGTCAAGGCTGGTCCGGTGCATATCAGGAGCAAGACAGATATGATATAAGTAGAATGAAAGCACTGGAGCAACATGGACAGTTTGAGCCTTTTTTTTATTAAAGGGATCTTTCACTTTCAAAAAAGATTTTGGTCATGTTATTGTCTACTCAGGCTTTTCCCCGGACAGTTTTTAAGTTGCTTGATTCAGTATTTAGATATTTTATATTAATTATTATCAGACACGCCCCCGTTCCTATACAGATAAAATGACCCAACATTTTTTTAAAGTGAAATATCCCTTTAACAGGGTGCAAGGAATGACAATGTTTTGATGTTACAACATCTTCGTCAGTTGCTCCAGTGCCTCCATTCAACTTGCCAAATGATGACATTTGGTTTCATTCATAGACCAGTATGTTGCAACGTGCAGAATTAAAAATACTCCTTTTCAAAATGTTCTGCTTTATATTAATAGAGATCCTGTTCATGCTCCATTTATATTTGTAAACAGCAGTGATACATACTTGGCAAAGAAATGCATATTATGTGTCCTGTTTTTTTAAACAATATAGGGGGCATCCGGATTTGAACCGGGGACCTCTTGATCTGCAGTCAAATGCTCTACCACTGAGCTATACCCCCCTCACATACATACCCCTGGGCTCAAGGCTAGCTCAACACTAGATCCCCTCTCCGCCTTCCTCTATTTGCATATCAATGTGTGTGTGTGTGTGTGTGTGTGTGTGTGTGTGTGTGTGTGTGTGTGTGTGTGTGTGTGTGTGTGTGTGTGTGTGTGTGTGTGTGTGTGTGTGTGTGTGTGTGTGTGTGTGTGTGTGTGTGTGTGTGTGTGTGTGTTGGCAGAAACTTGATCTCCTACACAAATTCTCCCTGACAGTGAACCTAACTAAGATTATAATCATGATATTTCAAAGATCCAGCCGCCAAAACCATAACATTTTCCTAAATACAACCCCACTAGAACAAACAAAAAACTATACCTACCTTGGCCTAAACATCAGCAGCACAGGGAACTACAACCAAGCTGTAAAGGACCTGAGAGACAAGGCAAGAAGGCTATTCTATGCTATCAAAAGAAACATCAAAATAGACATCCCAATTAAAACCTGGCTTAAAATACTGGACTCTTTGATAGAACCAATTTCCCTCTATGGTTGTGAGATCTGGGGACCATTAGCAAACCATGACCTTGAAAAATGGGATAAACACCAAACCGAGACCCTACACACAGAATTCTGCAAATCCATTCTCTGTACCCAGCGAAAAACACCAAATAATGCATGCAGGGCAGAATTAGGACGATACCTACTCATAATCAAAATAAAAAAGAGAGCACTTAAGTTCTACAACCACCTAAAAGAAAGCGACCTAGATGCACTCCATAACAAGGCACTCACACACAGCGAAACTCTAGAGAGATGCCCCCTCAGCCAGCTGGCCCTGGAACTCCGGGCACAAACACAAACAGAGCCACGAGATAGAAAACCCATTGGACTAAACCAAATTATAAAACAGCTAAAGGAAAACTACCTGACACATTGGAAAGAAGCAACACAAAAGCAGAGTAAACTTAAATGCTATCTGGCCCTAAACAGAGAATACGCAGTGGCAGAATACCTGAGCACCGTGACCGACCCAAAACAAAGAAATATCTTAACTAGGTACAGACTCAGTGAGCACAGTCTTGCGATCGAGAAAGGTCGTCACAGGTAGACCTGTATCCCGAGAGAAGACAGACTATGCACCCACTGCACACAAAATGAAGTGGAAACCGAGCTACACTTCCTAACCGTCTGTCCATTGTACCAAGACATCAGAGACACATACTTCCCACAGATTACAACCACACACGGAGATTTTGAAAACATGACCAATGACAAAAAACTCCCATATCTGCTGGGCGAAGTACAACAATGTGCAAACACAGCAGCAAGATTCATGAGTTGCTGTGATAGGAGAAGGATATCAAACGGAACACAACCACCCTAAAGACTAATCATTGTGTATATTCCTGCACTATACCTGCACCCAGTGATCTTGGTACATAGAAATTGATCTATTGAAGATTCTGACTTTCAAATGTACATATTTTTAGTTTTGATTGTATTGCTGTATTGTTGTATTGTGCTTTCTGCTTTGGCAATGTAAACGTATGTTTTCTCATGCCAATAAAGCCCTTTGAATTGAATTGAATTGAATTGTGTGTTGTTTTGACAGGGAGTGTGGAGGTCTCTGTCTAAGTGGAGGGATGTGGGGATGGTGCAGATCAAGGTGATGAGAGCTGAGGGCTTGATGGCTGCTGATGTCAATGGTACAGTACACACAATGCTTATTTTTTACACCCCCATACTTGTTTAATAACAGAAACATGTTCACAATGCCTGACAATAGCAATTTGTTAATGGACTTTTTTTTTTCAGATTTTCTTTTATTCCACCTTCAACTGGGATGCATTTTAATTCACTTTCATGCATCCTTTTGTGTGTCTTTTTGTTGTTGGTTGTTGCAGGTAAAAGTGACCCGTTCTGTGTTCTGGAGCTGAACAACGACAGATTGCAGACACACACCGTTTACAAGAACCTCAGCCCAGAGTGGAACAAAGTCTTCACCTTGTGAGTGCAGTGTTACCTTTTTTCACTTTACGAAAACTAAATAAAAACTAAGCTAAGATCACTAAAACTATGACTAAATATATTGACAATTTCGTCAACAAATAAAACTAGACAAAAATGTTAGTGACTAGTGGAGAAGTAGTCTGGGAGACTCAGAGCCTGGACAGCAGGGGCGCGGCCACTGCGTACTGATTCAAATGTGAATTTGTACTTCCATGTACTGTTATTCTCATGTCTTACTAAATAAAAGTACATCAATCAATCAATCAAATCAACAGCCAATGAAGAAAAGGGGGCGGGATCCACATCCAGTGGGTGTCGCATGTAAATAGGAGCGACAGGAAGCAATTTCTCCTTGAGAAATTGCGGCCGCCATTGTTGTGTACTGCTGTTTGCCTCTCGTCGGACTGTTTAGACGAGTTGCACAGCTCTCAGACCGGTCTCAGACCAAGCCATGTAATAAGTACAGTCATTGACCTCTTCCTCCTCCATCAGTAATGTAAAATACATCCATACAGTAGGTTTATATATACAGTCACTGACCTCCTCTTCCTCCTCAATCAGTAATGTAAAAGACATCCATAGGTTTATATGTACAGTCACTGACCTCCTCTTCCTCCTCCATCAGTAATGTAAAAGACATCCACTCTGTGCTGGAGGTGACCGTTTATGACGAGGACAGAGACCGAAGTGCAGATTTCCTGGGAAAATTGGCCATTCCCTTATTACAAGTATGTGTATGTGTTTACACAGTATGTATGTGTATGTTATATCTGTATGTGTATAGTGTGTATATCTGTGAGAGAATTAATTTAGCATGTATTTGCTTAAACCTGTTTACAAAAGGACAATAATTTGATGTCATTTTGAGAATATATCATATTGTCATTCAGATGCGTCCTGGAGCGGAGAAGGCGTATGTGTTGAAGAATAAGGACCTTACTGGTCCAACGAAGGGAGTCATCTACCTAGAGACTGAAGTCATCTACAACACTGTGAGTGTACTTCTGTACCTGTATACTACGACGTACACAAGTTCACAACAGACGTAAAGTCACTCGCACAAGATTAGTCACGTTTACTCGCGAATTTTCTTTGCTCAAGTTGGAACATTTTAACTTTCACGTCTACAGGACCAATGTCAAGCACAGTAAGAATTTGTGCCTATTGGTGTCTTCACTGTGACTTTGTGTGTAATTGCGCCGTGATAAAGATCTGCTTCACACCTGGCGTGACCACATTTTGAAAAGTTTTTGGAAGTATAAAATAGAGAGCTTAAGGGTCTATTTTTCTCTCTTTCAGGTCAAAGCTGCTCTGAATACTTTGGCCCCTGCAGAACAAAAGTACCTTGAAGAAGAACCAAAAGTCTCCAAACAAGTATGTATTCTTATGTTAATAATTCATATTAAGAATATGATATTAAGAATATGATGATAATGGGCGCTCGGGTGTTCGCATAGCGGTTAAGTAGCTGCCCCACCATTGCAGAGTCTGGTGGTTGAAATCCACCGGGCTTTGTCGAGCGTCTAGACAAACACTGTGTGGGGAGGGAGGGGAGGGTGATATTTGTCTCCTACGGGCTGGGGGGGGGGGGGGGTAGGACGAAGGCTCTACGTCCTTCCGGTGGGGGCTCCTCACTGGCAGGTGAGCCAGTAGGATACGACAGCAGTGACAACACACAAATGTGCGTGGGGAGGAGGAATCATTTGGCATAATGACTAAATTGGGGAGAAAAAGGGGTAAAAATAAAAAAGAAAAAGAATATGATGTTAATAACGATAATAAGAAAAATACTGGCACAATAATCATGGTGTCTACGTTTCAGCTGCTCCGGCAGAACTACAACCGTGTGAAGAAATGCATCATGGTCCTGATCAACAACGGGACGTACATTAACAGCTGCTTGGAGTGGGAGTCAGCGCAGCGGAGCATCGCTTCCTTTGTGGTATGAAGGACACACACACACACAGACACACGCACACACACACACACACACACACACACACACACACACACACACACACACACACACACACACACACACACACACACACACACACACACACACACACACACACACACACACGCATTGATATGCAAATAGAGGAAGGCAGAGTGAGGATCTACTGTTGACCTAGCCTTGAACAAAGGGACATAGATGTGTTTCCTGACCAGCATGTAGTGTGGGGGTATAGCTCAGTGGTAGAGCATTTGACTGCAGATCAAGAGGTCCCCGGTTCAAATCCGGATGCCCCCTATATTGTTTGAAAACAGGAAACTTGAGCACACACACTGACCTGTCATAGATGGCAGAGCCAACATGGAGACCTGGCTGGTAAGCTCCACAGACATGCCGTGTCAGAGAAAATGTACTGCAGTGTTGATTTCGTTGACTAAAACTATGACGAAAAATGTTCGTAGACTACCTTTTTTCACTGACGAAAACTAAATACAAAATAAATAAAAACTAAGCTATGCTGACTAAAACTAAGACGAAATGTATTGACAAACGAGTGGAGAAGAGATCCAGTAGAACTAAAAGACAAGTCATTTTATGCTTGGTTGCGCTCGGGTGTTGCGCTCTGAAAATAGCCGATCTACAAGCTCACAATGCGTCGCAGCCATTACGACACCATCAAGGCACGCCAAAATACATTTTAGTCGACTAAATCAACTGTAGATTTAGTCGACTATAATCTTATGATATTTAGTCGACTAAAACTAGTCAAAAACTAAAACTTTTAGGATGACTAAAATTTGACTAAATTAAATAGAATTTTATTCAAAAGACTATGACTAAAACGAAATCAAAATTTGCTGTCAAAATCAACACTGGTGTACTGTATGTCTTGATAGCCATGATGGACTGGAAAGTTAAAGCATAATCAATAATACCATTAATGTGAGCTAATCAAACTGTATTTTCATGCGGATGATGGTTCACTTAACAGGGACTGCAGACAGTGTATGTTTGGAGCAGACCAAAAGAGAGGTGTGTTGTTTAACGTTTTCTCCCTCCTGTGTTACGGTCCAGCTGTTTGTGGTGGTGGTGTGGAACTTTGAGCTGTACATGCTGCCTCTGGCCTTGGTGCTGATGTTCACATGGAACTACCTGTTCACCTGTAGGGACCAAGGAGACCTGGTGAGAAGAAACACACCTTATGCTGCTCTGTCTGTAATGAAAGATGTAAAGCACTTTAGTGATTTAGCCACGCATAATCATAGTAATTGTGACACATCGATATTATGTCCCTCTGCAGTCGATGGAGGTGATGTTTGACTGGGAAGACGAGGACGATGACAAAGACGACAAGGTACGTTACAACAGTGGTTCTCAACCTGTGGGTCGGGACCCCGAGGCCGGTCCCCACATGATTTTGGGGGGGGTCCCCAGATGACAGTAAAGTGACAATTCTAAGGACTTTTAAGACCTTTTTAATAACAAAAAATAAATACCATTACTGCATCAAAAGTAATCAACAAACTATATTATAAAAACTGTTCAAACATTGGCCAAATTGTCAAATAATAGGCTATAAGAAAGAGGAAACTACTGTGAAAATAGCCGATACACAAGCTCACAACCGAGTCAAACTAAATGTAAGGCTTAACTCCTACAAGTCCAAGTGCTTGTCAGGGTTGGGGGCCCCCAGTTCAAATGTGATTATTTTGGGGGGTCGCAGCCTGAAAAGGTTGAGAACCACCCTTAGTAGAGATGACCCAAACACGCTGGTTCTCAACATGAGGTCCGGGAACTCCCAAGGGGTCCTTGAAGGGGGTTCCCCAGCTAAATAATTAATATTATAGGAACCAAATGGACCCTTATGGGTCTGTAACTGGTTCTGGTGCTGTTATTACATTATTAGGGTCCCAGAGACTAAACAACAATACCTTTTGAAGTGGATTTCTTTTATGCCACAAGGTTGAGAATCACTGCTCTGTTGGATGGCAAAAACTTTGAAAAACGTGTTTGTTTTGCCAGGACTCGGAGCGCAAGGGACTGATGGACAAACTGTACGCCATCCAGGACGTGTTTGTCAGCGTACAGAGTGCTCTGGATGATGTGGCGTCTTACGGAGAGAGGATCAAGAAGTGAGCTGTTTCACTAACATCACAGTTCAATATGAAAGATTTCAGCTCGGTTCATATTTCATGTTTATATTCATTTGATGATAATGCTATTGAGCTTTATTTATTTGAGCACTTTTCATACATAGAAATGCAACTCAAAGTGCTGTACAATACAGCAAAACAGATTAGAAACAAACAGACAAAAATCCAAATCAGATTAAAAACAACAACAAAAATTGCAGCAACATCAAGGTGCTGAGCAATACATCTCATAAGATGCTAGTTAAAGCTAAGTTAAAAAGGTGGGTTTTCAAGATGTTGACTGTGCTCGATGCCTCCCTGATTTCTTGAAGTAATGTGTTCCACAGATTAGGGGGCGTAACTGATGAACGCAGCATCACCAATTTTCTTTTTAACTGTAATCTCTAGTAGACCTGCCGAAGAACATCTAAGACGTACTCTCGGGTGCCTATTAGGCTATATTTTTAATGAGTCCATGAGATAGGCTGGTCCCATACCATCATGTAGTGCTTTGAAAACAAGAAGCAAGATGGACACACACACACACACACACACACACACACACACACACACACACACACACACACACACACACACACACACACACACACACACACACACACACACACACACACACACACATTGATATGCAAATAGAGGAAGGCAGAGTGAGGATCTACTGTTGACCTAGCCTTGAACAAAGGGACATAGATGTGTTTTCTGACCAGCATGTAGTGTGGGGGTATAGCTCAGTGGTAGAGCATTTGACTGCAGATCAAGAGGTCCCCGGTTCAAATCCGGATGCCCCCTATATTGTTTAAAAACAGGAAACTTGAGCACACACACTGACCTGTCATAGATGGCTAGCGTCGTGGCAGAGCCAACATGGAGACCTGGCTGGAACACTCCATAGACATGCCGTGTCAGAGAAAATTGCAGCAACATCAAGGTGCTAACTGTAATCTCTAGTAGACCTGCCGAAGAACATCTAAGACGTACTCTCGGGTGCCTATTAGGCTATATTTTTAATGAGTCCATGAGATAGGCTGGTCCCAAATGAAACAGGGAGCCCAGTGTAAAGTAGCCAAGATTTGCCTTTTGTTTTTGTTTTCTAAAGTAACATGTGTGTGCTCTCTGTCTTGCGGCTGCAGCACAGTGAACTGGACAGTGCCTTTCATAAGTTGGCTGGCCATCATTTCCCTGTGTGTGGCTACAGTTCTGCTTTACTTCATTCCTCTGAGATACCTTGTGCTTGCATGGGGTAAGTCTTAAGCCTGACACGCACGCACGCACACGCACACACACACACACACACGCACGCACGCACGCACGCACGCACGCTCTCCGTTTAGATCAGACAAAACCTCATTGTTCCTGAACCATATGACTTTTTTCTTATAGGCGTGAATAAATTCACGAAGAAATTGCGTGACCCATATCTGATTGACACCAATGAGCTTCTCAACTTCTTCTCCAGAGTGCCCTCGGACGTTCAGATGGTACGTATACGTGTGTAAATACTACGCAATCTAGGATCATAGGTTCTTGGTTTACCTGTGATCCTATAGATTACTGAGGCACTACACTGTCTGTGCATTTGATGTATTACCTTGTGTTTACCTTGATTACTGTAAATCGCTCTGGATTAAGAGCACTTGTCTGCTAAGTGCTTAAATTGTAAATGGGACACCATTGTACGACAAAGTATAAAATAGCTCTCAAGTGGCTGATCAGACTAATCAATTTAGTTTATTATAAAAAATAATCTATTAGATTGTTTGCGTTGATTCGTGGGTATATAAATATTATATATTATTATATTATATAATATTAATTTATATATTTAAAATAAATATTTTTTTGCAGCCCTAGTTATCAGGGTTGCCATTTCCGCTAATTATAAGCGACTTTGGGCTTGTTTTTCTGTAAAGTAGCTTGTAAATATTAATAGTTGCGGGTTGCGTTTTTTTGGGCTTGTTTCTTAATATTGTTTAAACCAGTGATTCTCAAACATTTTCATGTCAAGGACCCCCCAAAATAATATGTATTTGTCCAAAGACATAGCCGATGTATATAGGTTTAAAGTGCTCATGTGGCCTAGTCGCTTCTTTTGGGGTTGTTTTCATAGACCTGGTTGCTTATTTCTCTCACAAAATCTGGCAACATCTGTCCAGTTATGCGTCTGTTTCTTTCTGGCTGTTTGACTGACTGACTGACTGACTGTGTGTTCTGCTGTTATTTCAGATGCATTACAGCGAGCTGAAGGTCGACCCGTCGTCGCAAAGTCCCAGCAAACGCAGACGCCCTCACATCAGCTCCTGATCATCACCACCTCGTCATGCAGTAAATCAAGGCTTCCCAAACGTTTTCAGGCCGCGACCCCCCAAAATAATCATATTAGTACCGGGGACCCCCCACCCTGACAAGCACTTGGAATTGTAGGCATTACATTTAGTTTGACTCGGTTCCACAGATAAATATTGTGAAAATAGCCGATCTACAAGCTCACAACGCCTCGCACTGCGAGGCGTTGTGAGCTTGTAGATCGGTATTTTCACAATGGTTGCCTCTTTCTTAGGTAATATTCGACAATTTGGCCAATTTAATTGGTATTAAAAAGGTCTTAAAAGTCCTTAAATTGTAACTTTAGAAATGATAGCCTGTACACACTTATACTGTATGTTGGTTTGTTTACTGTTGAGTGAGAAAACAATGTTGCATATTAAGATAATCATCTGGGGACCCCCCAAAATAATTATTTGGCTCCCGACCCCCAGTTTGGGAACCGCTGCTGTAAATGATGTTCAAACCCTGAACAAGTGTAAAAAAAATAAGAAACCCCTGTTTATTTATGAATATATTCTTTTTTATTTTTAAGAAGATTTCCTTTTAAGGTCCTTTACACACCAGGGGGCGGTTTTTTTTGGTGCGTCATTTTGCCTGAAAATACATCTTTTGTCATCAAAGTACATCCCCAAAGAACATGAATAGTATGTGGCTATAAAGCCTATATTTTATACCCATCATTTTATTTAGATTTTGTGTGTTTTGGTCGCGATGTCTTTGGTTGGTTTGTTGTGTATGTTTTCTTTACAAAAGAAGCATGTGGATTTTTATAATATTTTTGTAATATGATGCTTCATATATTTGAAGGACCCCCCCGCCAGTCCGGATTTTGAAATTTACTTGAGTAAAAGTACAAAAGTATTGGTACCAGTACAAAAGTATTGGTACCAGTAAAGTAAAAGTTCTAAAATGTTTGAAAATAGCAGATCTACAAGCTCACAACGCATCGCACCGCGACGCGTTGTGAGCTTGTAGATTGTAGATCGGCTATTTTCAAATAGCCTATGTATAAAATAGGGCTAAAGTGGTTAATGTATGTTTTATAATGTAATACTTTATATCTGCAAAGTAACTAGTAACTAAAGTGTTCAAATAATTGTAGTGGAGTAAAAGTACAATATTTGCCTCCGAGATGCAGTGGAGTAGAAGTAAAAGTACTGAAAACTGGAAATACTCCAGTAAAGTAAAAGTACCTCAAAATTGTACTTAAGTACAGTACTTGAGTAAATGTACTTAGTTACTTTACACCACTGTGTGCCCCTGGTGTGTAGACATAGCTTTAGTCTTTTGCTCGTTGAGCAGAACACATACTTCAGTAACTTTGTCATACTCTTACCAAGAGTCATGAGCAAATACTGTATATATTTTTTCCTTTTTGTGGAATTTTAGTTGTATTGCTGCGAGATAGGAGGAAACTATACCTGCCACCACATTAAGCAGGCTTTCCATGCCTCAGTAACAGCACCTTTGTCTTTGTTAGGGTCAGGAGGATATAAATGTGTGTAACAAATGCAAATGATGTACAGTATGTATGCTATGAAGGTATTTTACGTGCACTATGTAGTGTTATGCCATCATTTTAAATTGATTTGTACTTTTTCTTAAAAGTGTCATGTCTGCTGTAAGACCAAATGATTGGCACGTTAAACTCACGGGACTAAATGCCTAATTTATAGTTAGCAGAGCTGCAAGCTCACACCGCGTCGCTATGCAACACGTGAGCTTGTAGATTTTCAGTATAAATCAGACTTTAGATTCATGCCGATTCTTAAACATCCATAATCACAAAAGGAACATTCGCACAATACGCAATACGTTTCAGAAGCTTTAGTGCACTGCCTTTGTAAACGATCGCATTTTGAAAATGCAGGTCCAAAAGGCGAGAAGTTCTGAAACGCCTTCGTTATCGTGATTGCTGCGGTGATTAATTAAAGCTTTGAAAGTTAATTATCTAGTCAAAGATGTTCCTTTTGCGATTAGGTTGTAATACATGTCCATCGATATAATTAAGGTGCTAACTTTTTAAACTACGTTACAAAGAGGAAGTGTGGGCACTATTTGATATGGCACAGAGAGAGCGAAAGGTTTCTCCCAAACGAAACGAGCAGCTGGACCCCCTTGTTTCACAGAAAAATCCAAATGAATGGAATGAACTTGTGTTAACGTATCGAGCATGAAGTCACTTTACTCTAGACAATGTACCGACTATTACTGTACCTGTATGTATGTATGTATCCTGTTAATCACCACAATGCCTATACCTTCCATTCTGTAGGCCAGTCAATTATGAAATTATGAAGTAGGAATGCTGAATGTTGTCATCATGCAAAGAGCTCCCTTCCTTGCTCTTTCAACCTGTTGAAATAACACTACAATATTATCATTTTTAGCATTACAGCAGGGGCGCATATGTATATATCTCTCTCTATATATATAGATATATAGATATATATATGTTATGTCCAGAGTTGCCAGATCTGCTTATTATAATTTCCCCGCAAGATTTGATTTGAAAATAGCCAATCTACAAGCTTGTGAGCTTGTAGATCTGCTATTTTCAAATCGCTGATGTATATGTTAAAGTGCTCATGTGGCCCATAGTCGCTTATTTTGGGCTGGCTTTCCAAGACCTGGTTGCTTGTTTCTCTCACAGAATCTGGCAACACTGGTTATGTCATTCTGGTCATCATATATCATATGACTCAGATGCGATCAGAATAAACAGCCCCTGCATGTCTTGTTGAATACAAGTGGTTATTATTCATGTATGTCTTGCATAACTGTGTTGCATGATGACTGGGAGCCTATGATACTGAAGTGCATTTATATAGACTGTATAATCATGTACTGTGTGGGCACTTCATGCATGTATGCTGCCTCTACAGTAGAAGCTGTTCATAAACCAAGCTTTAGAAAGTCTTTAAAAAAATATTTAGCGGATAAAGTAGAACCACCGTTAACCACTTTTAGTTTCTACCTGGCCTGTCCCTGTTTTGGGCATGGCAAGTGAAAATCTTCAAAACATTTCCAAAGATTCAGCTTTGAGCATGTACATCGGCTATTTTCACTGGTCATCATGATGATGAAGTATATAGGGCTTGAAGTCATACAGTGTAACTTTTTCCAATTAAACAAACGTTATTTTTGTTATACTCTTTCACTGTTTTGTTGTTTTTATTCACGAGTGTCTGCCCCCGGCAATCTCGGCACTAGGGAACCTGCAGCGTTTGTTATGGAACGGTAGGGCCTACTTCTTCTGTGTTGTTTTTCTTTCCTTTTTTCCCTTCTTTTTTTAACTGAATTCTGTGAATCACAGTTCCAACAGAGCTACAGTACCAGAGGTAGAGGTGTCACCAAAAAGACTACGAAAATGGATGCTACACAATATGACTTCAAGTGGTTAAAGTGTTTTATTTTCTTCTGTGGATCAATTGGTCCAGTTACACCACAGCTATTCAGATTGTTGCTTTAGCACAAAACGACTTTCTGTATTGACTGCAAAACATCTTGTATCTTGTATAAAAAATATAAAAATAAATAATTTTATACATAGGCTATACCTACAGTATTATTATTTATTATCATCTGGCACAATAAAAGTGCTTGATGAGTTGAAGAGGTGAAGCACTGTCTTATTTTAAGGTATTTATTTGTACAGCAACGTGTATGCATATGCAAACACTAAATGCATGATTACATGCTAGCCAATTTTCAAGTTAGGGTTAGGTTATTTTTTCCCTTTTGGTTAAAAGTAACAGCTTTATACAAGTTTCCCATCCGACAGGGTCGATATATATGTCACAGGACGATTGAATAACCAGGACGATTGAAGACAGAGCGCTCGTTTTTAGGCACGGGGCTTCGGGGCCAGGCGGGGCTTTGATGTGACGCGGACCTGTCTGTTGTTGTTCCCCCCACATAACAACCAGGAAGCTACGCTAGGGGAACGCTGAACACGCGTTCACACGCACGTGATAATAGTTATTGTCCATGACGGAGGCGCGCCGACTCAGCAGAGCTTGAGGCCGAGGAGGCGCGAGTGCCCGCGCTGACCGGCCGATGCTCTGATAGTCGACACAGCGCCGTCCGAGTTGTAAACCGATAGGGACAGAATAGTTCTTTTCATGGATCACTGTGTGTGTGTGTGTGTGTGTGTGTGCGTGTGTGTGTGTGTGTCTCAGGGAGAAACTAAAACAATGCGTGTTCGTTATCGTGATTGCTGCGGTGATTAATTAAAGCTTTGAAAGTTAATTATCTAGTCAAAGATGTTCCTTTTGCGATTAGGTTGTAATACATGTCCATCGATATAATTAAGGTGCTAACTTTTTAAACTACGTTACAAAAACACACACACACACACACACACACACACACCCTCCCTCCCTCTAGTCTGGCTTGCATTGCCCTCTAGCGTTGGTTTTACAGAATTGCCTGAAAACAAGCGCTCCTTCTTCAATCGTCCTGGTTATTCAATCGTCCTGTAACATATATATATCACTTCATAACGAGGTGTTGTATTGGCCTGTATTGGCCTGAACCAGCTTACCTGATTGGCCAACAAAACCTGTGACGTATGTACGGACGTCACCAAACACAGTAAGGCACATTAATTGAGCCGCTTTCTCCACCATGAATATTCGCCACGGGTAGTTGGACGGGTGAGTTCTTTTGCATTTGAGCTTTTCATTCTAGGATGTCTTCCGTGGGTGAAGAAGAAGAGGAAGACCTGGGCAAAGACGACCCGATCAATGTCATTGACGACAAGCTTCTGACGGACGCTATACAGTCACAGAAGCCTAAAGAGGGCGCACACATAGCCATACCATTCCACGAAGTCGTTCAGCTACGCCTGGAATACAGGTTCATTCCGAAGATCGAAGGTTTGCAGCAGTTCAGATCCCTGACCAAACTCCAGCTCAACAGCAACAACATCGGGAAGATAGAGGGACTGGAATGTCTCACCAATCTGAGATGCCTCGACCTGTCGTTCAACGACATAGAGAGGATTGAAGGTTTGGAATCTCAGGTTAGGCTGGAAGACCTGAGTCTGTACAGCAACAAGCTCTCGGTCCTCGAGAACATGGACTCGCTCAAGAACCTCCAAATATTCTCCATTGGAATGAACCAGGTGAAGGATTTAGAAAATGTGGAATATCTCCGACAGTTCAAGGATCTGCACTGTCTCAATCTAGCTGGAAACCTGGTCTGTGACACACTAGACTACAAAAATGTCATTGCTTCCAGGCTGCCAACCTTGTCCTACCTGGACTACAGGCTAATCGATAGGGTGTCAGAGGAGGCAGTAAAAGCCATTGGCGAATATGATTTAATTGTTTCGATGCTCAGAGACAAAGAAATCCTATACGAAAAGAGCCTGGTGGACCCGGTGCAGCTGCACAGGGATGCCTTCGTAGAGTACCTGAACGACCACTACTTGTACGACAGCATAATCGAGGATGACGAAGAGGCACAAAAATGGACCGAAGCGCCCGGAATGGCCGGCATTCTTCAAACGTTTAAGTTTGTCATCCACGACCAGTGTACGCAGATTTTCGACACGGGCCTGCACGAGCAGGAGCAGAGAGAGGCCGAGATCCAGGCCTTCTACGTGTGCTTGAAAGCAGCCGTGGCGGACAACCAGCAGGTCGCGGGTCAGGTGGTCACCGATTTTGAGCTGAGGAGGAAAAAAAGGATGCTGGAGATGCACGAGGTGACAGACGATCGTGAACTGGAAGACCAGCGGCTGCAGTACAACGACGAGCTGAAACTCTTCTTTGACAGCCTCATGACCCTGGAGATGCAGCTGGTGGACCAGCTGGCGACCCTCATCAAAGAACTCGGGAGGAGAATAGGGGAAATGGTCGACAACTTCACCGAAACGGCTCAGGGGATATTCGAGCTGGTCCGCGAGGAAGAGAAGAAGGCCAACGAAGAGCTCACGAAGAACGTTGTGGAGACCGTGCGGAAGGTACAAGCCAACGAGCTCAAGGACCTGCCTATCGACGTGAGAATGCTGTTCAAAAAGAAGGAGACCGTGGTCGCCGCGATGGAAGCTTGGCACGACAACCGCCTGCTGAAAATCAACAAGCGGGAGGAAGAGCTAACGACACGCATCAGGGAGTGGTTGGTGGAGTTCCTGGAGGGGATACGGGACGAGGAAGTGAAACGGACGGGACATCGGCTGGCAGAGGTAAACACCTACGTTAACTACGTGAAGGGTGAGCTGGCGCTCATCCAGCCCAAGACCCCCGAGATTTCAGGATCTCCAGTTTGATCTACAAACCCCTCCCTCCCGCTGTCTGAACCTTCCCTAAAACACTCACTCTTCCCTAAAACTCCACACGTCCCACTCTTCTCCCTTCTTGCTCCCAAACTGTGGAACAAACTCCCCGTTGCAGTCAGAACTGCAAACTCACTCCCAATTGTCCGCCGTAATCTGAAGACTCACCTCTTCAGACCCCACCTCAGCCCGTAGCACTTGACCTAGCCTTGACGACCATGCAGTCTTATGCAAAGGTTTGAAATGTAATTTAGACAGATGCTAGGCTCATTTGTTTACCTGGCGTTTTGTTTCTACAGTTTCAATGTACAGATTATATATTTTTATATTATACCTATACCTTTACCTATGATCCTAGATTAATAATAATATATCTTTTTTTTATTTCAAGGATCTCCAGTTTGATATGCATTAGGCCACGGGGCCCCACTTGATAGTATTTGTATTTGTTTTTACTTACTTAAATCCTCAGTGATAATTTAACTCTGAGTGTACAAATGGAACGAATAAGGGACCCCTGGTGGTCCCCGGAGCTAACTTTGAGTAACGGTGCTCGTCATAATTCCTTGTACATACATTAATTCATGTTTTTATTCTATTCTTTGTATATGAACAATTTTAGTTTTTTGTTCTTGTACGTTAAAGGTGCTGTAAGTGATATGTTTTTGTTTAAATAAGTGTGTTAAATAGCTCTATATATATATACAGGGCTCTATCCAGCTTTTAAGCAAACAAGAGAGCACATTTCCAGGTCAGGATACCAGTTTCATCCAATCAGGATGAAGAATGAACAAATACAATTGGAAGTGATGAAACAAAGAAATTAGTAGACAGAATTGGAACTGGAACACAAGCTGATCAATTGTCTTTATAGAGTTCTGATTTGTTTGTAAATTGCATCCCACCTGAAAATGTATTTTCTGTTTACTAAAGCGACGCCGGAGAAGCCTGTTACTGAACGAACACTCTGTAGCAATGATTACTATCAAGCTACAGCATAGAAGAGAAACATGTTTTCATGATGTCATCAATGTGTGTATACAGTATGTCTGTCATCTATGACATCATTACTATGACATCAGTACTGTGTATTGGTTGGTATCAGGTTATTGTGCTGGTGGACCAGATACAGAATATTCTGTCAATGACATTGTAGTGGGAAATATTGTTTCATTTGTGTCATATTTCTCTCAAATTGTATGTTGATTGCCCTGACAACTGATCTAGCTGGGTGTGGTCTGTGTCGATTTAATCAAACCTTTAGCACATCAATCAATGGCTTTTGTTCTGACCAGGGTGTCGGTGAGACTTGTTTACTCTCTGTTTATTCATCACAGTAATCATTCAAACAGGACGGTCCCATTGTAATAATATGATCTAGTCAGGAGGCTGGCTGTCTGGCCATGTCACAGCCTATACTCCTCCTCCTTATTAAGAATGTTACAGCCTTCACTCCTCCTACTTTGAGTAAAGTGTATAAAAAGTGTTCTGGAGACTTAATCATCTCACATGCTGGAAGGTGGTTGTTCTCTAGGGATCCCTATTAAAACGGAGTTGTACGCATTTGAAAGAACATATACAGTCCACCTGGGAAAGGAAAGTAACACTTTGGAATTTGGGAGCACTGCTGGTATATATACCCTGGGACACTCCTGGCACAGAAATGGCCAACGGACAGGCACAAAGCCGGGCAGAAACGTTTGCGTTAGCTGGATCGAATGGTCACAATGGCCAGCAACGGCAGACCGGTTTGAATGACACGGTGGCGCAAAACCACCGCCGGACGTCGAGGGCGGCCCGCGTTACCACCCGCATGAGGCACAGGTGCGCTGCCTACGTGCTGGCGCTGAGACCGTGGAGCTTCAGCGCCTCTCTGCTGCCCGTGGCACTTGGCAGTGCCCTGGCATACAAAGTGGAGGGTTCTGTGGACTTGGTCATTCTGATGGTGTGCGCAATGGCTGTCTTGGTTGTCCACGGGGCGGGGAACCTCGTGAACACCTACTATGATTTCTCCAAAGGAATCGACCACAAGAAGAGCGACGACAGGACTCTGGTGGACGAGATCTTGGCCCCGCAGGACGTGGTTACGTTCGGAGCGGTGCTGTACTCCGTGGGTTGCTTGTGCGCCACTCTGCTGTACTTTCTCTCCTCGCTGAGACTGGAGCATCTCGCCCTCATTTACTTCGGAGGACTCTCCGGCTCGTTCCTGTACACCGGAGGCATCGGTCTCAAATACGTGGCTCTAGGGGACGTGGTCGTCCTGATCACCTTTGGCCCGCTGGCGGTCATGTTTGCGCACGCCGTGCAAGTGGGCCACCTGTCGTTGGCGCTGCCCCTGCTTTACGCCGTCCCTCTGGCCCTCAACACAGAGGCCATCGTCCACAGCAACAACACCAGAGACGTGCATTCCGACAAGCGGGCGGGCATCGTCACACTGGCCATCCTCCTTGGCCCCACGCTGTCCTATGTCCTCTACACCCTCCTGCTCTTTGTCCCCTACGTCCTGCTCTGCATCCTGGCCACGAACTGCACCGTCAGCATGGCACTGCCTCTGCTCACCATGCCCATGGCCTTCCCCCTGGAGAGGCTGTTCCGCCGCAGGTGCTATCAAGAGATCCCACAGAAGACGGCAAGGCTCAACCTGCTCATGGGACTTCTTTACGTCTTTGGGATCATCCTCGCGCCTCAAGGCAGCTTGCCACTACTGTGATTGAATATTTGTGACATTCAAAAAGAAACTCTGAAAATGCGCTCCTCGGAGTGCAGATCTCCGCCAGGCCTGCTCGCCTAGTACCCACGGCTTTGTCAGTCGTGGGGGGCAGCGGTCAGAACACGGAGTTGCCTCAACTATTTGTGTTTGTGGCGCCCCCTAAGGGCAGAAGTGAAAACCCCTCTCAACATGAGATTCCAATGTGGGTATGACTGGATGTTGCGTTTATGATATATGGCTGTTTTATATACACACACATTTTTAATGCAATTACGCACAATCTCTGTGTATGTCAACTGTCCCATCGATCCACTTAAAAAAATATTTCACGTGGCGCTTATTGGTCCAGTGGTTCCAGTTATTAGCTGTTCACAGGGTGAAAACTCAATTCTGTTCCGGCCTGATGGAGATAAAATAAAGAAAACAATACCACATGTCTTTGTATTTGTTGTAATGGTTTGAGGAGTTTGAAATGCTTACATTTATTGTATAAGAGATTATACAATTGTACACTTATATGTTTAAGAGATCATAATTTAATTCCTCATCCGTGATACGGAGGGTCTATTCAGGTGTAGGCTGCCCCAACGCTCCTGATTTCGTGTATAGAGGGGCGGGTGTATAGAGCCGGCGAGAGATTGCGCCTGATCCCATTGGTTCACCGATCTGTCCGTCAACCACCGCCCCGTTAACACAACATTACGAGTGACGCCCACTGCACTCTGGTTGGTTGGGAAATGAAACACTTCCTCATACCGAGTACACCGACGCGCTGGGCCAGGCTTTAATTTTTTAGCAAAACTAAACAATAAAAGCCTGGAGATCGAGGCTAATTCAGGTGAGATGGGTATTCTCTTTTTTTCCTTAATTTTTTTTCAATACTAAGCACACCATAATGTGTGTTAGTTGAGTTAAAGGGTTCATGTTTTGTTTCAATGTGTTTTCTTTAAATATGGGCAGACAGCCCAGGAACAATGACCATATATTCCATTTGTACTTTAAAGGTATCATGACATTCATTTTCACTTTTTTTATTTTCAATGTTTTATTTGGGGTTTTATGACCTCAATTACACCCAAAAAAACTGAACTTAGAACATTCAGTGGATTTTCTGTGGTCTGGGGTTTTCTGAATAATTAGGCTGAAAAGTAATCTGAGCTTGGCCCTTCGACAGTGAGGTCACAGTCGATTAATCCCGCCCACTCTCCTCCTCGCCCCTCCCCTCCCCTATCCTTTCCTTTGGGGGGGGCGGAGCAGAGGCGATGATTGACAGGCAAAATCCCTCACCAGCGACACCCGCAGGCAAAGATTTCTTTTTTCATTGCAGTTGAAAAGGCTTTAGAAATGTGAGAGAAAAACACCTGCTACGGATCACTGGAATGGAATTTTCACTTAAAACTTTTTGTACACTTTTGAAGGACCAGGACAAAGACTTTGAATGTGGTGTAAAAGTGAATGTCATTAAACCTTTAAGACAAGACACACGGATGTCAATTAACCAAATCTAAACATAATTGTCTTCACAGAGCGCCGTGTGAATCTGTAAATGTTTTACTCATTTGGAGATGGGCCAAAATGGATGTTGTTCAATTCAAATCAAACTGTTTGAAGTTAGAGGGGAACGTACTGGGATCATGTCAGGCATCCCCATGTATGGGCATATCTCATCTGTGATGTCAGGCATCCATGTATGGGCATATCTGTCCAGACAGACAAGACAACAATAACTTTATATAATAAGTGTCATCCAATAGAAAACAAGGGAACCTGCCAGACCCCTAGTGGTTGAAATCTGAATGGCCGGAAGTCTGAATGGTTTCTAAACTACGTCACGCTAAGCTTGGCCAATCAAAAAGAGGAACATGTAAGAAAACGTTTTCGTCCATATATGGACGAAAACCATAGCAAAAGGGGACTGACAAAGCCACATGTAGGCCTGACCCCCTGGGTCTGGCAAATAAGTGTTTCCAGGGGGTCCCCCGTAAAATTAGTTAATACTGCACCACGATAATTTTAACCACTTTATCCATGTATCTCTTCTGGGGGTCCCTAGGCACAGATGGGGGTCCGTGACCAAATACATACTCATTTGGGGGTCCTTAACATGAAAAGGTTTGAGAACCCCTGATTTAGACCCTTCCTAGCCTTGGATCAAGAAGACTATTATCATACAGGTACATGATCATCTATGATAGTATTTCTTGATCCAAGGCTAGGCCCTTCCCTGTCCAGTGTCAGTGGTGGAAAAAGTACTAATTTATTTTACTTAGGTAAAAATATCAATACTGCAATGCAGAAATACTCTGGTACAAGTAAAAGTCCAGAATTCAAAATGTCCTTGAGTAATAGTACAAAAGTATTGGTATCAAAATGTACTTAAAGTCCCAAAAGTAAAAGTACTCATTGTGCAGAATGTCCCATTTCACAAGTTCAAAATGTTTTTTTAAAAATCGTTTGAAAATAGCAGATCTACAAGCTCACGATGTGTTGCATCGTGACACATTGTGGGCTTATAAATCAGCTATTTTCAAATGGACAAAATATAAAGAAGTAGTTAGTGTATGTTTTGTAATAATAATCAAAATCTACAAAGTAATTAGTGACTAAAGTTTTCATATAATTGTAGTGGAGTAAAAAGGTACTGAAAATACTCCAGTAAAGTAAAAGTTCCTCAAAATTGTACTGTACGGTACTTGAATAAGTGTACTTATAGTTACTTTACACCAGCTGTCCGGTGTCCCCTGTTTGTTCTATTGACCCAGTGTGTTTTTCTGCCCACTCCACCCCACCCCAGCCCACACCACTCCTCCCCTCTCTTCAACTGCCCTGAGCTCTCTCTCCTCTCCCTGCCTGATTGCACTGAATGGACTCACCTGTGTTGTCAGATGAGCCTTGTCTTTCTAACGAGCTCCTGAGACTAAAGACTGCCTGACAGATGATTTCGTGCTGCTTCGTTGTGGTTTGGTTCAGTTCAGTTCTAACTGTTATGTTAGTTTAGAGTGAGGTTTAGTATTGTCTTATGTTAGTTTAGAGTGAGGTTTAGTATTGTGTTATCCAGTGTTGGGCTTGTGAACATGTGCTGTAGCCTACTTTTCCGAATTCCGACCCAAAATGTACTAGACATGTAGTAAAAAACAACAAAAAACTAAAGCCATGTTGTTGCTTTTAAATCCAGAAAAGCCTAATCTGGGAGCACATGCTGTTAAATCCATCCTAAACTCTAGAAAATAAATATATATATACATCTCATAAGTCAGGACTATAGGGACCCCAATCTTAATTGTAAAAGGTTTATTTAACTAGGGCCCAGGCATTAACTCATTTGGTTCCATTTCTAGGCTTCACACGTTTTTTTTTGTGTTGACCCCTGGTTGGTCCCCAGACCACACGTTGAGAAACTGTGTGTGTAAGCTATATGACCCCTCCTCTCTGTGCGCACATGCTCAGTGGAGGCTGTTGTTGCGCACTGAGCAGACCTGACTCCTTTAAGGAAAGAGAGAGCGAGAGAGAGACATAGAGACAGACATAGAGAGAGAGACTGAGAGAGAGAGCGCCACACAGTTCCAGTGACAGACCATCGTAAGAGCAGTATTATCCAACCACCCGGTGTGCGACTGACTGACGAACCCCAAACTTTTAGATGACAATCCAACGCCTCATGAAGCCCCTGACCCTTATGGTGGCCCTCCTGGTGACCCTGGTGACCCAGCTGGAGGGACGGGAGCGTCCAAGGCGTCGTCTGGAGAAAATCAGCCTTTAATACTAACTTTATTCTCCTTTTTTATCGGGGAGGTTGCGGTTATACAGTTTATTATCTGGACACAACATTCTGGGTCATCATCAATCAATCATCATCATGGTTCTGGCCAAGGTGAAGACCCTGGCCGTGCACTTCGACGGCCGCCGCCACCACGGTCCTCCGGACGAGATGAGCCACGGCATGCCGGCGTGCTTCTCCGGCGGGGACGCGGTCTCCGGCCGGGTGGTGCTGGAGGTGGCCGGCGGGGAGGCGCGGGTCAGGCGGCTGGACATCACCGCGCGCGGCGTGGCCAAGGTCCGCTGGACCGAGTCCCGCAACGCCGGCGCCAACACCGCCTACACGCAGAACTACACCGAGGAGGTGGACTACCTTAGCCATCATGACACCCTTATAGGAGAGGAGAGAGGTAAGGAATATGGGTGCTGTAGTGATGATGATGGTGTGTTTGTGTGCCCCCAGTGTTATTTTAATAGAACTCTGAGAGGATACAAATGTAACCAAATGGACCCTAGCGGGTCCATTTGGTTACATTTGTATACTCTCAGTTAGGCTGTAACTGTGTAATAACACAGTTATTAGTTATAACAGTTATAAGTATAACTAACCTAACTGATGGGATAGAATGTAACCAAATGGACACCAGTAGTGGGTTACATTTGGTTACATTTGTATACTCTCAGAGTTAGGCTATAACTGTGTACAAATGTAACCAAATGGACACCAGTGGTTACACCATTTGGTTACATTTGTATACTCTCAGAGTTGGGCTGTAATGACTGTTATAACTGTTATACCACAGTTACTGCAGTGATGCAAGAATGTAGGGCTATTGGCCTAAATTATGTATAAGGCTATACTTGACACATTAGTATTAATATTGGCCCTAATACTGGCTTGTGGATTGTTTTACGAAGTGTTTTATTGTTTGTATTGAAATTGGGATTCCCCTTCTTTAGCTGTTATTATTATTGCAAACAATCTTTATGTTGTTTCTGAAGTGGTGAGGTGACCTACATTCTGCTTACTAGTGGTCCTGATGATGCGACAACAGCTGACACTAAAAGATGCAATAGATAAGCTTAAAGACAGTCACCTTAAATGGAGACGGTAAAACAATATTGTGGCACAAATGAATTGTTATATCGGTTACCCGCTCATAACAATTATAGTTACCGGCTAAAACTAACCGATTTTTGAGAGTTTTACAGTCGGCATATTGACATAATGAAGAACCCCCAACCCCCCTCTTTTCAAGTTGATTTGCAAAGATTTAGAACAAATTACAATGACTACAAGTATAGGCCTATAAAGCAGTTAATGCTGGGGATTTAAAAACAAAATCTCTGGTAATTATGGTAAAGAATAAAATAACTGAGGCTATCCTATCTATGATTCTTCAGGCAACTCCCTTTGTTAGAAGCGGTTCAAACCTGTTCACAAACTGGCAGGAACTGAAAGGGGAGGGGAGGGGTTACACCACTGAGACAAGCATCTCTCTCTCTCTCTCTCTCTCTCTCTCTCTCCTTCTCCCACACACATATTAAGCTAGAATGTGATATGCCGACAGTAGCCTGAAGGTAACTTTAATTTTCAGTAATAAGTCATTAAATGTCAAGCTCATGTGTGCATAGAAAGTGGCCGCTAGCTGTCATCTTGTGGAGAGTGTTTGCTCTTAGGATGTCAGCACTAGTGACGTCACATTTCATGAGGAAGTTAAGTACACTTCACTATATGTGATAGATAGTGTATGTAAACAATGACTCTTCAACCTTCCCAATATCAAGGACGCCCCAATTTGATATGCATTATTTAAGCCATGGAATAACCTGGGTTAACCTATTAAAACCCGGAAAGCATCTGTGTCATTTTAGATTTTAGCTATATACATATATATAGCAACATACGTTTTTCAGAAAACTGTTAGGATTTAGAAGGCATTTGTAGAATCGGCCTCAGGTCTTTTACTCTAACTCTGAGAGGGTGCAAAACAAATGTGTACTCTCAGAGTTACAGACCCTAATTTTGGTCAATTTTGATCCCTGGTGGTCTCCAGACCTGACATTGAGAACCAGTATAGCCTTGTGGTGTTGTTGTTGTTGTTGTAGCGTATCGTAGATGAGGAGATTATCAGTTTAGTAACCTCTAAACCTCTGCGCTGATTAAAAGGGATCGTCAAGCCCCCGTCAACCAATAACAATTTGTGAAAACAACTATTGCTAATCTCTCTCGTTCTGGTCCAGCTCAGACCATAGCCTACACACTTTGCTGTAACGTTGATGTGTCGTTTAGCACACTTAAACCCTATTATACCTAGTTGACCCAGGAGTCCCCCATGGCTCTATACTTAGACCTCCTTACTTTATACCCCTTTGAGCTTGTAGATCAGCTATTTCTGCCGAACGTTTGCCCCCCATAATAGGCATGCTGTAGGGTTCACTTGGTTCATCTAAAATTCTTCACACAGCAAGGCAATTAGCCACATGTGTACACATCACAAGACACGAGCAGAAAAAAACACAACTTAATTGCAACTATAGACAAAACATTGAGGTCAAAATGGTGACGGGTTAGTGAGTTCACGACAAGAAAAGACAAGACTCCTTTTCTTTAAAAAAAAAAAGAGTTTTTCTGCATTGAGACAACAGGAAGACTGCACAGAAGATGGCAACAATAGCCCAGCAGCATTTACTTATGATTCATAACCTGAATGAATAACAACAATAAACACCTGGCATGTACAATGGCAATTATACATGTTGTGCTTGTTATGTGCTTGCTTTCAGCCATACTCCTGTTTGGGATTTTATTTACTGTATGTAAAAGAAAAAAATGACACTTTGCTAGAGGTTTGGGTTGTGTAGTTATAGCTTGCCATGATGATGTAACTCCAGATATTATTGGTGAGATATCTTCAGTTGTTTGCGACATTGATTAGAAATTGATCATCTTGACTTACGTTTCACACTGAAACATGTCTTAAAGTCACTCTTTTAGAACACAAAAACGAACGCAAATATAGCATATTCTGATAGTGTGTACACCATTACAAAACCTGACTCAGCACCCTGAAAACAAATGCTTTGTTTTGTAACATTATACATAGTCAGAAGCCACTTTATTTGCATTTGTTTATGTGGCAAAAGAGTCACTTTGAGACCTGTTTTACCTCATGAGGAGAATAGTTTGTATGATCAATTTCTCTTATCAACGTCACAACTATTGAAGAAATCTCACAAATATAAACATTCCTGTTTCAGTGTCTGAGCAAGTTTTGCTCAGAAACGGGAGCAAACTCACTCAGGAGCTGATTTGTCGGTATATATATATGTATATGTATGTATTTGTACTGTGATGGTGATTTGTGTTTATTGATTTCCAATGTACATGTACATTTCTCATGTTGGTAATAGAAATAAATAACTTGTGAATGTAGCTCAATCGTCTTGTCCTTTTTTATCTCAACTCTCCTGTGTCTTCTTAATGTCATCTCTGCTTCAATGTTAAAAGGTTAAGCAGCCTTAAGGGTCGTATATACTTAGCTGCGCGTACGGTGTCGCGCACCTGGAAAATAGCAGATCTACAAGCCGATCGGCTTGCGGATCGGCTTGTAGATCGTCTATTTCCGGGGGGCGCGACACCGGCGCGCGGCTAAAGTCTAAATCGGAGCATTCCTCCGTTTGCCCTCCTCATACCCATCATGCCACAAGACCACATGGTCTTACACAAAATGGGGCGGGGACTTGTCAGAATCCAACAAATGGCAAGCCTCAGCAGTCGTTCTGTGTGTCACACTTCCTCCTATGAGGGGATGGGGGTTGGTCATACTACGTGTGTGTAAGTGTGTGTGTGTTGGAGTATCCGGCTGAGGGAGGCTGCACAGTCTGGTTCATACCGGTCTGTTCCTGCTTCTCTGTCTGCACTGCATGCCGGCGATTTGACAGCACATGCACGCACGCACGTGCACACACACACACATTCAACAGATATGTTGTAGGCCCGGGTAGGCTGATACGGACGGCCCTGGTGCCAAAGATAACATGCAGACATACGTGCGTGCGCGTGCAGGCATGCACACACACACACACACACAGGAAATAAAAGTTAGATGGGGTTGAGCGCAGCTTCGAATTTAAATGTAAACAGAACAGTGAGAATGAGGAAGTGGAACAAGGTCATCTTTCTTTCTCAGGGTGTGTCTCTTCTGTACAGTGTTACGCTGTCTCCATAGTATGTACAGTATATACAGTATTTATTTGGGATTGGTTTCATGGTTTTTCAACAGTTTTTTTTTTTGGTACAGTATTTGTACAACGACCTGTTATTTCTATTAGATGGTTTTGTGTTTTTAGGTGTTTTTTTATGATGACCGAACTGAATTTCTCTCGAGGGATTAAATAAAGGTCTTGTCTATGTGAAGTTTTCGGAAAAGCTGTGATGTCCGTTCCAAATTATCATCTTCAATGATAGTATGATTGTCAGTCACTGTCACATTTTGGAGAAAATAAAATGGTTTTCTTATTAAAAAAAAAATCATGATTGTGTCTGTGTACATTTGTGTGTGTGTGTCTCTGCTCTCAAGCTGTTCCATTTGAAATGAATCACATGTGAGTCCCTTATACCTTCATCCTATTATGGTGGTGTGTGGCACAAAAAAATGTTTTTGAACATTTTTGATCTGTTGGCCTACAATGACGTATACCAAAAAAAGGGGAGCGCCAGGTTGAACGTGGTTAAATATACAGAGCGGGGATCAAATGACGGGTGTTCCTTCAGAGCAGGTGTGAACTTGTACACATGCGTGTCTGTATGGATTCTGTACTGTACAGTACAGTATGTGCACCATGCATGGTATGGTGTATTTGGAATGCTGTTCTTCTGTCTTTCAGATGAAGACAGCCCAGAGGAAGGCCTAACGGTCCTCCATGCAGGCGTACACGAATTTGCTTTCAGCTTCAACCTGCCACAGATGTAAGTATGATAAATAATACAATTTTATTTATAGGCCTTCTGCACTTGACATTTGAAACAAATCTGCAAAGTGCAAGTGTAGCAAATGCAACCTTAAAGCTGCCATCCTCAAGTTTTATGTAACGCTCCGGGATTCGAACCCGCGGGTCTCCTGCGTGGGAGGGATCAAAACGCCTACCTACCTACCTACCGCTCATTCAAGAGGCAGTCCCTGCTTGTCCGGGGGGGGATATTGGAGAATTAACCTCTTAAACCCTACAGTATATATACTTCATAGACAGGGATCCATCAGGGCTCTATACTTGGGCCTCCTCCTTTTTTTCCCCCTCCGCACCAAATCTCTTGGCCAAAAATAGCTGATCTACAAGAATGTGTCACGTTGCGACGCATTCTGAGCTTGTAGATCTGTCTATTTTCGGCCCAACATTTGCCTATTATGACCATGTCACTCATGTAGATCAGTGTTTCTCAACCCGTGGTCCGGGGACCACCAGTGGTCCTTGAGGGTGTTCCAGGTGGTCCCCAGCTAAATGATGGAGAGTTGGTAATGAAATGGACCCTTATAGATGGGTCCATTTGGTTTCATTTTACGCTCTCAAAGAGTTAAATAAGTGTTAAACGTCTGCGTTACTTAATTAAATAATTGTTATTTTGATCAACGTTTGCCTGTTATCTCTCCTGTGGTACCAGCATCAATACAGCATGTGGAATTGTGGACAAAATCTTATCCAACGACAACAAAACATTCTAAGTCTTGGTCTCAAATGCCGAATAAATAAATGGGCTTTGATATGAAAAAGGGTTGAGAAACCACTGCAGTGCAGTAGATCAAACGGCGCCCTATAAACGCTCTTTCCTGACTCCTCTTATGTCGTTGCTCCTCTTGTCAGGCCCCTGGCCACCTCATTCGAAGGGAAGCACGGCAGCGTGAGGTACTGGGTTCGAGCCGAGCTGCACCGTCCGTGGCTGCCCACCGTCAAAGTGAAGAAGGAGTTTGTGGTGTTCGAACACATCGACATCAACACGCCACTCCTGCTGGTAAGGAAAACATAAACCCATCAGCATTCAGACATAATAATCCATTCATATCAAGTAAGGCTGAAAGATATACGTTTTTGTACATTTGCTTATAGAGTTGTGTGAAATGTGCCCTTTGCCATTCACCCGTCCCGACTATTTGAAGCTGTGCTATTAATACATTCACCCATCCCGACTAAGCAGTGGGTGCTATTAATACAGCATCCAGGGAGCACTTAGGGGTTAGGGGGTCTTGCTCAGGGACACTTGGAACACATGGACTGTGGGTGGGCTAGGGGTCGCACCGGCGACCTTCCAGTTCCTAGACAGCCTCTCTACCCATTCAACTACGGCTTCCCATGTCAGATGATTCATCCACTATTAATGCCCTAAACAACAAAAATACCTAGTTTAAAACCCGTTAAGACCTGAACAAGATCTGTGTCACATTTTCATTTGAGCTAAAAAGCATTATTTTACACTTTGGCTATTCAAAAATAGCAGATATGCAAGCTCGTAGCGCGGCACCGAGTGCCGCGCTACGAGCTTGTATATCTGCTATTTTTGAAAAAACTTGAAAATTTGTGCAAATCTTTGAATATATATTGTTTAAAGCGAACATTTTTAACTCTATTCTTTGCTTCTGGGGGGTCCCTGGAACAAGATATTTTGAGATGGGGGTCGGCGGTCAAATGCATATGATTTTGGGGTTCCTTGACATGGAAAAGTTTGAGAACCACTGATATAGAAACATACGTTTTTTTCAGAATACTGTTGGAGAATCGGCCTCAGGTCTTAATGGGTTAATGACCTAAACAACAAAAATACCTTGTTTAAGGAATTGCAGCCGCTACAATTTGGAAATTGCAGTAGTTCCTATTGCATTGTTGTCATATGAATAGTTCAGCCCTATAATGTGCAGCTTTGTGTTGTTATTGTTGAACAGGCCTCTCAGGCTGGGACCAAGGAGAAGACCCTGTGCTGCTGGTTCTGTGCTTCTGGGCCCATTTCTGTCAGTGCCAAGATAGAGAGGAAAGGATACACTCCAGGTAATAAAAGACTCGGAATTTAAAATCTACTTGAGTAAAAGTACAAAAGTATTGGCATCGAAATGTACTTAAAGTACCAAAAGTGAAGTACCCGTTAAGCAGAATGTCCCATTTCAAGTTTTCAAATGTATAACGATCTTTTGAAAATAGCAGATCTTCAAGCTCACAATGCGACGCATTGTGAGCTTGTAGGTCGGCTATTTTCAAATGGCCGAAATGTATACTGTATAGGGCTGAAGTGGTTAATGTATGTTTTGTAATAATAATCAAAATCTACAAAGTAACTAGTAACTAAAGTTTTCAAATAATTGTAGTGGAGTAAAAGTACAATAGTGGAGTAGAAGTACAAGTACTGAAAATCGGAAATACTCCATTAACTCATTGACTGCCAGAGTTAAAACCTCGTTCATAGCAGCCCTTGCCAGCGATTTTCGTGTTTTTTTGTTTCGTTATTTTGTTATTTAATTCACATCTAGAAAGTCTACCTTGACACTTGAATCGTTTTGATCGTTCCACCACCAGAGAGCAGCACATACCAAGCTTGATCGCCTCTCGATCACACTCGCCCCCTCCCAGACCCACTCACACAGTGAAACACATGAACCGGAAGTGAAATGTTTCAGATTCTGTTATCGGCGAAAATTACTTTGTGATACACAACGGGGATAACTGTTCGTCACCCAGACCATAGATTATAGGAGGGGAGGTCTCCGATCGCTTTTCATAGCGTGTGAAAAACCGTTTGTTTCCCTATTATGGTCGAAAATGACTGGGGGGAAAAATGTAAAACCGAAAACGGAACCCAAGTCATGGAACCGGATGCAGTGGTGGTTGAAGTAAGTGGAACCCGAAACTTAGCCTGATTCATAACAGAATAGCGTGATCAGAGCATAAAGATCAATAAAGACGTTAGATCGCATTAATGCGATCCTGGCGGCCAAGCGCGCTATTTATTAGATCGCGTTAATGCGATAATGGCGGCCAATGAGTTAAAGTAAAAATACCTAAATATTTTACTTAAGTACAGTACTTGAGTAAATGTACTTAGTCACTTTACACCACCGGATAATACATACAACAATACATACAATACACCAACCAACATCTGGCGTCACATCTGTCAGAGAGGAAAGGTTTTACACTCCAGGTAATGAAAACATCTGGATTCACATCTGTTAGATGGAGAGGAAAGGTTACGCTCCAGGTAACAACAACACCAGCCAACATCTGGCTTCACATCTGTTTAGACAGACAGGTCAGGTTACACCATATGACCGTTTCCAACCACAAGGTTCACCGCCAACTCAGCTTATGAGGATATAGCACGGCTAGGCTGCGGCAAGTCGTGCGGTAAGTAGCCTACCGGGAGCTGATGGTAGGTGTTGCTGCGCTCCACCTCAGCGATCCATCTCCCAGGGGTCTATAGTGCATTGTGAAACGGACGGATAGACTCCCACGCTCTATAAGCTTATTGTCTATATATAGACTTACTGTGTGTATATATATATATATATAGCTTATTGTCTATATATAGACAATAAGCCTCTCTGACCTACTTACTTACTTACTCACTGCTTACATATATATACGTACATACAGTATAGAAAGTGCAACAGAACGTTTCTACGCGTCACGTATAAAAAGGGTCAAACACAGTTCAACTTCCTGACGTGTGTGTGTGTGTGTGTGTGTGTGTGAGAGAGAGATGAGCACGAATGCAACAATTTCAAGGGGACCGCACCCGCACTACTATGCTTGGCACTACTACGCCTGTCAGATTGCCCCCCCCCCCTTCTATAAATGTTCTCAATGAAAATGAATTAATTCAATCAGTCGCTACAAGTGTGAAAATACCTTTATGCTGCGTTCACACAAGCAGCGAATAAAGCTACAAAATGTGCGGCCCTGTACTGTACAGTGGTGTACGTAACATTTTGAGGTATTTTGTCTTTACTGGAGTATTTCCAATTTTCAATACTTTTGCTTCTACTCCACTACATCTCAGAGGCAAATATTGTACTTTTACTCCACTACAATTATTTTTAAACTTTAGACCTACAACACTACAAATGTGTAGAGTATGTTTGAAAATAGCAGATCTACAGCGCATGTAGATCTGCTATTTTCAAACATTTTTGTACTTTAACTTTTGGTACTTCTAAGTATATTTTGTACTTTTACTCAAGTAACATTTTTGAACACCGGCCTTTTACTTGTAACAGAGTATTTGTATAATGTGGTATTGCTACTTTTACTTAAGTAAAAAATCTGAGTATACTTCTTCCACCACTGCTGTGCATGGTGGCTGCCGAGTGGAGTGTTGCTCAAGCCACACTGCGTAAATCAAATCAAATCAATCTTTATTTATATAGAGCACATTTACAACCATCGGAATTGACCAAAGTGCCGTACAGAATGAGGCGTGACATCGACAAGACAAACATGTGTGTGCGTTGTGCAACGACGCGGCATACATTAAGAAATCAAATGGAATGACGATGAAAAGGGTAAAACAGCACAGGGGACTAGAATTACGTTTTTGTTCCATTTGCGTAACGGAGCAGGAATTGTAGAGAGAGAGAGAGAGGTGTGGAAATGGTGAAAGAGAAACATTTGATTGATGCTTCACTGCGTCATTGACGTGCTGAAGAAAGTTGAAACCAGCTGAGCTTTGTTTCTATAACGCGTCATGCTGGGTTGTAAGCTTCTGCTAGTAAGAATCAGCTTGTGACTGCGATTCGTTCCTGTTCGCGGATGACTCGGCTCTCCTGGTCACGGGCAAGGACAAAGTTCAGGTCGAAAAAGCCCTTCGCTGGGAACTCTGTCAAATCTGCACCTGGTTCGCTGATAACAAACTATCGTTACGCCTGGGTAAAACTGAATCCATTCTCTTTGTGTCCAAAACCTCTGCAAGGCCGACGGCTTCACAGTAAAAGTGAGTGACAATGTTATCACAAGAAAAGGAAAGGAGGAAATGACCTATACCTGGGTTGTATTTTAGAGGCAAAATCTTTCCAGTGAAAAAATGGCAACTGAAGTTATCAAAAAAAAGTCAACCAAAGAACAAGATTTTTGTACAGGATCTGCTCACTGGTCAGTAGGAATACATTCTCATACTCCTACTCATCCAATGTCACTTCGACTATGCATGCACCTCATGGTACCATAGCACCACAAAGGCCTTAAAAACAAGGCTCCAGACATCCCAAAACAAACTGGTCAGGCTACTGCTTGGCCTCACACCTACAACTCATCTAACCCCTGCTCATTTCACTAAGGTGGGATGGCTCAGGGTAGAGGACAGAGGACAGCAACTTGCAATGGGCCTGGTCTACACGATACACTACACCACAAAGACACCCATGTACCTGTCAAACTACTTCAAAAACGTCAAAGACGTCCACAATCACAACACCAGCGGGAGCTCCACAAATCACGTTCAACCCAGATTTGGCTCAAACAAGGGGTTACATTTGTTCTACTGCTATGCCACCAAAATGTGGAATGCCCTACCAACAGTCATGAAACAGTGTGAATCCTTACTTTCCTTCAAAACCGCTCTTAAAGAGCACTTACAGGTGGCTGTAATTTTGAACTGGCCCCTGTTACATTGTACATTCTCAAGAGTTAAAGATCTATAAGGGTCCATTTGGTTACCAACTCTGTCAAACTAGCAATATATTTAGAAGCATTTTCCATTAAAACAGTGTTTACTGTACATATCTTTCTTATATATAATGCGTTTACATTTCTACCCTCTCTGCCCTCAGGTGAGTCCATCCAGATCTTTGCCGAGGTGGAGAACTGTTCATCGCGCGTGGTGGTGCCCAAGGCCGCCCTGTACCAGACCCAGACCTTCTTCGCCAAGGGCAAGGCCCGGCAGATCCAGCAGCTGGTGTCCAAGCTGCGAGGAGACACGCTACCTCAGGGCAAGAGCCAGAGCTGGGAGGGCAAGCTGCTCAAGATCCCTCCCGTGTCCCCGTCCATCCTGGACTGCCCCATCATCAGAGTCGAATACGATCTGGTGGTGAGTCCACGACCTCTGACCCTTCTTGTGTGTGTGTGTGTGTGTGTGTGTGTGTGTGTGTGTGACATGTCACCACAGTGAAAACATTTTGTCAACTTTGTTGACATCCACAGGGAAAGCCGCGCTGCTATTGGACCCAATGTTGAGTGTGACAGTAAATTTTGATTTAGTCATAGTCTTTTGAATAAAATTCCATTTAGTTTTAGTCAAATTTGACATCAGAAATGTTTAGTTTTTGTCTAGTTTTAGTCGACTAAATATCATAAGATTATAGTCGGCTAAATCTACAGTTGATTTAGTCGTATGTATTTTGGTGGTGCCTTGATGGCGTCGTAATGGCTGATTTTACACTTGGTTGCATGCTGAAAATAGCCGATCTACAAGCTCACAACGCGTCGCTTGTAGATCTGCTATTTTCAGAGCGCAACACCCAAGCGCAACCAAGCATAACATTACTTCTCTTAGTTCTACTGGATCTCTTCTAGTCCCTAACATGTTCTAGTTGTCTAGTTTTTATTTGAAATTGTCAATATATTTTAGTCTTAGTTTTAGTCATCATAGCTTAGTTTTTATTTAGTTTTCGTCAGTGAAAAAAGGTACGGTAGTCGACGAACATTTTTCGTCATAGTTGACGAAATCAACGAACCCCCAAATAGTCTGCCACCTTCAGTAGTCTGACACATCCACACAAAACAAAACCTGCATCCCTCATCTGTCTGTTGTTATGTTCCAGGTGTACGTGGACGTCCCAGGGGGCTTGAACCTGTGTGTGTCCTTACCGTTGGTCATAGGGACCATCCCGCTGCACAGCTGCTCCACTCGCACCTCCAGCATCAGCAGCCACTGCAGCAACATGAGCTGGCTGGACGAGTCCGACAGACCTGAGGGTACGCACACACACACACACACACACACACACACACACACAAACAGCCTATCGTGTTCGCACACCAGTGGTCGAAAGCAACTAAGTACATTTACTCAAGTACTGTACTTAAGTAAAATGTTGAGGTCTTTTTTTTACTTTACTGGAGTATTTCCAATTTTCCGTACTTTTACTTCTACTCCACTACATCTCAGAGGCAAATATTACTCCACTTTTACTCCACTACAATTATTTTACAACTTTAGTTACTAGTTACTTTGTAGATTTTGATTATTATTACAAAACATACATTGCCCACTTCAGCCCTATATGTACATTTCGGCCATTTGAAAATAGATGATCTACAAGCTCACAATGCGTCGCGTCTGTGAGCTTGTAGATCTGCTATTTTCAAAAGATTGTATACATTTGAAAACTTGTGAAACTGGACATTCTACATAATGAGTACTTTATACTTTTGGTACTTTAAGTACATTTGAATTCCAATATTGTATACCAGTATTGACACACACACACGCACACACAAATGCACACACACAACGATCTCTAACGTGCGTTCTCTTCCGTGTTGTCGTAGCTCCTCCCAGTTACAGCGACCTGGCCGTGTCAGAGGAGCACAGACAGGACTGTCTACGTGGCTGCGACGCAGATGCAGAGGCCGACCACCAGGGGTCGCTGCTGCTGGCATACGTCACACAGTTCACATATCTGCCACCGCCACTTTACGCCGAGGTAAACAACATTCATTCACAAATATTCCTACTCATTGAAAACGTCAGGAAAACAATCCTGGCGTCCTTGTGTTCTGACATCAATTAGTTTACAAATCATAATGTGTCAGGCTTAGTTGTAGATAATCATCCTCTAACCTCTAGACCAGTGGTTTTCAACCTTTTTCATATCAAGGTCCATTATTTATTCCGCATTTGAGCCACGGATTCACCATTTGATGAGATTTAGCCTCTCAGACCCAAAACTACAAGTATTTTGTTATCCTTGGATAAGATTTTGGCCACAATTACATGCTGCATTGATGTACCATAGGAGAGACAATAGGCAAACGTTGATCAAAAGAACAATTCTTCTACAATCTCTAATTGTGTAGACTTCTTGTCAATTAAGTAATGCAGATGTTTAACAATAAGTTAACTCTTGAAAGCGTAACATTTTTACGCGCTCAAGAGTTAAAGATCTATAAGGGTCCATTTGGTTACCAACTCTCCCATCATTTAGCTGGGGACCACCTGGAACCCCCTCAGGGACCACTGGTGGTCCCCGGACCACTGGTTGAGAACCAGTGCTCTAGACTAAACTAGGGCACAGCCAGGGGCGTCAATTGGGTATGGCAAGGTACAGTATGGCAGGTGCCATACCTTGGCTCCAGAAAGAAAGAATGATAATAAATAAAAAATAATAATCATGAATAGTAGCCTAATGCAGGTGTAAGACCATTGTGTTTTTATTGTGTTATAGGTAGAATGCGTAATTTTCTATGCATTTCGGGGAAAAAATGGTCGCACGGCCATGATAGGTGTCCCTTATTTTCATCTCTGGGAGTTGGCAACCCTAACCTTGCCATACCTTAGCTTTTGCTGAACTGACGCCACTGGGCACAGCATAGAAAGAGAGTGAGCACAACTCAGTCACAAATAATAATCTACTTTATTTACTGGATGAGTTCAACAGAGCCTTCCTCAGCGTGATCATTACACTGAGGATGGCTCTACCCAAATGCGTCTGTGTGCCAACCTATACCGATATAAAACCTACCGATATAAAATCTACCGCGTTGTAAAACCTACCGCGTTGTAAAACCTACCGTGTTGTAAAACCTACCGGTATAATGAAGGACACTTCCGTGAGTGCCGGCATTCTGCTTTCATTACAGCATGCAACACCACTACTAACTATTATCAAGGTCATTGGTCGTGGAATGATTTACAGGCAGAACTTAAAATAGAATATCTAATATCTTTACCAGAGTCTAAGAGACGGATAATGGACACGTTGTCCATGTCCTGCTCACGTTTAGTATTAATAATTAACCGTTAGTTGTTTTTTATTTGTATTTGATCTTCTTTATTATGGATCTGCTGCACATTTCTGTTATCGTTTTGTACTTCTGCTTACGTGTTTTCTTAGGCCTCGTCTCGGCCAGGTCGCACCTGTACAAGTCTCGAACCTCAATCGAAATACAATACATATACATACACTACCAAAATTAACATGACTTTAACCACTTAAACCCTATATATTTTGTTTATCTTGTGAGCTTGTAGATTGGCTATTTTCGCCAAATGTTCGGCAAATATTCAATCAATTATGTAATGCCCAGAATAGGGATGCTATTAAATCAGAATCCCTATTGTCATCGTATGCAAGCGTTCAGTGACATTCTATTGCCACTCTGTTGGTGTAATTTCAGTGCATAAAAAGACAAGACACAGACGCACAATTAAAATAATAATATATATATATATATTTAAAGTGACATCCATATATTGCGTATCACATTGAAGTCCATAAAAGCAGTGTCCTGTCCATAAACATAATTCATCACGGTAGAGTCAATATTGCAGGTGAATGTGATTAAAGTGCAAGGTGCAGGCAGCAGAAACCAGTCTCTCAGTTTCTGTTCTTTTTTTCCCCGCTTGTCTTCTATGAAACCACGTTGCGCAGCGAAAATAGCCGATCTGCAAGCTCTCAATGCGTCGCAGACGCTTTGAGAGCTTGTAGATAGGCTATTTTCTGTATTATTCTTTTTTAAGATTTGAGCATTTGATGTGGTCAAACTAGCATTATGTTTTAGAATCATTTTCCATAAAACCCTAATGGTCTCGGACCATTGGGTAAATAAAAGCTAAGGCCTCAATCTGTGATTTCTTCACCTGGTTGGCTGTATGAAGAACAGCAGTAACAATATTACTAAAACATAATCATTTTACATAATGTGTTAATTGTCTAGGAAACAGCGCGGGGGGGGGATACTTTCACACTTGTTTCACAAATCGCATAATAGGACATTTTTTTCCAGTCGTGACGTTTTATTTTGCTTAAATCCATGTGAATGGCATTTAACCCGTCCAGCGATAAATATTCTGAGGTGTGTGTGTGTGTGTGTGTGTGTGTGTGTGTGTGTGTCTCCCTTAGGTTGACCCTTACCCAGATGACGTGGACAGTTGTGGCAGACCGTTCCTGTGTCCATCGCGCTGAATGAAGAAGAAGAGCACAGAGCTGCTCAGAAGAAGCACACTGCAGCTGCAGCCAGCAGCATGCCTCAGGTCAGAGGTCACAGAGGTCACCCAACGGGCCACATCATCATGTCACGATGAGTGGAGGCGAGGAGGAACACCGGTTCACACAGAAATGCCACTTATAGGAGAGAAGTGTTCGCTGACCGTTGTTTTGTGGGGAATGCGGGTTTTTCGGCTCCATGTACTGAATGCTTTCTAGAACTTTCTTTTTGACAAATTTGGAATATTTGCCCGAAATATGGATGCCAGGGTTCACGTTAGGTTAACGTAATTTTTTTAAATGGTGTTATTATCAAACATAAATATGAAACATATCAGACATGCATTTCCCCAAAAGGAAATGCATGTATTTCATTCAGTGTGACCAGAAGCAGTGATAAAACATAACCCCCCCCCCCCCACCGACCACTAAAAACGAATGAGCAGACCCCCATCCCACCCCAGATAATCCAAACCTGTGTGTATGCCTTTTGCGCCAACACATTTCCAAAACCACGCCCTCTTTTTACTTGGGAGTGGCCGCGCCGAGCACCCAATGGCCTTGTACCGTCGTCGACAAGCGCGCCGTCTTGAGTTGGCAAAGCCAGGGAGGACGGAATAGTTTTAGCACCGGTTTCCAAATTGCACATGCGTATGTTTTTGAATTGTTTCCAATGGGAGCGCCACATATTTTTACGCTGTGCTGGCAATGCCAGCGCCGTGACAAGGCGATGAGCGTCCATTTTGCGCTGCGGGGGTGTCACAGTCTGGAGGTTTTAACCGGGAACGCATCTGTCTGTCATTTTAGATGTCTTTGGCTATTCAAAAATGGCAGATTTACAAGCTCATTGTAGATCTGCTATTTTAGAAAAAAAGATTGTGAAAATGTGTGCAATGTACGAAATATTTTGAGATGGGGGGGGGGGGTTATTGACATCATTGTAGAACCCCCAGAAGCAAAGATTTGAGTTACAAATGTTCGCTTTCAAAAAAATAACATATTCAAAGATTTGCACACATTTTCATGATTTTTCAAAAATAGCAGATCTGCAAGCTCGTAGCGCAGCACTCGGTGCCGCGCTATGAGCTTGTATATCTGCTATTTTTGAATAGCCAAAGTATAAAATAATGGTTATAGCTCAAAGCTAAAATGACACGGATGCGTTCCCGGTTTTAATGGGTGTCCAGAGTTTGAAATATTTTCGACTCTCGCTTTCCGCCGGATGGACAGCGTTAGCCAATGGCTAACGTTTGAAATGTGTTTGACTGTGAAAGGCATACATGCTCCTAGAGAACTGCTATCCTTCTGCTAGAGGAAAGCCAAAACCTCATAACAGTGGTGTGACTATGGAGAGAGACAGAACAAAACAAAAAGACAATAGTAACTGGTCAGAAGCATCTGTTTTTGCCTCAACCTGAATTTTGCACACGTCTATCTTAATGTTTTGTTTCGTTTCGTTTTTTCTACCTGTGGCTTGAAATGGTTAACTTCCACAGGCGCTTTGTCAGGTTCTTTTCCACTATGTACACGCTATAAGCCACTGCGGTTCTCAACGTGAGGTCTGAGGACACCCAGGGGGTCCTAATTGAGGGGATTCCTAAATGATTGATAGTTAGGAACCAAATGGATCCTTTTTACAGGTCTATAACCGGTCCAAGAGTGTGCAAAAGGGATGTGAGTGCACCCTTATGCAGAGCTAAATGAACACTGAGGATTATACAGTTTTAGATTGGGGTCCCAGAGGGTACAAATCACATCAAATGGGCGTCCGTGGCCTAATAATACATATCAAACTGGGGGTCCTTGAAATAAGTAAATGTTGAGAATCACTGTGCTGAAGCAGAAAGGCCACATGTGTTATTACAGTGGGGATGTTTGAGCTGCAGTCTTGAGTGTGGCCTACAGGTGTCACTAACCTGCTTGGCCTCAGGGTGAGATATTGTTGTGCTGGTGGTGGTGTTGAGTGTTGAACACGATGCATGATGTGAGTTGAACAAAAAAAGAACAAGAAGAGATGAGACACTGGAAAAGACAGCCAGTTCATTAAACTGCAGCGTTTGACCACGTGACATCATTCAAAAACATTCTAGAATAGCCGATGTGTGAACCTTTCTAAAGAACTAAAGAATATTGAAAACTGTTGCAAAATTTTGGTCATTTTTTTTCAGGGTTATTATAATTTCTTTCCTCCAGAATGTCTTTATAAATGTTGGAATATTGTGACCTATAATGACATGTCCAAAAACAGTGATGCCAGGTTGACAGCGGTTAAAACGGTACACATTGTGTGTGTGTGTGTGCGCGTCTGTCTGTCTGTCTGTCTGTCTGTCTGCGTGCGTGCTTTCATACGTGCGTATTATGTGTGTGTGTGTGTGTGTGATCATAATGACCAGGTATACACCCTCAACTGGGTTTATGTTGAAGCACAATTTTGACCAATCGATACAAAATATTGTGATTGTGTTACCATGGAGACGGATTGTTGGCTCAACAAAAAAAAAGAAAAAGCATTTGTGTTTCTAGATGCAGGTGTTAAAAAAAGAAAAGAAAATGTGTAAAAATGACAATGTTTACAATTTAATAATCGAAGTGAGAATGTTGTTCAAATATTACTCCTCCTCCTAATTTCTAAATACCAAGTGCAATATATTTTTATATTTGTGAGTTTTTTGCACTAGTTTTTCATACAGTTTGGTGTTCTTTTTTTGTTGTTGCTGCATTACGTCATTGTTCTGATCTTAATGCTGTCATGTTATTGTTTTTTTTTATAATAAAAGAAAAATATTTAATAATAGCAACTGATCTATCTTTGTTGTTCATTCTTTCAGGGCCCATATTCCCTGTTTTTACATTTTAGACTCATTACCCGGTAAAAAAAAACATTTTTAAATAGAAATTTTTTAAAGTGGGTGCTGGGGGCGTGTCCTCTCCTCTGCGTCATCAGCGCCCATACCCAAGGTGGGGTTGGCGAAAGGGTCTTTCTGTGAGGAGTTTGCATTGTTCTCCCCATGTCCCCTAGGGTAGGTACCCTCACAAAAACATGCAGTAATCCTGGTCTCTATACTGCCTCCCCCTTGATAGCCGGGGCGCCTGATGGAGGGGAAAGGAACTGGTTGGAATAACGTGTTCCTTCCACGCGCTACGTCCTACTGGGGAAATTCCCCCCTGTCAGGTGATAAGAAGGCTAGTTGGCTGTCATGCATTGAAGGAGGCATGAGCTCGGCTCTGAGATCCCTATGCTGGCAGGGGGCGTGTAGCGCCCAGGATTACTTAGAATTGGCACTGGGTGAAAAAGGGTTGCAAAATCGTGGGATAAAAACAATTATAAAAAAAGAAATACCCAAACAAGTTAGGCCACCCTTATTTTTATAGGTTCAACACAATAATATTTATAAGAGTGAATCAGATCCTAATAGTTGTACATTTCATAATGTTGCTTACAAAAACAAGACTTAAGAATAATTTATTTCGCAGGTACATAATCATCATCATCATAACCTTTATTTCAACTCGGAGCACAGTTGAGGGCAAGCCCTCATTTTCAATGTAGCCGAGATACAACAATCAACAGGAATACATTTACATACATCGATATTAATTAATAATCATAGAGAATAGAAAATACTCAGCATTTCAAGAAAGAACAGGAAAATTTAATAAAACAGTTACAGTCTGGTACAAAGGTGCTGGAAACCATTGCTCTATATTGACCCAATGAGGGCAGTAATCAGATTTTTAGGGACTTAGGCAGATGGTGCACTAACAGAGAATGCTACCTTGCCTAGCTCTGTATGCGCAGATGGAACCCGAACGGGTCTGGTGGGTACTAGGGTTCTGATCCAACATATCACAAATATATGGGGGGAGCATTCCTGAGATATAGCTTTAAAAATAAACCGATACCAGTGCTTATCACGCCTCACAGAGAGTGAGGATAAGCCTGCGTTCTCATAAAGAGTACAGTGATGGGTACCATAACTGTCACCAGTTACCCACCTTAAGGCAGAATGGTACACTGTGTCGAGGTGATTTAAATTTGATGGGGCAGCAATCCTATAAATAATGTCTCCATAATCTAACACAGAAAGAAAAGTGGCTTCAATAATAGTTTTTTTTACAGGATGCAGGAAAGCACACTTTGTTCCTATAGAGAAAAACAATTTTCTCTCTTAGTTTTGTGACAAGGTTTTCAATGTGATATTTAAAAGATAATTTAATAAACGAACGAACAACCAAATAATACAGATCCCATTCCATCACAGATATTGTAAATATTGCATTTATTCCGTTTAATACTTCAGTATGATCAATACTGTTGATTAAATTACATTATTCAAATAATGTTCATGTCCAGCATTAGATCTGCAACTCCGTGCATCATTACTGCAATGGAAAGTTCCTCTTTCTTTACCACCCCTGTGATTTTGTAATGTCCCAGAACTTCTCTCATATGGGTGTCTGACTCTGTATTGCAACAGCATCGTGCCCTACACACAAAGCAATATATATGTCTGTGTATGTGTGTGTGTGTGTGTGTGTGTGTGTGTGTGTGTATATTGCAGTAACATCCTGTTCCCCCAGATGTGTCCTCCTTTCAGCAATACAATACAAGCTTTACACACAACATTATGCAGAATGATTTGATTAATTATTCATTATTGATAAGCTTATAAGCAAGGTGTATGAGCCCTGCTGTGCTATACTCTTCTCTTCTTTGCCCCTCGTTTAGCAGGCCTAATAGGCTCAAATGGAGGCCTCACTTGATCCAAAGTTAAAGGAAGCCAGGGTTGAAAGGCTGGTTTGAAAGCCCTATCTTTCGACACATCTCAACCTCTCTTCTGAAAAGAAAGAGGAAGGAAAAGCAGATCTATAGAAGTATATGTATATGAGCTCATGTGTGTAAGTCCAACATCTTTCTCACACGCAACCCCCCCCCCCCCCCATCTCTCTCTCTCTCTCTCGCTCAGCAGTAGCTATTATTCCAGTGTGAATAGTTAGTAGAAAGGTATTTCAGAGGCGTTCATCACACAAGAGGATGGGTCATATGTGGCCCTGCTGCGTGCTCCTCTGTGAGTATATCACTATTATTACTAAATGTAAACCATGTCAATGAAAGAAAAACAACATTTTGTTAAAGTTAAGCTAAGTTAGAATACAGTAAAAAATGAAAAAAGTAAATGGAATCAATGTTGGAGTTGTTTTTATAGTATCTCCAACAATACATTTGTAATTTCCATGCAACTACAGTAGGCCTATACAGTACATATACAGTGCTATACCACACCCTTTAAAAAAGTATATTTATTTATTAATTTCATCTTTATTTTTACTCATTAACAAATGAGTAGCTTGTAGCCACATACAAACTACAGCATTTGTTGGTTATCAGAATGTTGTTGCAAATCCAGGGTGGGCCTAGATAAGTGTAGGGTATAGAGAGGTCGTCGCCTGGGGAACAGAAAGGTCCCGGTTCACGGCCCGGTCTACGCGTCGACATGTCCCTGAGCAAGACACTTAACCTCTAACTGCTCCCTGAGCACTGTGTTGATGTAAGAATGATTCCACATCAATGCTGAAAATAGCATTAATGTGCAGACGCATTGTAAACTTGTTATTGTCAACTTTAGCTGTAGCTATGTTTGTGTTGTGTTAATTAGGAATGATGAAAATGCAGATATTTATTGTCTTATCAAATATCTTTCAGTGCTGAGTAACTTCGTCTCCTATGGACTCAGTCAAGGTGAAGATTGATTTTCTATCTATTCGCTACATTCACTCAGTCAGCATCATTTTGACACCCGTTACATATTTCTTACATTTATTTCTGTCAGGTTATTACTACATATTAAAGGGATATTTCACGTTCAAACATGTTGGGGTAATTTTTAACGTCTACTCAGGCTGTTGTGTTTCACCCCAGACAAGTTGCTTGATTCAGTATTTAGATTTGATATTCATTTTATCAGACACGCCACCTTCCCATACAAACCCATTGTAACTTCCAACTCCATTTTAACCATGATGGATTCATCGAAAACAACCGTCCTTGGTTCTGGTGACTGATATTGTCTGATAATGAAAAAAGGAATTGAAAAAAAAACACGGCCCCCGCACGCATTAGAAGGACAATATCAGTGGTGGAAAGTAACTAAGTAGCCTACATTTACTTAAGTACTGTACTTAAGTACAATTTTGAGGTAGTTGTAGCCTACTTTACTGGAGTATTTTCAATTTTCAATACTTTTACTTCTACTCCACTACATCTCAGAGGCAAATATTGTACTTTTACTCCACTAGAATTATTTGAAAACGTTTTTGTTTTTGATTATTTTTACAAAACATGCATTAACCACTTCAGCCCTTTATACATTTCAGCCATTTGAAAATAGCCGATCTACAAGCTCACAATACGTCGCATTGTGAGCTTGTAGATCTGCTATTTTCATAGCATTTTATACATTTGAATACTTGTGAAAAGGGACATTCTGCATAATGACTACTTTCTACGTTTGTACTTTAAGTATATTTTAATACTAATACTTTTGTACTTTTACTCAATTAAATTTAGAATTCCGGACTTTTACTTGTAACAGAGTATTTCTACATTGCAGTATTGATACTTTTACTTAAGTAAAACATTTTAGTACTTTTTCCACCTCTTGACAATATCAGCTCAACTTAACTGTGTGTGTGTGTGTGTGTGTGTGTGTGTGTGTGTGTGTGTGTGTGTGTGTGTGTGTGTGTGTGTGTGTGTGTGTGTGTGTGTGTGTGTGTGTGTGTGTGTGTGTGTGTGTGTGTGTGTGTGTGTGTGTGTGTGTGTGTGCGTGCGTGCGTGTGTGTGTGTGTTGCTTCTACAGAACCTGTGTCTGTTCTCAGCAGACACCCTGACTGGCCTGACCTTTTCATTGGAGAGAGAGTTACTCTAACGTGTACCATTCAGGATGGAAGTGCCTCTGACTGGCACTTCTACTGGTGGAAGGGTGATAAAAGGATGAAAGAACAGGATCAAAAACATCAATATGTTATAAGTCCTTCTGCCAACGATCCCAGTGGCAAATATGAATGTCAAGGTCAACGCAAGCTTGGGGGAGCGTTCGTCTATTCCAGCAAAACCATCACTGTGTCTTTTAAAGGTAAGATATCTTCGCTGTCGGTGGAAACCTTGTATGTCCAAAACCATTCCTTTTTTTAAAGGTAGGATAAGTGATTTACTTTTGTTAAAATAAGTGTTAAATAGCTCTATATTCTGATAGTACTCATTGCTATAGAGTGTTTGTTCAGTAAAAGGAGTCTCCCATGTCTCTCCAGCTCTTTATTAAACAGAACATGCATTTTCAGTGCTCTCTCCTGATTCGCTTAAAATGTGTCACCTACCTGAAAATGTACTATATTCTGTTTACTAAAGAGCTGGAGAGACCCCTGTGACCGAACAAACGCTCTGTAGCAATGATTACTATCACAATATAGTACTTTAACCTTTTAACAAAATAATTAACCAAAAAATATCACTTACCCTACCTTTAGTTAAATTGTTATTTAAAAAAAAATATTTAAAATAGTGAAAATAGCTTATATCAGTGGTTCGCAAACCTTTTCATGTCAAGGACCCCCAAATTGATATGTATTTGGCCGCGGACCCCCCCATCTGGAAAGGTGTTGTGCCATGGTTCCCCAGAAGAGAAGATTTATATATTTTTTAAATAATACAAATTATTCAAAATCTTCCAAACATTTTCAATATTTTCCAAACATTTTCAAAAATTGTAGATGTACAAGCTCTCAGCGCCACACGAAGTGGTGCGCTGTGAGCTTGTAGATCTGCTATTTTTGAATAGCCAATGTATAAATGGATAAATTGGTTAAAATGATTGTGACAGTATGTTAACTACCTTTGCTGGGGACCCCCTGGAACCCCCTCAAGGACCCTGGGGGGTCCCCGGATGCCACTCTGACAACCACTGGTAGTACTGTCTGTTCTAGTTTTAAGTTTTTCTTCTTAATGATTGTGAACATTATAGATAAACCAAACAAGGCCACACTGGAAGCTGACCAAACAGAGATACCAGTAGGGGGCAGTGTTACACTGACCTGCGCTGTGGAGGGCTCAACTGGATGGAGATACCAATGGTACCAAAACAACACAGACTCACTGATCATGCAAGATGCTGTTCAATACTCTGATGGACCAATCAGTGTGTCAGCAGGTGGAATCTACAGGTGTAGAGGAGCGAGAGGAGAGCCAGCTTACTACACTGAATACAGTGATGCTGTTACCATATACACAATTGGTGAGTAATTGTTGCCATACGGACAAAATACAGTGGTCTGCTATAGCGATGGCAAAAGACTGAGAGGCCTAGGCCCTTATTAGAGTTGAGTAAAAGTACAAAAGTATTGGTATCAAAATGTACTTGAAGTACCAAAAGTAAAAGTACTAAAATATTTGAAAATAGCAGATCTACAAACTCACAACGCGTCGCGATGCGACGCGTTGTGAGCTTGTAGATCGTCTATTTTCATATAGCCTAGGTATAAAATAGGGCTAAAGTGGTTAATGTATGTTTTATAATGTAATCATTTATATCTGCAAAGCAACTAGTAACTAAAGTTTTCAAATAACTGTAGTGGAGTAAAAGTAAAAGTATAGACAATTGGAAATACTCCAGTAAAGTAAAAGTACCTCAAAAGTGTACTTAAGTACAGTACTTGAGTAAATTTACTTAGTTACTTTACACCACTGCTACACGGACACATCTACTTATATGCAGTAATTTTCAGCACTAATTTGTGTTTCTTAATGTAAACAGTGGGCAGGTCTGCTGTGATCCTGCAGCCCAGTTGGTCTCAGTTATTCGACGGAGAGACCATCACTCTCCAGTGTGAGATACAGGAGAGAGGAGACACCGACTGGATTTATGAATGGAAGACAACCGGCTCATCTACAAACAAACCAGAGAGCCAGGCTGAATTCAGGATCGACGGTGTCTCTGTGTCTCACAGTGGAGACTACATGTGTAAGGGCCGTCCCAAAAATAGCCTGCACTCTTCAACAGGATGGAGCGATGCTGTTAAATTGACTGTGTCACGTAAGTCAGAATATATATAATTTGTTTAGGAAAATGGGGAGGGAATATTGTTAATTGGAGAGGGAACTAAGATAAAACTATTTTATTCAGTCTCCAGGCATTGCACGAAATATCGATATCTTCTACTGACGTATGTCATGTCAAATAGCAAAACAATGTTTTTAATTCAGAGAAATGTGTTTTCCAGCGGACAAACCCCAGCCTGTGCTAAGTTTGTCTCCTCAATGGTTGAGTCCTGGAGCCTCAGTGACTCTGAGCTGTGAGGTTATGGAATCATCTGCAGACTGGAGGTTCTACTGGGACAGGACTGTTCCTAAACTACCACTCAACTCCTACACGTATGAGCCCTTACCTGGTAGCCACCATGGGACTGTGGAAGGTTCCTACATCATTTATGGTCCTACAGGCACAGGAGGATATGTGTGTAGAGCTGGGAGAGGAGATCCAGTTTATTACACTAGAGACAGTGAACCTCAGTTTGTGTGGTCTGGTGGTGAGTGTCCGCCCGTCCGTCCGCATATGTGTGTCCGTCTGTGAACAGCTAATCTCTGGCACCGTTGGCTTGATGGCAGCGAAACTGTGCACACACACTCCCTGGATGCCAGAGCAGAACCTCTGCCCCAAATGTTTCACATGGGCCTATTATAGCGCCACCAGGAAGCAGATATTTTGCAAAACATTTTTTTTATCATAAGCATCACACAAATCGTACTGCACAGTATCTCTATAGTCCTTAAACGAAACGGGTCTTTCAGATTTTTCACTCACTAACTCACTCACTCACTCTTTCTCATGTTTTCTATTTGCATTTCTTTCACATTCTCTGATCTTGTTCTCACTTTTCTAGAGTTTAGTTCACTGTGTCATTGTAACACTGATCTTTGTTTCATCCTGTTGTGTTTTAGATGTTCATTCCTCAGCTTCTCTCACAGTGAGTGCTAACAGAACTCAGCACTTCATCGGTGAGTCTCTCTCACTGAGCTGTGAGGGAATCTCTACTGAATGGAAAGTGATGAGTTACCCAGTGTCTTCGGCCAGGAGTCCAGTGACTGGATCTACATGGACTAAAAAGGTATCTACCAGTCATAGTGGAGTGTACTGGTGTGAGTCTGGATTGGGAGAGTACAGCAATGCTGTCAACATCACAGTTCATGGTGAGTCCAGTTACTTCATTCATTACCTTACAATACTGCAGCATTCCATCAACTCATTAAAATAAAATAAAAGCCTGCTTTTATATTTGCTCAGTGTGAATCCTAACATGTGGTTTTTAACGTGTTAACTGTTTTACAGATGGTCCTGTCATCCTGGTGAGTCCTGTTCACCCTGTGAGTGAGGGACGTTCTGTGACTCTTGGCTGTAAACTCAGAACAGGCTCGCCACTCTCCAACGTGGACTTTTATAGGAACGAAGAACTGATCCAAACTAAAACCAGTGGAGAGATGATCATACCTGCTGTATCTAAGTCTGATGAGGGCTTCTACAAGTGTAGCTATTCTGGAGGGGAGTCACCACAGAGCTGGATGGCAGTGAGACGTGAGTATACTTAAAACATACTTAACATATGACGCACGTCATGTTACAATTGCAGATGGTACTTCAACATTTTACTGATGTAAGTACATTTTACTACAGTATGAACAGAAAATTTGCAGTTTTCAAAACAGCTTGTTAAACCGTTAAACCACTTGACTTTATATATAAAAAATGAACTACGTGGTTTGTACCAGTGGCTGAACAGCAGTGTATTTCCTCAATCGGTCCTCTTTAATATAATAACCTTTTTTTTTCTTGCAGTGTCTGGATCTGTGCAACACACTCCTCCTACACATGTCATGGGTCTGCCACATGTCGTGGGTCTGATTGTTGGACTTCTGGTTGTGATTCTACTGACCGTCCTTCTGGTCCTGCTGCGGCGATGCGTTCAGTCTCAGGAAACCAACCGGGGCTCAGCTACAGACCAGAGCACCCATCAAAGTGGGGCTCCTGATAGTGTGTACTGCCGACTGCAGCACGGTCAGTCTGTGAACCAATCATGTTGATTAAAGGGCAATCATTTCTCCATTGACTAGACATTGATTATTCAAAATATGCTCCTCATTGACTTACATGATGGCTCACACGGCAAGACAATTCTGGAAGCTCTTTTTCAGCCTGAAAATGAATGCAAACAATCCTGATTCTGACAGAATAGAACATCACCATAGGCTACCCAGTTACTGCTTGTTTTTTAAATAAAAATGTCAAATTCCTGATGGTTTTACTATTTGAAGATCCGGATCCAGATCCACGGATCCGGGTTTTTGTCTTCCTAATAAAAATGGCAAAATCAACAGAAAGTTGTCATTTTTATCAAAAAATAACAAGCAATACTGGGTTTGGTGATGTACTACTGACAGAATCAGGTATGTTTGCATTAGTTTTCAGGCTGAAAAAGAGCCAGCATGCTGGTCTTGCCGTACCATGTAAATCAATGAGGAGCATCATTTTGAATTATCAATTTCTAGTCAATGGAGAAATAGTTTTTGATTTCTTGTCCAACTTTGTGGTTACATCATGGCAAGGTAACTACACAACCCAAACCTCTACCAAAGTGGTCTTGCACTTTAAGAACACTGACAAGTCCGGACAAGCACAATTGCTTCGAATTTAATTTAATCTAAATTAATTTAGTCATTTAGTAATTCATTATTTTTGTAATTAATTTCAACTTCAAATTAAAAAATATATATTTTAATTAAACGCTGAATGTTCTTTTTTTGGAAGTACATTTAAGTCTGTAATTTCCCCTCCTAATTAACAGAATAATGAACTAAACTGAAACCATGTTTGAAATAACACAAATAAGCACCACAATAATGCCTTATGTGTTTCATCTTTAGGCAACACTGGTGTCTATGGAGTAATCAGCCACCCTGACTATGAAAATGGTACAGTACAGTATATAACATTGTTGCTCAATACAAAAAGCAAAACAACAATACATTACATTTGTAGTCATATATACCGTGGTGGAAAAAGTGCTCACATTTCTTCCTTAAAGGGGAATTTTGGACCACAGTTTTCTTACCTTTTCTATGATGTTATGATATCCTAGGATGAATGTACAGTAGAAAAATTTCCTAACTCCATCCCGGGTCCACCACAGCTAAAAACGTGCGCCAATAGGCCTTGCGCTCGATCGCATATTTTGATAGCTTTTTTTTTTTTTTTTTTTTTGATCTGACGTTCATAGTGACAGAACACTATGCAACGTGATTGTCTTGAATGCGCCCCACCGGAAGTCTCGCTAGACGGGATTTCAATCTCGAGATTTCAATCTCGTCTAGCGAGACTTCCGGTGGGGCGCATTCAAGACTACCACCATCACAATCAAATTGTTTTTATTTGTTTAAAATATTTATAATGGGACTTTTGTCTTAATTTACAGATCCAGGTTATGTCAGGTAAGGACGGTGTTAATCTCTGTCTATTCATGACACGACAGCAGTACAATCCATCTTGTTTTCTATTTCATTGCTGCTAAATATATGATCTTTCAATTACAGACCCGTTCAGTCTCAGGAAACCAATCAGGGCTCAGCTACTAGACAGAGGACCAATCACAGTGGGGCTCCTGATGATACGTACTGCCAACTGCAGCACGGTCAGTCAAGGGTTGGACAAGAAGGACACTTATGACAAGTTCTTCTGACAAGGACAACTGGTTCTATATATAAATCTTAATTAAGTTAGAACTTCCAATAAAAGATATGTGTACATTCATTAAATGTCCTTTTTGGAAGTACTTTAACCCATTAAGACCGGGAACGCATCTGTGTCATTTTAAGATTTATTTGCTATTCAAAAATAGAAGATATACAAGCTGCCGCGCTATGAGCTTGTAGATCTGCTATTTGAAATGAATAATTTGGCGAAAACGACTAAATTGGGAGATACATTGAAGAAGATTTTTTAAATTTTATTTCAAGTCTGTCAGTTCATGTTTGTTTTGCCAATCAGCACTATGAGTAACTACATTGAAACCATGTTTGAAATTACATAAAATAAACATTAATGCTTATTTGTTTACATTTAGGCAACACAAGTGTCTATGGTGTAATCAGCCACCACGATGACTATGAAAATGGTACTGTATTATTTTAATATCAAATTAATTTGGTTTTATTGTGGAATATTAATATTAGAAATGTCTTTCCTTTCAGGGTCACATGTATGACTTGATTTGTTAGATTTTTTTTAGTGACAGTATCACGTTTACAGACTTTCTCGTGAAGAAGAGACTGTCTAAACAATTAGACTTGTATGTTTTCATTTGGTTCAAATAATTATGATACAACTTAATCTTTCTTTAATTTACAGATCCAGGTTATGTCAGGTATGTACAGTATTAATCTCTGTCTATTCATGACAGCAGTACAGTTTTATTATTAATTTTTTAACTTAATTTCTGTTAAATATATTATCTTTTAATAACAGACCAGTTCAGTCTCAGGGAACCAATCGGGGCTCAGCTGCAGACCAGAGGACAAATCACAGTGGGGCTCCTCATGATGTGTACTGCCCACTGCAGTACGGTCAGTCTTTGAACCAATCATGTTGGTTAATAACACTTCTGACAAGGACAACTGGTTTAAAGAAATTATGTCCAACAAAAACAATGAAAGAACTTCAAATCTAATCTAGTCTAACTATTATAATTGAAATGGCCAAGACATGGCGTTTGTCAGGGGTTGGCCACAGTAGCGTCCCCAGGAATTACATTTAGAATCTCAGGTAGCCTACAAATCTCGGGGGAAAATTACAGATATGGCGAACATGATGTCCTGCACAAATTATTGACTCATTTCAACATTGCGATTACAACAGCAACAATACAAATAGTGTTCAAGCATGTAGTGATGTCTCAAAACATGAGACGACAGGACTTGCTACACTTGAAAATATCTATAACTGAATCGTAGTTCAGACCTTCAGATAAATCTCTCTCAAACGCTAGGAGACACAGACTATTTAGGCGAGAAGTTGTCATTGTACTTCTGAGTTTACTTTTGACTCTTTGGACAATGGAAAATAGGCGTTCAACGCTGCATGTTGTCAGTGGCAGTGTAATTAGTGCCCTTAAGAAGTAATGGACACTGGCGAAAGCGTCACGTGGGCACATGTCCAAAACCTTGAGTAGTGTGTCAAATGTAGCTCCCCTGCATTCTTTGATAGCAAGGTGGGTCCAAAATGAAGCAAGGTCGTCTTCTTTAACTATAGCACCAAAAACCCTGCCAGAGACATCGAGAGTTTTTACCATTGCATCCCCCATGCATTTTATGGCAGGCAACAATGAGTCTGCTTCCCTTCTAGTCTAAGCACTTTACTAACAGGATTAGACTTTGAACTCCACCTTGTGTCACAACCGCGTTCGAGTTCAAGGGGGATGCCCGAGGCAGCCGTGAGACATACAAAGGTATTGTGTCAAAACCAGAGCCATATAAGGAGAGTTGAGTCACCTCCGTTAACTTCATCGGGCCAGTCCAATTGCGGCTCGGGAGGAGACGAATAGTGACAAAGCCCTGAATCGGAAGTTTACGGTATGCACTGGAGTCTATGAGCGTTTGTCACTATTTCGAGTTCACATGAACCACGTGACCGGCGCTGTTTCTGGTCAAAACTATCCGTATATGGTGGTGTTGCACCGCATTTGGTTACCTATCAAATTATGTTCTGTCCTGTCACCACTGCAATGACGACTCGGATGAATACATGCGGTGCAATAGTGTACCATTATATGCCCCGGCCGTGACAACATAAACAAACTAGATTGGAGTGCATTTTCTTGCTATGATGTACATACATACAGGCCAACAAAACAGATGCAAAAAAATTTTTTGTTGCCAGTTGCTTCACACCCAGTTGAGTCTGTATGGCTGCAGGCCACAAGTGGCCTGGTTAAGCCATTAAATGCCAGGCAATATGTACCATGCATGTTAAAATTATGTACACTATACATTAGGCCTATTTCCAACCACTTTCCACACCATACATTTCTTCTTTTTTTTTTAATATATTTTTTGGGTCTTTTTCTACCTTTACTGATAGGATAGAGGTTGACCGGAAATGGGGAGAGAGATGGGGGGGTGACATACAGCAAAGGTTGCGGGGATCAGGAGTCGAACTCGCGGCATGCTGTCAAGCTGGGTTACCAGCATATGTGGTATGCGCTTGGACCGCTAGGCCAGCGGACGCCCCACGGCACACATTTCTAACTTACTTTACAAATTCATCTGCTACTCAGGGCGGGGCCTTTCACATAGGAAGTTTTTCTAGTCAAAATAAAGAATTAATTCGCTAAACTTCTTTTGGAAGTTCAAGTCTGTCAGTTTGTTTTGTGTTTATTTTTCCTCGTTAACTAAATAATTGAAACCACGTTTGAAATAACAAAAACATGCACCACATTAATGCTTATTTGTTTAATTTTAGGCGACACCAGCTTCTATGGCGTAATCAACCACTCTGAAAATGGTACAGTACAGTATATACTTTTAAAAGATCAGATCAAATTATTTCAATCTCATTTCTAAGTTTTATTGTTGTATGGTAGGTGTTAGGAGTGTCATTTGTTCACGTTCAGTTATATCACTTGATTTGTTATTGTTTGTTAATTACTGTGTGACAGTGTCACCACCTCGTTCACAGGCTTTCTTATGAAGGAGAAACTGTCTGGAGAATTAGGCCTGCATGTTTATTTTATCTCCAGACTTGCAATGTTGTTGGATATACACTGTACAAATAGGGTACATTTTCACGTCATTATACGACGTCATTGATCCGATTGTTTCCTGCATGTGGAATCAGTATAAACTTGTGGTTTATTCGTTCTATAGCTGCACAAGCATGGTTGTTCTGCCATAAAGACACTGCACCGTACTGCCCGTGCTGTACATTTGTCACCATTGTATTACATATACATACAATGCAAATTTCATTGTGTTTATTCTTTCATTGTGATTTTTATCACAAGCTGCTATCGTTTTTTTCAGAACCTGGAACAACTGCTGCTGTTGTGTCCACCAATTTACAATCAGGTAAAGATAAAGAATATCTTATCTTATCTCAAAACGTTGAGGCTTTATAATTTTACTGAATGTTTTCTGAAGAATCAGTAAACAGTATAATTTGGTTGTTGACAATAGGATTTGACTATCTCACTGCTGGTACATTTATCACAATGAAAAAGTGTAATTCATGTTTGAAAAGCAGGTGAATTTTAGAGCTTGTTTGTGTTTCTTATGTTCAAGAATGTCTTTTGCCACAAATTGGACAGAAGCCTTGAAAGGCAAACATATTACACAGTCAAGGAAAAGCAGTCTATTAAATGCAGACTACATGTTATACTGCATGTTCAATGACAGAGTGTCCTGTTTTAAATGTTTACTGTTGTTTCAGCTCCTTAGGCAGACACGTGTAGGACAACCCAACACACAGCGCTGGATAAAGTCACATGGATCTTCACCAATAAATGCATTTATACACATCATCATGAATGCAAGAGCCATGTTCTCGCACGCACGCACGCACGCACGCACGCACGCACGCACGCACGCACGCACGCACGCACGCACGCACGCACGCACGCACACTGTGTCACACGCACACAGAGTTTGGATTGACAGTGTAAAACCACTATTGATTTATCTTACATGTTGTGCAAACACACAGAAAATGTTAACATCTTGGTTTACAGTTGTCATTCTCGACCATTAATTGGTGGATTATAGAAATGATTATTGGCAAATAAATGTACATCTAAAATGCCTAGTATTCAAAACCAGCTATATTGGCAATATATTGCAATGCTCTGGAAGGCTTTCTGCTGTTGAAATGATTTGTATGTTGATGACGTAAATGTCCCTGAATTTCTGGAGGGGTGTGGTCAAGCAACATAGGTACAATTATTTTCTTTTTTCCAGAGTTTCAAATTATTCTCTTGCCTGTCTTTAATTATTCTTTGTTTATTTTCAATTAGATTTTAAACTTTTAATGTAAACTTGTGCTTTATTAACGGATTTTAAATAAATCTTTTTTTTTCTTTTTTTTTTAGAGAACTCACAAAGTGCTTTAGATACAACAGAAATAAAAACACAGCATGAAACATTCAAATGATTGAAAACAACAAAAACACAAAATTCTAAGACATTCCACAAGTGGTTCTTAAAAATGTCCACAGAGGCTGCTGCTCCCTAGCCTGGTAAACCCTCCCTCCGGAAATCTCATTTCCATTTGATTGAATCAAATGGAAATTACATTTCCGGAGGGAGGGTTTACCAGGCTAGCTGCTCCCAAGACCTGTGGAGGGGCATTCCAAACTTTTTTGTTTTTTACCTTTTTTCATCCCGCGGGTACTTACTTCACCAAACCACACGTTAATAAGAGTAAGCTTCACCAGGCAGGTCATGTCATTTGTTAATGAGGTAATCGAACATGGCACTGCACTGGCTATGACAACATTAGAGACTATGGATGATGATGGTGCTGTTAGAACTTAGGGTGTCTGCTTCCTGGACCAAACCTCGAAGATGGGTTTCCCTTTTTGGGTTTGGGTAGGATAAGTGTTAACATAGGGTTAAAAATGAACCAGTGGGACATTATTTCAGTCTGGTACATGGCAGAATCTTAAAAAGCACACTTCAAGGATTAAGAAAATGCAGTACAGAAGGTATTTAGTAAAAACTGAAATATATATGTGATCAGTTCGGCTCCATTTTGGTGCTGTTTTTGTATTTACTTCTACTCCACTACATCTCAGAGGCAAATATTGCACTTTTTACTCCACTACAATTACTTGAAAACTTTAGTTTATAGAGCTGTATATGGGGCTGAAGTGGTTAATGTATGTTTTGTAATAATAATCTAAATCTATAGAGTAACTAGTAACTAAAGTTTTCAATTAATTGCAGTGGAGTAAAAAGTGCAATTAAATATTTGCCTCTGAGATGTAGTGGAGGAGAAGTAAATGTATTGAAAATTGGAAATACTCAGCTAAAGTAAAAAATATCTCAAATTTGTACTTAAGTTCAGTACTTGAGTAAATACTCAGACAGTCGTTATAGCAGATATGTATGGGCACCCGAGACTCGTGAAAGGCTTATACGCAGTGGTGGAAAAGGTACGTTTTTTTTTTTACTTACGTAAAAGTATCGATACTGCAATGTAGACATACTTTGCAGTATTGATACTTTTACTTAAGTAAAAAAAATATGCTGTGTCACTGCTGTGGACAGATAACTAAGATTTAGTCTTATATAGGGGAGGGGTTACCAGAGACAAGAAGCTCCACTTTTTCCAGGAGGGGAGTGTGTGTGTTTGGGACGGACCAGCGAGAGAGTATAAAAGACAGAGAGAGAGAGAGAGCCAGAGGTCGAGGAGAGGAAGACGATCAGCACCAGCAAGAGCTTCTTCACCTCCATCAACCCCAACCAACCAACCACCAGGATGTTTAAGAAAAAAGACGGCAAGGAGAATTCTCTGAAGGTCTCCGGCATCAGCAAGTGAGTTTTTGAGATGTTCTTATGACCCATTTCATACACTTGACATTCACCAACAGTAGGCTATGCCAGGATGAAGGTGTGTTCTGTAACATCATATAATATCTGAAAATATGGTTATGCTGTTAAAAAAAATGTTTATAGTTCAGGGTACAAAAAGAGCCATTGCCATTGGGATATGAATTTGGGTCATTTTGTCATTTACTCAAGCTTTTGTGATCACCCCAAGACAGTTTTTAAGTTACTAGATTCATCAAGAACACTCGTTCTTGGTTCTGGTGCATGACTCATACTGCCCTCCTAAAACGTGAGGGGGCTGTGTTTTTTCAATTACTTTTTTCATTTATTAAAAAACTAAAAAAAGATTTTAATACGATATCTTCTTTTTTTTATAATAAATAAATAAAAAGTAATCGATAAAAACATGGCCCCCTCACGTATTAGGAGGGCAGTGTGAGTCACCAGAACCAAGAACGGGTTTTCTTGATGAATCTATCATGGTTAAAATGGAGTTTGAAGTTACAATGGGTTTGTATAGGAAGGGGGCGTGTCTGATAAGACAAATATCTAAATACTGAATCAAGCAACTTAAAAACTGTCTGTGGTGTTCACAAAAGCCTGAGTAGACGATGAAATGACCCAAAAAGAAATTTAAAGTGAAATATCCCTTTAATGATACTGTCAATACCATATTGGTTGTAATAATGATTTTTATGGTCGTAATTCATGATAAGTAAACATTTTGCAACTCACATCCATGCAGGGCCTTTGGAAAATATAGATTTTTGTGGTATTGTAGCCTGAAAATGTAATCATATAAATGAAGTTTGTTCTGAATCACAGTTTCAAAATAAAGTTTAACCATTGAAAAAAGTCTTTCAACAATAAAGTTGCAAGTTTCAAAAACGATCTCATGGGAGAACGGTTCCAAAATGCATATTCTGAAACTGTGTTTGTGACAAATTTGAAACTCTGAAAATGTGTTTGCGAAACATTGTAAAATGTGTTTGCAGAGATTTGAAAAACACTTTCGGCCTATCAAAACTTTTTTCAAAGATTCAAAACCTTTTTCAACGATTCAAAACTTTTCTTTTCAGGCGCAATCGTTACGCCTGTGCTGCTGGAACTCTTCTGAGACTCGTCAGCTTGATCGTTGGCCTAAGCTGTAAGACAAGTTTCATAACAATGTTTTTCTTGCAATGTTTTATAACTCTGCATAATGATGAGTGTGTTTTTTTCCCCAGTATACAATAGCATATATGATAACCCATAAAATATGTTATCATTAGTAGTATTACAGTATTAAGTAATAGTACTGTAGTGACGTGGTACATTTAAAGGTGGCACAACTGTAGAGCAGCTTTTCTGTCACTTTTTGATTGATTTAAGACCCCTATCATGAATAGTGTCCTGTATGACTGATTATGACTATAACATAAATGAATATGATTTGTGGCTGTCCCATTATCTGGAGGAGTGTTACAGAATGATGAGTCTGTCTGCGTCTATGCCATTCCCCATGCCTGCACTGTGCTAGTGATGTGTCGTTCATGATCGATTTGTTCAAAATAACTAGTTAATTTGCCGCGAACGTGAACAAGCTCGTTCACTTTCTGAAACTGTTACGTTCACGTGCGACGTAAAAACCCCCCCGCTCCCGCGATGGTGTTTTACACACATTATAAAACATACATTAACCACTTTAGCCCTGTTTTATACCGAGGCTATTTGAAAATAGCAGATCTACAAGCTCACAACGCGTCGCATTGCGACGCGTTGTGAGCTTGTAGATCTGCTATTTTCAAATATGTTAGCACTTTTACTTTTTGTACCTTAAGTATATTTTGATGCCAATACTTTTGTACTTTTACTCGAGTAAATTTTGAACGCTAGAAAATAGCGCTACTGAACGAAAACGTGAACGAATCATTTGAACGAATCAGTGCCGTGAACTGAAATGAACCTGTTTTTTCCCCACCACTACACTGTGCACTACAGTGCAATTTCCACAATGTGTGCGCGTGCGTGAGTGCATGCATGCGTGCGTGTTAAACACCACACGTCACACTCTCTCCCGACTTCCTTCCCTTGGTGTGAATGTCTATGCCAGAAACGCCCCTGTTTACAAGGCCAGGTGAATTTAAGGCAGAATAAGCTGTATTTCACTTTTTAACCCTTGATTGGTATATAGCAGGCCTAATGCTTTGTGACTGTAAATGTAACTTCATAATGGAGTCCAATATGTACTGTATGTATACATTATATGTGTATCTATATCCAGTGGTGGAAAGTAACTAAGTACATTTACTTAAGTACTGTACTTAAGTACAATGTTGAGGTATTTGTACTTTACTTGAGTATTTCCAATTTCAAATACTTATGCTTCCACTCCACTACAGCTCGGATCCAAATATTGTACTTTTACTTATTACTACAAAACCTACATTAACCACTTCAGCTCTGCATACATTTCGGCCATTTATAAATAGCCGATCTACAAGCCCACAATGCGCCACGATGCGACACATTGTGAGCTTGTAGATCTGCTATTTTCAAAAGATTTTTATACATTTGAAAACTTGAAATGGGACATTCTGCATAATGAGTACTTTTGCTTTTGGTACTTTAAGTACATTTTGATGCCAATACTTTTGTACTTTTACTCAAGTAAATATAGAATTCCGGAGTTTTACATGTAACGGAGTACTTCTACATTGCAGTATTGATACTTTTACTTAAGTAAAACATTTTGAGTACTTTTTCCACCACTGGTATATATAGCAGGCCTAATGCTTTGTGACTGTAAATGTAACGTCATAATGGAGTCCAATATGTGCTTTATGTATACATTATATGTGTATCTATATCAGTGGTTGTCAAGTATATATATATATATATATCAGTGAGTGCCGCGCTATGAGCTTGTAGATCTGCTATTTTTTTTTTTTTTTGAAAATGTGTGCAAATCTTTGAATACATATATTTTAAGCGAATATTCTTAACTCAAATCTTTGAATACATATATTTTTAAGCGAATGTTCTTAACTCAAATCTTTGCTTCCAGGGGGTCCCTGACACAAAACTTTTTCAGATGGGGGTCCGCGGCCAAATTCATATCAATTTAGGGGTCCTTGGCATGAAAAAGGTTGAAAACCACTGATCTATATATCACTGATCTCTTCCCCAGGTTCTGGTGCAGCTGCTACTGGACCTGGTCCATCCTTCAACACCTCCGACTGCAGAGATGGAGGCGTGGATGCAGAGGTCAATGTTGAGACGGTGTACGATGATGGTCACACGTGCGGCGGCTCCCTGATCAACAGTGAATGGGTTCTCTCTGCTGCTCACTGCTACCGGCACACACGGTAAATGAGCAGTGGTGTTAACTATAAAGTAACTAAGTACATTTACTCAAGTACTGTACATTTCCATTTCCCCTGTCGTATTAGGAGAGTGTAGTATTAGTAGTAGTAGTATTAGTAGTGTGTGTGTGTGTGTGTGTGTGCGTGTGTGTGTGTGTTGTGGGCAGTGTTAATTTTTACAGCAAATTTTGATTTAATAATAATAATAATAACTTTATTTGTATAGCACCTTTCATACAAAATTGCAACCCAAAGTGCTTCACATCAAGACAATAAACAGTAGAATGCCAGAAAAGGAATTGGCAAACAGAAATATAACTAAACAATGTAGTTAAACTAAAAATCAAGTAAACATAGGGCAGATTTATACACAATCAAAAATAGAAATAGCAATACAAAATAAAATAATAAAAACAAAACGTGAACACAAGATGAATTTAAATAAATGCCATATTAAAAAGATAGGTTTTTAGTTTACTCTTAAAAATACTGAGAGAGCTTGCCTTTTTAAGCTCTAGTGGTAATGTATTCCACAACTTAGGGCCATAGACCCAGAAAGCAGCCTCACCAGTATTTTTATGAGAAGCATCGGGAACCTCTAGTAGGAGAGCGGAGGAGGACCTGAGTGTTCTGGTTGGAACATAAAATTGTATAGACTCCTTGATGTATAAAGGTGCTAAGTTATTTCGTGCTTTGTAAACAAATAAAAGTGCTTTAAAATCAATTCTAAAAGATACAGGTAGCCAGTGTAGTGTTGATAAGACTGGACTAATGTGATCTCTTCTTCTAGTGTTTGTTAAAATTCTAGCTGCCGTATTTTGAATTAGTTGTAATTTTCTAATGGATTTCTTTGGTAGCCCTGTAAAAAGAGAGTTGCAGTAATCTAGCCGGCTAGTTATAAAAGCATGGATAAGGACTTCTGCATCTCTCTGATTTAAAAAAGGTCTTACCTTAGCCATGTTTCTTAAATGGAGAAAGGCTGTTCTTGTGACCTTGTTAAAATGGGAATTAAAATTTAGGTCGGAGTCCAAGATCACACCCAGGTCTGTGACCTCTGTTTTGACCAGTCTGGCCAGAGAGCCAAGCATTGCCTGTAATTTCTCTCTCTCTGATTTGGGGCCAGTAAGGAGGATCTCAGTTTTTGCCTCGTTGAGTTTTAAAAGGTTTTTACCCATCCAAAGATGTATCTCATTGAGGCAGGAATTGAGATCACTTAAGGCATTGGGGTCGTCTGGTGAGACAGATATGTGAAGCTGGGTATCATCTGCGTAGCAGTGGTAGTTAATATTATGGCGTTTAATGATGTGACCAAGTGGCAACATATATAGTGAGAAGAGGATGGGTCCTAAAATACTTCCTTGGGGAATCCCATACTCTGTCTCAACTGGATCCGATACAAAATCACCTAGGGAGACAGAGAACTGTCGTTCAGCTAGATACGATCGGAACCAGTTAAGGACACTACCAGAGAGACCTACCCATTTTTCTAGTCTGTCAATTAAAATACAGTGATCAATAGTGTCAAATGCAGCACTTAAATCTAGAAGGATGAGGACAGACACTTTATTTTTATCACTTGCTGATCTAAGGTCACTGACTACTTTCAGTAGTGCTGTCTCAGTACTATGCTGGGATCGGAAACCTGATTGAAATTTGTCAAGAATGCTGTTATTGTTAAGATGATTAATAAGTTGATTAAAAACCGTCTTCTCAAGGAGTTTACTGAGGAAGGGGAGGTTGGATATGGGTCTATAGTTGTGCAAATCAGTGCTGTCCAGATTAGGCTTCTTAAGCAGAGGTTTTACGAGGGCCATTTTGAAGGATTTGGGGAATATACCTGATTGAATGGAAGAGTTTATTATATTAGTTGTATCCTGGGAAAGATAGTGGGAGGTAGCTTTGAAAAGCTTGGTTGGGATGGGATCAAGGGCACAGGTACATGACTTCATTTTTCCAATCAAAGTGTTGACATAGTCAACACTGACAGGCTCGAATGAAGTCATCGCAGATGTAGGCCCCCGCCCAGGGAGATCCCATTGAGTACCTAAGGGGGAGTTAGAGATGAAATTATGAATGGGATTAACAATTTCAGCTCTGATATTGACAATCTTATCCCTAAAGAATAATGCAAAATCATTACATTTCAAAGCAAGTGCTTGATCATTTAAAACTGTAGTGGGCCTAGGATTTAAAAGGCTGTTGATGGTGGAAAAGAGGACTTTATGATTATTTTGGTTTCCATTAATTATGTCTGAGAAATGGGTTTGTCTCGCCTTTCTGACAGCAGTGTTATAATAATGTAGGTGTTCTTTAAACTTTTCAAGATGGACATCTAGTTTATTTTTCCTCCATTTTCGCTCAGCTTTGCGGCAATTTCTTTTTAGCTGACAGAGGGCGGCATTATTCCATGGTGTTTTATGGCTTTTATACCTTTTCTTAATTTGTAGAGGAGCCACTGTATCTAGGGAGTGTCTTAATTTGTCATTGAGATAATCTACAAGATTATCAACTGAGGTCATGTTAGATGGAGTAGGAGTGCTCATTAAATCAGAAAATTTTGCTATGGCTGTATCATCAAGATTTCGCTTTTTAAAAACAGTTTCAGAGCGATCTCTTGATGTTAAAACTGTGGCATTAAAATATATACAGCAATGATCAGATACAGGACTTTCAGAGATTGATGAGATGTTAATATCTATTCCCTTTGTGAAAATCAAATCTAACGTGTTTCCATGGTCATGGGTGCTGCCAGTTACATGTTGGACTAGGTCAAAGCTTGCAGCGAGGTCCATGAATTCCATAGCCCTTGAATTAGTGCAGTCATTAATATGGAAGTTAAAATCACCAATTAGGATCAGTCTATCATAACTGGTGAGAACAATGGACATAAGGTCAGAAAAATCAGATAAAAAATTGGTGTCATACTTAGGTGGCCGATAAACAGTAACAATAAGTACAGACTGCTGCGCTTTTATGATTGTTGCCAGATATTCAAAGGTAGGGAAATCCCCAAAAGTGCATTTAGTGCAGGTGAAATCATTAGAGAAAACTGTAGCAATTCCACCTCCTTTTTTCCCCTGTCTAATGGAATATAGGAAACTGTAATTTGGTGGGGAAACCTCTAACAGTGTGGCTGATGCAGCAGATGACAGCCAACATTCAGTTAAAAACAAAAAGCTTAGGCCATGATTAGAGATCAAATCATTAATATAAGAAATCTTCTTGATGGACAGCGATCTTATATTCAAAAGTGCAAAATACAATATGTTAGGTTTGTAATGTGCAGAGACAGATTCTGTCTGGCTAATCTTTATTAGATTATGTGGGTTACTGCCAGTGAGTGAGCCTACGCTGAGACCAAGATTGCACCTAGGTGTGATGAGAACTGGAATAGTGGAGGTGGTGTGAAAGGAGCTGGTGGTAGGTGGTACTGGTAGTATACTCAATTGTGGTAACTGGCGTCACTTTTTGGGGAGGTAACTGGAGATGTGATTGGCCAGCACTTCAATGCCATCATTGTTGGGGTGTAAAGTATCACGGTATAGTGAGGGGGTTTTCCAAAACAGATCGAAATTACTTGAGTAGCCATAACCACAGGCTAGGCAGAAATTGCGCAACCAATTGTCAGCACTGTAGATGCGGCTAAAGATTTCAGGGCTTTTATGAAGGGTGGGAATTAAACCAGAGAAAAAACAACACTTTCCAAGGCGTTCAATTTCATTTGCCAGGACCTCATAATCGCTGTACAATTTAGCGGATTGTATGCACCTGGACCTTATGTCATTAAGGCCAGCATGAACAATCACTGTGTGAACTGAGGGGTGACGTGAGAGGATATGTGGAATGTGGTCCCGTAGATCCAAAATTTTTGCGCCGGAGAAAGAATAGGTGATACAGTTTGTGATGGAAGCATAACGGACTATGGAGTCACCTAGTAGAAGGTATTCGGGACCAGATGGCGGAGGGGTGTGGGGGGAATCTAACTCATCCATGGAGATAGACGCTGCAGACCTCGTGAGGAGAGAAACATCACAAACCAACGGGGAAAGGGGCGGTGACCTGTGGCCGGGAGCAGTGGTCACCCGGCCTCGCACTGGACAGCTAGCCACAGGGGAGACTCGTTGCTCGGGTGTGCTGTGTGCAAGACGGCGTCGTTTCCCCCCATGAGCGCCGGGTTTGGGGGTCGAGGTAAGGGAATGGGTCGACGACCCAGAGGAATCGGGACCGGATCGTTTTCCCGGGCGGGAGCCTAAACGCTGAGGAACCTTGATGTTGTTTGCCGCGGTCGCTAAATCCTGGAGCGGTGTGAAGGTGTTTGAGCACTGGAAGACGTCAGCCAGGTTACAAGCCTCGGATCCAGACGGAGACGGGTTGAAGAGGGGGATCGACAGCCTCCGGTGGTGAGTGCCTTTGACCACAGAGGTCCAGGAGCGAGCCCCTCCATGCGCCGAACGGAGCCTACCGGCACCGATGGCCTCACCTTCCCGTCTGGGGGCAGCTTTGGCAGGCGCCTGGGGGACGGAGCCAGGCGGCCCCTCCATGGAAACCAGGCGGCCCTGGAGGAGCAACTGTCGCTGGAGAAGATCATCCACCAGGCTCGCAATGGAGAGTAGCTCAGCCTTGATGGCACTTTTTTCATCTGCCATGGGAGGCAACAGGTATGAGAGTCCAATCTCTCAGGTAGAAATCCACGATTGTAATGGATAAACCACGACTGGAGAGGGTGAGTACGATTTGATCTCAGGGTGAAACCAGTAGAAGTATGGAAGTTAGCGTCTAGGCTAAAGACGAGCCACAGCTAACTAGCCACCAGGCTGGCTTCTAGGCTGAAGACGAGCCACAGCCAGCTAACAGGTAGCACACAGTCTTTAAGATACATACAATAAAATGAAATGTACCGATCACTGGGATCACATACGTGATACAAAGAGGTAGATCACCGGGTTAGGATCCAGGAGTTTGGTGTAAATTTTTTGGCTGGAAATCAGTTAAAAAAGTTGTTAAAAAGTCACTATGTGACGGAGCGTCTCGCTGAGCGTCCTGTCAGCTCAGCGTTTAGTCTTAGTCTTAGTCTTTTGAATAACACCATTTAGTCTTAGTCCCATTTTAGTCTTCTGAAATTGTTTAGCCTTAGTCTTAGTCAACTAAATATAAAAACCTTAGTATTTTAGTCTTAGTCTTAGTCGACAAAATTAACACTGGTTGTGGGGGGGGGGTGTTAGCAGTGATGTAAAGTAAATAAGTACATTTACTCAAGTACTGTACTTAAGTACAATTTTGAGGTACTTTTACTTTACTGGAGTATTTCCAATTGTCAGTATACTTCAGTCAGGAACACACGTCAAAGTAGATTTAACCGTTTATTACAACAAATGGAATACAGTTAAGCTTGGTGTCAAAGGCTCCGCTCTTGGAGATATTCCCTGAATTTTGTCCAAGCAGCATGCTAAGCAAAATCAGGGAATGCTAAGCAAAACCCCCATATAGTCCAGGGGCCAAGCCATATTTTGGTACCGCCTAAGGTGACCGTAAAGTTTTTGTATTTTTGTCTTCCTACATGTCTCTAGTTTATATTTTGGTATGATAGCCCTTCCAATCTTGTAGCTTAATGGCAGTTATCACTACCTACCGGCTAATGTATCCGGTAGGAGACACAAAGTAGAATCTTTGTGTCTCCTACCCCGGGCATCAAATTATTGCGACAAAAAACAAAATATATCCATGTATTCATGGGGTGAGCAATTGATAGAAAATAAATCATTTTTGGGTGAACTCCTCCTTTAAGTTTTCCAGGGGGACTCTCTACCCATTCAGCTATGACCACCCTAGACCGAAGGAGGGTCAACTTTTACAAGCTTATGGAAAGCAGTCTTTTTGCAAACACCAAAAATCTGAGAAGTTATCAATTGCACACCCCATGAAGCCTTGAATACATGGATATATTTTGTTTTTTGTCGCAATAATTTGATGCCCGGGGTAGGAGACACAAAGATTCTACTTTGTATTAGCCGGTAGGTAGTGATAACTGCCATTAAGCTACAAGATTGGAAGGGCTATCATACCAAAATATAAACTAGAGACATGTAGGAAGACAAAAATACAAAAACTTTACGGTCACCTTAGGTGGTACCAATTTGTGAAAATATCAGTGTTGGCCCCTGGACTAATAGGGATAGAATTATCAAAAAATAAGCAATACATTGACATATTAGTGTGAATTAGCAGATATAAATGATCACAAGTATTTGAGCCTATGCCAGACTCTGATCAAAAGGTGGAGGCTGGGGTGGAGGAGGCAGCTAGCAGAAATGAATCAGTCAGCAAGACCAGGAGAGCGAGAGACCTAGTGAATACGAAGCCGTATTTAAAGCAACCTCTTTGCTAATGCTTGAGCTGTGAGAATGAGTGTGTGACGTAATGACCAGCAGCGCTGTGAATGGGGAATAGAAAGCTGATGTCACATCAGCTGACTGGCAGCTGACTACAGCTGAGGCGTGCAAGACTTCCGTGTCCTGCATGAACTAACGCTATGTTTCATTTTTACTTCTAACTACATCTCAGAGGCAAATATTGTACTTTTTACTCCACTACAATTATTTGAAAACTTTAGTTACTAGTTACTTTGTAGATTTTGATTAATATTACAAAACATACATTAACCACTTCAGCCCTATATACATTTTGGTCATTTGAAAATAGTCTACAAGCTCACAATGCGTCGCGATGCGACGCATTGTGAGCTAGAGTACTTTTACTTTTGATACTTTAAGTACATATTAATGCCAATACTTTTGTACTTTTACTCAAGTACATTTTGAATTTTGTAACTTACTTTTATTTAAGTAAAACATTTTAGTACTTTTTCCACTTTAAATGAGACACACTTATGATGTTATTTATAGCCTAATCTCTGGCAGCAAGGGCTTGACTGTGATAGGACAAACAACTTCTAAGATCAGCGGTTCCACACATTTTCCAGCTCATTTTTTCAGTTTAGATCTAAACTTAAAATATATATATATATATATATTGTTATGAATTAATCAATTAGTCAACCCATTTCAAACACTGTGAAAATAGCCTATCTACCCACAACGTGTCGCAATGTGACAAGTTGTGAGCTTTATAGATCTGCTAGTTTCACTGTTTTTGAACGTTTTTGAAAAAAAAAACGAAAAACATTGACAAAGAAAGCAATCAAGCAATACAGAATTTTACATGCGTTGATCGAGGATACGCACCAATGTCATGTTCTATGTTTGATTTTAATTTTGTAATTTGTTATAGTGTCTTAATGAAGTGTTTTTTATGGTTATGTTGGTATGGCTTTTTGGAAATGAGAGTATTTGTTAAGGGGATGTGGGAGGGGGGTGGAGGGAGGGTATGTGTGTGTGTATGTATGTATGTATGTATGTATGAGAGTGTTTTGATGTTGTCATTGTAAATAAAAAATTGTTCACTAAAACACATTTTTAAAACAAAAAAAAGACAAGCAATATGAAGTTTCACTGGGACGTTTATATTTGTCTTTTCCAGGCCAGAACGTGTGCACGTTGTCTTGGGGAAGGGAAACCTGACCGGTCCAAATGGAGCGTCCAGAGCCGTTGCTGAAATCGCGCTTCATCCAGGATACGACCCTGCTGTGACCGCTGCCAGCGACACGGCTCTGCCTCTGCTCCGGCTGGCTTCGCCCGTCCCGCTCACTGACGAGATCAGACCCGCAGCGTGTCTGGCCCAGGCATTTGATGTCAAGAACCTGGTCCAGTATGCTGGCATGATCGTGTGTGTGGATCCGGACAAGCCCTTCTATCATTATGTTGACTATGGCTGCTACTGCGGCGTGGGAGGCTCCGGGACCCCCGTGGACGAAGTGGACAGGTCAGTGCCAGTGTTTCCAGATTCTGTGAGAGAAACAAGCAACCAGGTCTAGGGAAAACCAGCCCAAAAGAAGCGACTATGGGCCACATGAGTACTTTAACATGTACATCAGCTTTTTGAAAATAGCAGATCTACAAGCTCACAACGCGACGCGTTGTGAAATATGAAACTGTAATAGGGGGTAGGATATTATAAGCATTAGCTTCTTCCTTCTCCTTTTCGAACACGTATGATTTGTTGTTCATTGAGATAGCTGAAATAGTTTTTAAAATATTTTGTATTCTTTACTTTATTGTTTTGTTGCGACTTTTTTTATTGTATGATGTTCGAAACAAATAAAAAGAAAGAAAGAAAGAGAAAGTAGGTAGCTGATATATTGCACTTTTACCTTAGCGCTAGGTATACTCTTAGTTGCTTGTTTTAGAAGAGAAGGCACTTAAGACTTCGGGTGATTGGTAGTTTTCTTGCCTACCTATGTTGAATGCACTTATTGTCGCTTTGGATAAAAGCGTCTGCTAAATGACCGTAATGTAATGTAATGTTACATATTCATCTCTCTCGTTGAAATGTATAGGTGCTGTCAGGAAGGTGACAGATGTTACGATGAGGTACGGGAGCTTGATGAATGCTTATACGACCCTGTCATCCAGCACTACTTCTGGAACTGTGACTCCTGGACTCATAAGCCAAGCTGTCTAGGTAAGTACAGTACACTTGAACTAGTCCCTATTTATTTGACACATTCTTGCTGTAAAAAACAAAACAACAAAAAAAGAGTCCCATAGTAAAATATGTCTTATTCAGCAATTCCCACTGGTGGGCCATGAGGAAATTGCAAGCGAGCCCCCAAATAATTGGCAATTATATTATATATTAAAGGTGCTAAAAGTGATATTGTATATACTGGTGTATACCTGCTTGTCACCTCACTGACATGTACAACTGCTTTCAATGAACATGTCCTTAACTCAATGTAACGTTTATAGACCATGGACTGTTTTCTATATACATGTTATTGGAGATTTTACGTTGTGTATTTGTTTTCTTTTATATGTGTTGTCTGTTTTGTTGTTGTTTTGTTGTTTATTTCCTATTCAATTTATCTTTTTTTCTTACTTGAGATCTGTCTATCCTGTTACTTAATCATTTTGACCTTTTGGAGATAAAAATTAATAAACAAAACGTTTAAAAAAAATATATATATATATATATATATACTTGTATATTGACCACATTTCTATACTCTGAATTGACAGATGATGAGGAGAGAATCTGTGCATGGGCTGTCTGCGAGTGTGACAGGCTGACTGCAGAGTGCTTTGGCAGGAATGAATTGAATTCTTCCCATGCAAACCTACCCAGCGACGATGTTCGATGTTCGAGTGGAGTTATGTTGTTGGCTACAGTGTTGCCATGTCTGCTTTTTTTTTACAGTTTTTCTGTAATATTGCTTGTAAATATTGTAAGGGCCGGGTTGCTTTTTACTTGTTGTGAGCTGGTAGATTGGGTATTTTCAAATAGCCGAAGCATATAGGTTTAAAGTGCTCATGTGGCCCATAATAGTCACTTCTTTTGGGCTTGTTTTCATAGATGTGGTTGCTTATTTCTCTCTCAAAATCTGGCAACACAATCTGGTCGCGACACAGCTGTCTTATATGATGAATTAATGTGGCTTTTAAAAAAAATTACAAATCTTTTTATTGAGTTTTAAGTATTTTTCTGGGAAGGTGAATCCAACTCCTCCTAAGTTTATATATTTGGCCAAATTGAACATGTGTGTGCTGTTTTGTATGTTCAAGGTTTCTTTATTATTAGCCTACATCAAAGCAAAACAAATTGTGTAAGTTTCTAAAAATAAATTGGTGAAACTGGGGCACTGTCTCTGTCTTTTTTTTTTCTTTTTAAAGTTATTTGGTGAGTGCTGTCATAAATGTTTGGTTATTGTGTTTTTAGAAGTATATTTAGTTTAGTACCAAATAAGTTTTACTCCGCGAAAGTGAAATCAGACTCTTCCATTCATTGCACTGACCCAAATTTATATATGTGTAGGCCAAATACATTTTGTAATGTTCAATGTTTCTTTATTACATCTTGTGTACATGAGAATAAATATTTTGTTCTGGTTTCCTCATACATTGTACTAGCAATACAAATATTGCCTGCCCTATAATTTTCTTTGAGTGTTCTGCGGGAAGCTGCTGACAGAAATGGAGATGATGGGCTGGCCAAAGGAATGGGAATCAGCTGCTCCTGATCCGCAGCTAATGTGGACTGCACCACAGTCTTTCTGCACCATGGGGAGGGGCACGGGTTATTAGAGTGTGTTTAAGTGGTAGTCTGTGTCTTTTCCCCCCTTTGTGTTCACAGTGGTCTGACCTGTCCCTATATATGTCCACCTCATGTGTCACTCTGGTTGTAGTCCAGTTTCAGTTCAGTTGTGTTGATCAGTCCATTTTCTGCCTAGTTATTTAGTTTGATTTCATTTATTTTGAGCACACTTACAACCCTAACCACACTTACGGTTCCCTTGATCTGTTAAATAATTTATTTGCAACAAAGAAAAATAAAAGGAAACAAAATAAAGAGAAAAAAAAGAACATTATTTTAAACCAACAACCAAGTTTCCCTGTGTCTCTCCTTCCGACCAACTCGGTCCCTGACAGTGTGTGTGTGTGTGTATATGTTACAGGGAAATTGGCATTCCAGGGAAATTGAAAGGGGAGCGCATGTTTTCGTCGCCCCCCAGGCAATTCTGTAGAACCAACGCTAGAGGGCAATGCAAGCCAGACATGAGCCCCACACCACACACGCACGCATGCACACGCACACACGCATGCACACACACACACCCGCGAACAGCCTTATTCCATGCAGTTGAAGCACAAGGGGGCGGGGCTGGCGGGCTATGTTAGTGCAGTGAGTGGCAGTTGGGGCAAACCATAGAGGGGCAAACGCAGTCCCCACAACATCATTTACGATTCTGTGCCTATCGGTACATAACTCGGACGGCGCTTAGTCGACTAGCAGACCATCGGTCGGCGCGGGCACTCGCGCCTGGAGGCGCGACTCCTCTGCCTCAAGGTCTGCTGAGTCGGCGCGCCTCCGTCATGGTCCAAAACTATACTTTATCGGCGAAAAAAAGTAGTCCGCGGTTGTTTGAAAAAGTAATGTCCCAAGCAAGAGTCAAACCCAGGCGCCCAGTGGTAGTGGATGGGGAGTCCAATGATTATCGAAGTGCGCCACTGAGGCCAGTATGTATGTATATATATATGTTGTCGTCCTCGTCCTCGTATCAAAGCCCTGCCTCGCAGCCCCGCGCCTAAAAACAAGCGCTCCCCTTTCGATTTCCCTGGAATGCCATTTATTTAGTTAAAAAACATTGTTTGGGGTAAAATAGAGAACTCAAAACAAGAGTGACATTTCTCAAACTAAATAGGACTTTCATAATAACATATTTGAGCTTTTATTTTATTTTATTCCTGTGATATCTAGTATCAGTGTTATACCTATAGGGTGACCAGGTCAAAACAGTTTACTGTCTACTGTACTGACACTAGTATTCAATGCATTTACACACTGTTTATAGTTAATGTAGCTTTTAGTAAACACAATATATACAATAACAATAGCATGCTACCTGCTGTATGTGTGGACTGTTATAGTTTCCCTCCTAATGTCAGTCCTTAGGATTAGAGTGTAACACAATCCTAAATATTTAAGGCTATATTAAAGCTAGTATAAGTGGACTCATCTGACCGCTAACAACTGCACCCTGATGTCTTCCCTGCTTTCTAAATGCACTAACAGTAATACCACTCTATTAACATACTAGTTGTTGTGCTTGTCAGGACATCAGTAAGTAAACCTTTACTACAAGGAAATGTAGTCTTTCACAATGTCAAGCATGCATAACATAATATTTTACTGTTCACCAGGAGTAACAATCATTCACCATAGAACTGAAATACCATGATGTGGACAAATTGTGACAGTCAGAATTGAATTTTGAAGTATTTATTGCTGGTAATTTAGCTTAGCAGGTGATTATCCATTGAATACATAAGTAAAAGTTTATCAAAATTAGTTGAACTATTGAGGAAAAGACAAAACAAATATAATTATACAATATATCATATTATCACATTTTGGAAGTAATCAGAGTAGACGGCTGTTCCAACTTTAACTCCTTAACAGCTGACCTAGCTGACCTCTGCCTCTCTAGAAATGTTATAACAGCACTTTAAAGAGAATTTACCTTTTTTTTTTTTTTTTTTAATAAAAATGACAGAGCAGCTATAAAAACAGATGAAGGAATTGTAGACAATATCTTGGAAGGATGTTGGAATTAAGGCATCCGTACTTCAGTATGTCCTAATATTTTCATTGTACCTTTTCATATCCACCCTAACTGTTTTGAGTAGACTGTTCCAATGATTTCAAACACATCCACTCTGGCTCCAAAAAACAAAAACAACCACATGTTGATGGTGTCATTATCTCTCCCTGACTCTTGGTTTCTCCCCTTTCTATTCCCAACTCCACCAAAGCATCTTTACCATTATTACCATATTGAATTTCTCTATTTCACCCACTCCTCTGCTGCTTCCTCAATGTGTGTGTGTGCGTGTGCAAGTGTGTGCGCGTGCGTGCGTGCGTGCGTGCGTGCGTGCGTGCGTGCGTGCGTGCGTGCGTGCGTGCGTGCGTGCGTGCGTGCGTGCGTGCGTGCGTGCGTGCGTGCGTGCGTGCGTGCGTGCGTGCGTGCGTGCGTGCGTGAACTACAGGCCCTGGTGTGTGAGGTGCATGCACTTCCCCTTTCTCTCACTCTACCATCTCACCTCTCTGGCCTATAGCTGATCTCAGGTCAAGCTGTATTTCAGTGTCCAGGCAGCAGACACTGATAAGCACCTGGTCTATTGTAAATGTAAAGGAATGTCTTCATGCTTCTGTCTTTCTTTACACGTTGCTTTCCTCTTCTACAACCCTGGTGTCCTGCTCAGCAGAGGAGATGAAGCCTCGTCTACGACCCCAGTTTACACTGACGTTTACATAAATTGGACTGTCCTCCTGAAACATGATACATTTACATGTTAAAATGTATAATCAATAAATCATAATGTATGAAATGCATCAGTAGGCCTATACATGAGTGCAATCAATGAAAATACCTTAGCTCTCCTCACTGCTATGTCCAAGCCAGAATCTTGTTTCCTTTAAAAGAAAGACTTATTATTTTAAAACGGTTGTTTTAAGGTTTTTTGAAAATATATCTCAATACTGACAAAAACAGGATATACAGTATACAGTAGGTCCATTACAAAAAAAAATTATATCTTAGAAAAGTGCATTTCTTTCAGTAACATTTCAAAAAAGTGAAACATTCATTAGATTAATAGATTCATTACACATAAAGTGAAATTGTACTTTTACTACGCCTCCAATCAAATTAATGTTAAGTTTGTAACACATTTGGAACCGGATTTGACCAATCAAACCTGGATCTTACTTTAGTGATGCCCACATGACAACTTTAATATAGGATTCTAATATTTTGAGACACAGATTTTTTTCTATTTTCAGATCAAGATGAAACCCCAAAAGGCTTGACAGTACAATATTCCTTTTGTACTGAATACAATATATGAAGTTTCACTTTTAGAATTAGGCTATATTACAGAAAAGAAACAATATAATTATTTTTGGGGAAATGCACCTGTAGCTCAATTATTTGATACACGCATGGATATTTGAGGATGTGGCCAAGCCATTGTCTTGAAGGTGCAAACAACACAGGTATCAGCATTAAGTTTGAGAGAATGATCTATCCTAGTGCAGGGTCCTGGATTGTGAAAAATGAGGACGTCCAAATATCGTTTTCAAGCGCCAGTCCCGAGCCACAAAAAGGAGCCAAATCCATGGAAGAAGTGCCTTTGGTTGCACCTCCAACACACTCACATGACTTTGATCAATTCCCTTCCCTTGGGGCGGCCATAGCTGAGTGGTTAGTGAGCCCGCCTAGGGAACCAGCTGGCCCTGGTTGCCCCAGGTTCGATTCCAGGCTATCCCAGCACATGTGCCGATGATATGAAATTTGTCCCTGAGCAAGACTCTTAACCCCAATTGCTCACAGGTTCTCATTGGAAACAAGACCGCAAGGACTTTCATGAACGACCTGTTAAAAGGGAATTATCCTTAATTATCCTTATCCCTTATTTGCACACACTAGGGCATGATGTCACAATAATAGAGTATTGGGATTAGACTGTCATTTTAATGACTAATGAGATATAATGACTGGAAACTCACCATGTCCACAACATAACCAAAGTAAGCACCAGCACTGCCAACACTTTGACTCCAATACCAACACAAAGGATGAGAACAACTGCAGAAAAATTACACCAAGTTTAAAATGAATTATCAACAGAGTCACAGTGTGTGTCAGGTGAGAACTCGGAAGCAGACGACAACAGCAAAACGGATCATGTCCAGCACAAAATAACAGGCAAGGGTAAAAAAGGTAGCACAGGATCGGAATCGAAACACAGGTACAAAGGATCAAACGGTCAGGCACAACAGGGTGTAAGAAACAAGAAACACACAATAACAATGTCAAGGAACAGGTAGAGAACTCAGGGAGTGAATGGTGGCGCCCCCGGTTTTGTTTTAAAATACAGGGCTGGTATGGTAGACTTGGTATGATCAGGTGACCGGATCGGTTGAGGGGGGAGGAGGTAAGATGAATAGATTGGCATGGTCTAACAAGAAAGTGGAAATAGGTGTGCAGGTAACAGTGACTAGATTAGACTGTGGGAGTGGTCACAGGGAATGGAGAGACGGACGGACGGACGGACGGACGGACAAACACAAACTACACACTTTAGTAGATGTAGTTGTCAGGTTACAGACTGTAAAGTACATGTTATTACAATCATTCCTCTGTCTACTCACTGTCTATTGTGTCCATGTGCAGCAGCACCTCAGTAGAGTTGTTTTCTCCCAGTGAGTTCCTGGTGTGACAGAAGTACAGTCCAGTGTGGGAGGGCTGCAGAGAGGCCAGAACCAGCACCTGTCCTGACCCTACCTGGACCAGGGAGCTGGAACCAGGAGGCCCAGTCCTCTTGTACCAGGTGTAGTTGTGTACTGGTGGGTTAGCATCACTGCTGCAGGTCAAGTTCACACTGCTGCCCTCTGCTGGACTGTCTGGTGCACTGACCTCCACCGATACATTCACTGGTGCATCTTTATACACATCAAAATGACAGAATATTACTTTTGATCATACACTAGACATTGCTATTTTGTTATAAAAAAAACTATAAATTGGTGTTATTATTATGATTATGATTAGCCTATTATTAGTATTAGTAGTAGTAGTTTTTGTTGTATACTAAATTATTATTAGTAGTATATTATGAATAATTCGTTTTTATAAAATGTAAATTAATGAAAAAGAAAGACGTCACATGAACTCATATAAACTCACACTGCACATCCAACATCACAGCTTCAGACTTCCATGTCTCTTGTCCTTCAACAGCACACTGGTAACTCCCTGCATCCTCTATGTTGGCCTGGAATTCTGGGTTGGATACTCGTTGTCCATCTTTAAACCAGACAATGTTGGGTCTTGGTTTACAAGATGTTTGACAGGTGAGTGTCACCCATGACCCCTCTGACACAGTGGGAGGAGTCACCTGTACAGACAGTTCTGATCAGAAGAATAAAAACAAGATGGACGTCGGTTGGTGAGATTGTCAGGAAAGATTTGACTTTGATTACATGAAAGGTTAAAAAAGTACTCTTGTTTACCTGTTACAGACAAAGATACTGGTTGACTGGACATCCTATCACCTGTTGTCACAAACCTGAAGTAATAAATCTTCTCATCACTGTCTTGTATGTTATTGATCCTCAGGGTACATGCCTTGTGTTTATTACCAATGTATTGAATACGACCTTCATATGGCAGTTGTACAATGGCTTTAGTTAAACTTTTAGGGTCCTGGGAGTACCAGATTGTATCAGTGACAGTGTGACCCACCGAGTAGTCATATGAACAACCAATATCTACTGATGAGCCTCTCATGACACATGGAGATGGATTGGTGAAGGTCACTCCATACTCTCCACTACAAACTCCTGTAAAAGACACACAGACAAATAAACAATTGTCAACAAAAACAAAAATCTTATGATTGTTCTTTTTTATCATAATAATTCTGACCTTTCTGGCCTCAATCCGTTGATCCACTAGATTGTGATAACATGACATGATATTTTCCTCAATATGAAAATATAATGTAATGGAATGCATGGAATGGAATTTATCTGCACATTACCCACAACATTTAACTATGTGTAGTATTTAATTTGTACTTTGCCGTTTGAAAGTAATTTAGTAAATCTATGAGGGATGAACACACTGTGAATATGAAACCATTTCAAACTGTCCTTACCAGGCACCAAGATCAGAATGTCCAGGATCACACTGATTGTCTTTAGAAACCTCATGGTATCTTAAGGTGAAAACTGACCCCAGCATCAAGTAACTGCAATGAAAGACACTCTTCACAACCATGGTTTGAATTGAAAGTGCCTCATGCAACCGAGTCAACTTCAATCTCAAGTTTACTGTAACATCACAAGTTTCACAAAGAGTACAATTATTTTCCAGAAAATTTGGAAAGCAGTCATAGCCAATTGGAATGGAATCTGCTAAATCTGACTGATACATCTTGATCTCGCATACATCTCGCACACATACTCCCTACTGGGAGTATGTGTGCACATTTTCACGGCAATCAGACGGTGGTCTCATTATTTGTGGTATTGTTTGCAAAACGGGCCCCTCCCGCAAACTTTGAAAGCCAATTGTAGCCAATCAGAAAAATCTGTTTGATATAAAGCACATTGAATTGCCTTGTTGAAATGTGCTATACAAAAAAACCTGCCTTGCCTTGCCTTACAAGCTTGTCTGTCCATTACGTCTACATTAACGACTGATAACCAGATCAACAACACACACCCACAACTAAAAAGAGAGATCAAGATGAGAACCACTAGAATGTATTGTTTACTCCCTTCCTCCCTCGTCTTCACACATTACTTATACACATTTAGAGTACAGATTACTCAGAGATTGAGAGTCTCAATAAATGTTAATGTTACATCATACATCATATTTACACTATATGTGATATGATTTCACAAAGTTTATAAGTTTTGTATATTTATTTGTATACATGATTCAAGATTTGTATTAGTTACATGCTAGATATACAAGAGTACGTTTACACAAATAGCTAAAAATGAAAAAGCAATGAAGTAACAATTCTAATAACAGTAAATAAACCTAAATAAAATATACAATGACAATAGCACACTGTGAGGTGTAGACCACTTATTCACTCACATCTCTGAATGATTTGAAGTGAAAGTGAGCTCATGCTACCTTCTCAAACATGTATCAGTATATAAGATACAATCCTGTCAATGAATATATAAAGTATCATTGTTACTAAGTTACAATGTGGTACATCAGACATACTCACTTGTCTCCAGAGCTTGTCTGTCCAGTACGTACATTAACATCTAGACTTATAACCAGATCAACAACACACACGCACACACAACTAAAAAGGAAGTCAAGGTTAAAACCACCAGAATGTGTTGTTGTTACCTCCTTCATTACTTGTACACGTTTATGATTCAGAATGGACAGTATGAAACTGAACTACTGCTGACTTTTAGTTCATTGTTAATGGTTAATGGTGAATGGTGCTTTTATTTACCGCCTTTATCCAAAACACTTTACAATGTATTATTCACCCATTCACACACTGATGGGGGGTGGCAGAGGAAACCTTGCAAAGCACCAAATCGGGAGCAGTTTAGGTTTAGTGCCTTGCTCAAGGACACTTCAACACTAACACAGGGGGGTTCAGGGATTGAGGTTTCCGCTCTACCTCCTAAGCCACTGCTGCAACACTAGTGTTACAAAGAAATCATGCAGTCATGTATTAAAGTGCAAATGGAACATCCGTAGTGTGCGTGCGCGCATGCGTGCATGTGTGCATGTGTGCATGTGTGACAAAAAGACACACAGTGGGCCTGTCTGGAAAACAATAAACTTGACTTGATACACAAGAATAGTTTGAAATTAGGCCTATCTTTAACACTGACAGACAGACACAAAAAGAGTGATTCTTCCTGTGGGAGCTCCTCCTAGTAGTTGCTGGTGTGTGTGCCCGTTTCAGGAACAGGTTGTTGCACAATGCTCTCCTCTGATACAAAGACGTAGGCTACCCTAGATCTGTGCACCCACCCACCACAGACAGCAGAGAAACATGCACGTCAACCACCTTTTGAGACAGGAAATAAAAGCTCTCTCTCTCTCTCTCTCTCTCTCTCTCTCAAATCGAGAGAGAACAAGGCTTTGACAAGGAGAGAGACGGATAGCGACACAGAGCGAGGGAGCAAGAGAGAGAGAGAGAGAGAGAAGTAAATAAGTGTAGCCTACATTTCAAGTCATAACATTTGATTGGCTGATGATATATGATAGATATGACATAACAGGCACAAGGAATTAACAATCATTTTATTTAGTTAGACATGAGAACATCAGTACATGGAAGTACAAATTCTTCCATGGGGGTAGGGGGGGGGTAGGTTAAGACTTAGACAGGGGCCATTTTCAAATTGCAGCCTCCTGAAGGTGTATCTTTAGGGCAGTTTTGAAAGTGAGTAGGGTTTTACACTCCTTTACTCCTTTTGGTAGGGCATTCCACATTTTTGATGAATAGCATGAGAACGAGTTCATTCCCTTTGTTGAGCCAAATCTGGGTTGCACATGATTTGTGGAGCTGCCTCTGGTGTTATGATCGTGGACTTCATTAACATTTAGGAAGTATTTAGACAAATACAGGGGTATCCCAATGTTGTGGTGTATCTTGAAGACCAGGCCCATAGCAAGTTGCTGTACTCTGTCCTCAACCCTAAGCCATCCAATCCTAGCAAAATGAGCAGGGGTTAGATGGGTTTTGTGATTGAGGCCAAGAAGTAGACTTACTAGTTTGTTTTGGGATGTTTGGAGCCTTGTTTTTAAGGCCTTGGAGGTGTTGTGGTACCATGAAGTGCATGCATAATCATAATAACCTTGTATGAGGGCCCCTGCAAGAATCTTCAGAGTATTCTTACTGACTAGACGTCCAATCCTATTCAAAAAGCGTGTTCTTTGGTTAACCTTTTTGATCGCTCTTTCGGCGTTTTTGTTACCGGAGAGGTTTGCCTCCAAGATGGAACCCAGGTAGGTAATTTCCTCCTTTCTTGTGATAACATCATCACCCACTTTGACAGTGAAGCTCTCAGCCTTGTTAAGGTTAGGACTGGACCCAAAGAGGATGGATTCAGTTTTACCCAGGTGTAATGATAGTTTGTTGTCGGAGAGCCAAATGCAGATTATAGAATACATAGAGAGTTTTAATGTCAGAAATCCGTTCAGAATGACCGGGTACATCATGCGTCCTGTGCACGTTACAAAGCATTACACATTCACCATCCGACCGGCACATTCCCTGTGGGTGCTCGGCTTTCTCTGTGGGTGCTCGGGCTCCTGGGGACCCATGGGATCGGCACCTACTGTGTATGCATGTTTGTAACAGTGTTTATAAAATATTTTCAAACTCATTCTGTATTGCCAATATGACACTGACATGGTGTGATTACAAATAAATACTAATCCTGGTAAGAGGCAATACCACCAAGATATCCTGATGCTACAATAGATGCCAGGGCCTTGCACAGACTTTAGAGAGGGCAGGTGCCCTGATTAACTCGTCAAAAAGCCTGTCAACATTAACTAGCAGGTTCACATTTACAGACATCGTGCGCATGAGCTTGAGGTGTTAGCCATGTCCTAAAAACCACTTCACACCTCTCACACCCAACCACATATGTCTCAGAAACCCTGAGAATATGCTGCTGTGCATAGTTAACTCTGAGTTGAGCATGCCATTTCTTGTTAAAACCAGACTTTATTATTATTATTGAGGTAAAAGATTTATTTTTTAAGGGAGCCCTGCCCAAAGATAGCAGCAAAAAAGTTACAACATATAAAAAACTATATAACATAATGCACACTCATTTCCCAATACAGAGGCAAATTTTATACCTTAAAAAGTTTTACATTTTTTGAATTTGAATTTCTATTTTATATATTTTTTGGAAGTAGAGAAAATAGCAGATCTACAAGCTCACAAATATACAATAACAATAGCACAGACAGCTAGTGTGGTAGTTTCCCTCCTAGGGGTAAGTGTTTAGACAGATCACACTTCTAAATATTTAAGGCTATATTAAAGCTGGTATAAGTGGACTCATCTGACCTCTCACTACCTGCATCCTGATGTATTCCTGCTTATTACCTAAATGCACTTCCCTTTGACCTGTAGAAAGATACTATTTAGTTAATTGTAGTACAACTCTAATGACATATTAAATTATTAATAGTAATACATATCAGGACGTCAGTAAGTAAACTTTTACTACAAGGAAATGTAGAGCAGGAGTTACAAATCATTCACCATAGAACTGAAATACCATGATGTGGATAAATAGTGACAAAGTCAGAATTGAAATTTTAGATATGATTTTATTGCAGGCACTTTAGCTTAGCATGTGACTATCCATTGAATACATAAGTACAACTTAATCAAAATGTGTTGAACTATTAAAGAAATAAAACAAATATAATTACACAAATATACAAATTTATATTACCACATTTTTGGAAGTAACTGTTCCAACTTTAACTCCCTAACAGCTGACCTGGCTGACCTCTGCCTCTGTAGAAATCTTATAACAGCACTTTCAAGAGAATCTACCTTTTTCTTTTTCTTCTATCAGGCAGAGAGGAACAAAATAAATACAACAGAGCAGCTAAAAGACAGCTGAGGGAATTGTAGACAATATCGATGTTGCTTAAGGCATCCGTAGCCTGTATTTCATAATGCTTTTTTTTTTATAGTACCTATCCACCCTTTGGGTTTCTCCCCCTTCTATTCACAACTCCACCATAACATCTTTACCACATTATTTAATTTCTCTATTTCACCCACAACTCCTCTGCTGATTCCTCAATGTGCGTGCGTGCGTGCGTGCATGCATACGTGCGTGCGTGCATGCATACGTGCGTGCGTGCGTGCGTGCGTGTGTGCGTGCGTGCGTGCGTGTACAGGCCCTGGTGTGTGTGAGATGTATGTACTTCCTCTTTCTCTCACTCTACCATCTCTCCTTTCTGACTCAATCTGTTCATCTTCATCTCTCCTCTCTGGCCAGTATGTGTCTGGGAAGTCTGGGAATCTCACTCTTTCAACACAGTTTTATGACAGTGTATATTTTCTATTTGTTCTGTTAATCAAATAACAAGCTAGCTGATCTTGGCTTCTCAAGCTGTATTTCAGTGTCCAGGCAGCAGACACCGATAAGCACCTGGTCTATTGTCAATGTAAAGGAATGTCTTCTTGCTTCTGTCTTTCTTTACACGTTGCTTTCCTCTTCTACAACCCTGGTGTCCTGATCAGCAGAGGAGATGAAGCCTCGTCTATGACCAACACTTCCACTGATGTTCACATAATCTGGACTGTCCTCCTGAAACACAGTGAATCATATTCATAATCATTAATAAATCATAATGTATAACATTCATCATCAGTATAAAGAATTGCAATAAATAAAAAATAATGTAGCTCTCCTCACTTCTTTGTCCATGTCAGAATCTTGTTTCCTTTAAAAACAAGACATATTATTTTAAAACAATTGTTTTCAGTTTTAGAAAAGATGTTGCAATAATGACAAGAACAGGATATAGTTCAATAAAGTGTTGTAACTTAGACTGTCATTGTAATGTGTAATGAAGACAGGAAACTCACCAGGCCCACCACATAACCAAAGGAAGCAGCAGCACTGCCAACAGCTTGACTCCAATACCAACACGAAGAATGACAAGATGACCTGCAGCAAAAGGACACCATATTATTTAACATTATTTATCAACTGAGAAAGAAACAACATAGTTTTCAGTGTGGTTCATGGTTAATTACTGTATGTATTTAAAATCTAAAACTACATCTGAAACTGCATTATAAACTTTAGTAGATTTAGTTGTCAGGTGTCAGACTGTAAAGTACATTTGTAAAAACATATAAAAATTAACTGACTCTAGCCATCTGCACTTTGCCTGTGTTTACCTAATATATGTCCTATCAATACAAGTATGAGTATTATGTATATACCACCATTGAAAATATAAATTAATATGCATATAATCTATGAATGTATGTACATGCTATCAACAGTGGATGAGACTGATACAGTGTACAGTGTCAGCCATCCTACAACAGTGGGTAGCTAGAGAATATACTGTACTTACAGTCAGTCTATCAATAGAGTGAGAATCAACAATGTGTTGTTGTAATAATGGAATGCACAAGAGAAAGAAACAGAGAAAAATCATTCAGACAAAGAGAGACAGAATGAGCTCACATGAACTCATATAAACTCACACTGCACATCCAACATCACAGCTTCAGACTTCCATGTCTCTTGTCCTTCAACAGCACACTGGTAACTCCCAGCATCCTCTATTGTGGCCTGGAATACTGGGCTGGGTACTCGTTGTCCATCTTTAAACCAGACAATGTTGGGTCTTGGTTTACAAGATGTTTGACAGGTGAGTGTCACCCATGTCCCCTCTGACACAGTGGGAGGAGTCACCTGTACAGACAGTTCTGATCAGAAGAATAAAAAACAAGATGGACGTCGGTTGGTGAGATTGTCAGGAAAGATTTGACTTTGATTACATGAAAGGTTAAAAAAGTACTCTTGTTTACCTGCTGTTACAGACAAATATACTGCTTTACTGGACCTCTGATCACCTGTTGTAAAAAACCTGAAGTAATAATCTCCCTCATCACTGCGTTCTATGTTATTGATCCTCAGGGTACAATCATGGTGTTTATTACCAATGTATTCAATACGGCCGTGATATGAAGGTTGTTCAGAGAGAAGAACTGCAGTGTTCCCTGAGTAGGAGAACCAGATTGTATCAGTGACAGTGAGACCCACTGGGTATTCATATGAACAACCAATATCTACTGATGACCCTCTCATGACACATGGAGATGGATTGGTGAAGGTCACTCCCAACTCATCACTACAAACACCACAAACACCTGTAAAAGACAAATAAACAGCTGTCAACAGATATCAATCTTCATATTGTTATTTTTTTTATCACTTGAGATAATAATTCTGACCTTCATTCCGTTCTCATTTCCTCAATATGAATAATATGATATGATATGATATGATATCATATCATATAATATGATATAGTATAATGTAATGTAATATAATATACCGTAATATACTATTCATATTTACCTCAGTACTTTTTACATTTGTCTGTATAACCACAACATTTAACTAGTTGTCTGACATAGTATTTGACTTGTACTTTGTAGTTTGGAAGTCATTTAGTAAATCTATGAGGGTTGAACACACTGTGAATATGAAACCATTTCAAACTGTCCTTACCAGGTACCAAGATCAGAATGTCCAGGATCACACTGATTGTCTTTAGAAACCTCATGGTATCTTGAGGTAAAAACTGACCCCAGCATCAAGTAACTGCAATGAAAGACACACTTCACAACCAACAAATGTACTGTACTCTCTGTTATACAACAACCTGTCAATAAATCTATGGATATACTGAGTCTCACCAATGTTAATGTTACATTTCAATAATTATAGGGTTAGGGTTAGTAGTAATACAAGTTTTGTATTTGGAGCATTTCTTCACTCTCATGTCTGAAAGGTTTGAATTGAAAGTGCCTCATATGACCATATCAACTTCAACCTCAAGTTTACTGAAACACCACAAGTTTCACGAATAGTGACATTATTTTACAGAAAAGCTGCCATGAATTGTAGTTAAAAGATAATGATTTGAAAAGGAAAATGTCAAATAACAAAGCAATATCAATACATAATCTATGAGTCTTCTTACTTGCAGATATCAACTACAGTAGAAAAGTGTGATCCTCTGCGCGCAGATACCCGCCAGGCCGGGTTGCCTAACCAGTGTCTGCGAAATTTGGAAGGCAGTCATAGCCAATTGGAATGGAATCTGCACAATCTGACTGATATACATCTTGATCTCGCTTACATCTCGCACATTTTCACGGCAATCAGACGGTGGGCTCATTATTTGTGGCATTGTTTGCAAAACGGGCCCCATCCCGCAAACTTTGAAAGCCAATTTGTAGCCAATCAGAAAAATCTGTTTAATATAAAGCACATTGAATTGCCTTGTTGAAATGTGCTATACAGGCCTTACAATCCTCAGTTAAGGATTATTATGATATGATATGTCAGTTAACATGACATATCATTGTTACTTTACTCACCCGTCTCCAGAGCTTGGGGGTGGGATTGCAAAACTTCATAGGGCAGCAGCACACAGCGAGGCAACGGACAGCAGAGAGGCAGCAGCCATGATGCTGCCTTGAGTCTGAACTAGCTCTGCAGGCTTCACATCATTCTCACGCCAACTCCTTCAACACGGACCCTTGGTCAGGTGACCCAAGACAAGCACACACACACAGTGTGCATGCTTGGGTCTGTGTGAATTCCCCCTGGCATCATATTTAGACAGACGATAGTTAAATACACTTATAGAGAAATACCACAGCATCACACGTTTACATTAATAGTCGTCTAGACATAGGCTACTGATAACCACGCATACCCTAGTCTGGGAGGCTTCGGCTCAAAGCCTGGACAGCAGGGGCGCGGCCACTGATTTCTGATTCAAATCAACAGCCAATGAAGAAAAGGGGGCGGGATCCACATGCAGTGGGTCTTACATGTAAATAGGAGCGACGGGAAGCAATTTCCCCTTGAGAAATTGCGGCCGCCATTGTTGTGTACTGCTGTTTGCCTCTCGTCGGACTTTTTAGACGAGTAGACCGGTAAGAGGCGTGTCCGCTCAGATTCTGAGCGCAACGCACATCCGGCCCACAGATAGCAGGGCTTTGGCCCAGAAGTTCCTTCGCCGCTCCCGTTTGTATGCGAGGCGAAAAACTTCTGGGAACTCAGATTACGCATACCCCAATAAAAGGGAAGTCAAAGATTAAAACTGCAAGAATGTTTTCTTTCCTCTCTTCCTCCCTCTCTACAGAACTGTTTGACTTTTATTTGAGTGTTTTCTGTATTAACAGTGTGTTAAAGAAAGCATGCTGTAGTGTACTCTAAGGTTATGAATTGTCACACACAAGCCAAAACAATCTCAACAATTTCTACATTGCTTTTTATTTTATCTATTTGTATTATTTTATTTCTATTGAACTGGCTTTAGTGACATAAATGCATCTACAGTACCTTTGTTGGTGAAAAGGAATCAGACCACATGTGTAAATTTCCAAGATATTTTATTGTTTTCATTAACAGAAAAAAATATGTAAACGCTCGCACACTGAGGGCTCCAATGGGACAGATGCTTTATTACATCAAAGAAAGCTGTGACGTTTCGAGCTAAATGCTCTTCCCAGTCTGAGGAGGAGCGTTTATTTATTTTCTCTGTATACTGTATACCAGGGGTGGGCAACTTTGATGATTTCCACACTCACTCCAGAGGGCCACATTGCATATACTGTCGGGCCATTCTATGTCACACAAAAGCTTGTAGATCTGCTATTTTTGCTATTTTTTTTATTGGAATTCCGATTTTTTTGTGCTACTTTTTAATTGGAATCCTAAAAAGTTACATTTTTATTTAATTTAAAATGCATTAAGTTAACTTTATGAACTTAAATGCAAATACATTGGACATTAAAAAAACAATAGAATTTTAATACTAGTCATTAAGCTACTAATATAGACATCAAAGAAAAGAAAAAAAAATAGAAATCAATAATATATCACTATTCCGATATTAACCTGCGGGCCACATTAAGTGAAGGTGGGGGCCGCATGTGGCCCCCTGGCCGCCAGTTGCCCATGTATGCTGTATGCTGTCGCTCACCACCTGCTCAAGTTCAGGTTGGGGATGTGCATGTCGTTTCCCTTTTTTCATTGTTTTCATTAAAGTTGTACAATGCAAAATCACAAATAACGATTTTTAGCAACCTCTGCTGGTCACTACCGTCACTGCATACAATTTCCGTAGTCCTCGATTACCCAGAATTCCATTAGTTTTCACCGGAAGCCGGAAGCGTTTCAAAAAGCGATCTTTTAATTGTTTTATACTATCTACGGATCGTTTCTCTTAGCCAGTGGAGCATTAGTTACCATGAGCTGTGCTTTCTTTTTCTGTTCTTTTTCGATCTTTCAATCCTACATTCTCTTAAAATCAGCGTGAGGTTCCTTTTTGTTATTAGCGCGCTAGTTCCTGGCCAAACAGGAAACCGTTGCGGTAGTTCCTGGCCAAACAGGAAACCAGTGCATTTCCGCCTCCGTTTTCCGGCCAGATGACGTCATTTCCCCGGGAAAGTCCCCCCCTTCACCGTTCAATAGTAAATATATAAATAAAAGGCTTCCGGGGGTGAAATTCATGGAGTGGGTGTTGTGAAACTTTTGCCACTCACAAAAGATATACAATTTAACTTTATTTTTGTTGAAAACGTTACCTAGTATGCCTTTAACAGCATTTGATGATTACTTACTATATAAATAAAGTTTATGTTTATATACTTATTAGTGGATCTTACACACTGGGAAATATAAATGATCATCTCTAACCTTTTTGATTTTACTCTTTAAGTTTCAACATTTCCATCTCACAAACGTGTTGTCATTGATCCAGGAGAGATGATAAAGCTGTAGTGTGACAATAACAGACACATTTTGGTCTGAAGGATAGATGATGAAACATTTAAGAATTGACATTTGGAAATACAGCAATGCAGTCATGTCCACTTTTGGATGAAAAAAGAAAGATGATTATTGAAGGAGTTTGTTTTTGGTCTGTCCATGCTGACTAAAATCAAAACAATGTAATATTGATCTATTCAGAAATGTGAATAGATGAAGGAATGGGAATCAGCTGCTCCTGATCTGCAGCTAATGTGGACAATTGGACTGCACCACAGTGTCTCTGCACCATGGGGAGGGGCACGGGTTATTAGAGTGTGTTTAAGTGGTAGTCTGTGTCTTTTCCCCCCTTTGTGTTCACAGTGGTCTGACCCGTCCCTATATATGTCCACCTCATGTGGAACTTTGGTTTGTTCAGTTTCAGTTCAGTTGTGTTGATTGGACCAGTTTCTGTCTAGTTATTTAGTTTGATTTCATTTATTTTGAGCACACTTACGACCCTAACCACACTTACGGTTCCCTTGATTTGTTAAATAATTTATTTGCAACAAAGAAAAAAAAAGGAAAGAAAAATAAAGAGGGAAAAAAAAGAACATTTATTTTAAACCAACAACCAAGTTTCCCTGTGTCTCTCCTTCCGACCAACTCGGTCCCTGTGTGTGTGTGTGTGTGTGTGTGTGTGTGTGTATATCTGCAATAGACACACCATGAATATCATCTTCAAGTGACCTGTCCTGCTTATGTCACTAGAGCATCTAACAGTATGGTCCAATGAAGCTCCAGATGTTTAGTAATGTTTTCATGGACAGAGAAGAACGTACTACTTCTCCAGGACTTTACCATTCAGACTATCTAGAAAATGGATTGAATTGCTACACTTAAAAGCAACATTTGACTGCAGACATTCTTACAAGAAAGAGGAAGGTAGGAAGAGCACAATCTGAATTGAATTGAAGGTACTGTGTAGTTGATGAGGGGAAATACCGCTATAGTTCCTCATATTACTTCCTTATATCACATTATTTTTGAATATTATGTGAGAATCATCATTGTGTGATGATGATTCTCATCAGCTTACCCCCCCCCCCCCCAGGGGGGTAAGCTTACCCCCCCGCAACATTATAAAAAATACTCTGTATTTAAGTTTAAGTAAAAGTCTGTTATTCAAAATTCCCTCTCACTAAATTATTCATTATGCAGAATGTCCCATTTTTCAAAGTTTTCAAAATGCATAGAAATCTTTTGAAAATAGCCGATATACAAGCTCACAATTTGTCGCATGGCGACCTGATGGCGACGCATTGTGAGCTTGTAGATTGGCTATTTTCAAATGGCCATAATGTATATAGGGCTGAAGTGGTTAATGTATGCTTTGTAATAATAATCAAAATCCACAAAGTAACTAGTAACTAAAGTTATCAAATAATTGTAGCGGAGTAAAAGCACAATATTTGCCACTGAGATGCAGTGGAGTAAAAGTAAAAGTAGATAAAATTGGAATACAATTTGGAGTAAATCAATTACTTGAGGAAATGTACTTAATTACTTTACACCACTGCTAACAACCCCCGCCCAACACACACACACACACACGCACACGCACATGCACACGCACACACTCACACACGCACACGCACACACACACACACGCACACACACACACACACACACACGCACACGCACACGCGCGCACACACACACACACACACACACACACACACACACACACACACACACACACACACACACACACACACACACACACCATACTGTACACACACCTGATACTACAGAGGAGAAATGGAAATGTACGTGGTGACATCGTTGATCCTGGCATTGCTCTCAGGTGAGGACTTGAAGATGAAGAACAGAATTATTGTTGCTGTCGGGTGTAATCCTTGTAGTAGGCCTAGGCCTATATGTCCAAAAACGGTTCATTTATTTCTTAGTATTTTAAAAACATTAAAAAAATTGGAAATAGCTCACATTAAGCTCACAGTAGCTCACAGCTCTATAAGCTCACAATGTGTTGCGACGCGATGTGAGCTCATAGATCTGCTATTTCCACTACTTTTGTGCGACTCTTGTATGGTGAAGTAGGCCATTCGTTTATGAAGAGAAAAAAATAGTTGAAAAGGATAAAAATAAATGTATGCTGTTACGATATGTAGTTTGACGAATTAAGGCTTCCAATACTTTTAAATTGCTATTAGAATGAACTTCATGACTTTTCTCTTCTGTACTTGACGGAACAAATGGCCATCCACTTAAGAACATTTTATGTGATGGTTTGTTAATGCAGAAAAGATTTGGCCCAATAGCTCATGTTCAGTGGTGTAAAGTAATAAAGTACATTTACTCAAGTACTGTACTTAAGTAGAATGTTTAGCTATTTGTACTTTACTTGAGTATTTCCAATTTTTGTACTTTTACTCTACTATAATTATTTAACAACTTTAGTTACTAGTTACTTTGCAGATATAAATTACTACATTATAAAACATGCATTAACCACTTTAGCTCTGTTCTATACCAAGGCTAGTTGAAAATAGCCGATCTACAAGCTCACAACGCGTCGCATCGCGACGCGTTGTGAGCTTGTAGATCTGCTATTTTCAATCATTTTAGTACTTTTACTTTTGGTACTTTAAGTACATTTTGATACCAATACTTTTGTACTTTTACTCAAGTAGATTTTTAGTACTTTCCCACCACTGCTCATGTTACATTTATGTGCACTTCACTTTACCAGCATCCTACCTAAACGTCTATCTATCTCCTCCAGGTTTGAGCCATGGAGCTGGAGTTCTTCTACCAGACAATATGGACGCATGGAGCATTGGGAGGGAGTGTGATGTTCACCACAACAATGAATCAACCATTTGCAGTAGTACAGTGGGCTTGTATAAATGATGAACAACAACAACAACAACAATATTAGTATCAACTACTACAACCATAATTCTAATTGGATCAGGATATGAAGACAGGATCACCCTGAACACATCTCCTTTGTCACTGGAAATCAGAAATCTAGGTTAAGGGCCGCTGCTAAGCAATATAAGCGGTCGCTTAGGGCCACAACCACTAGGGGGCCAATTATTATTATTATTATTTTTACTTTCATATTGTAATTATGTCATGTATCTCCTATCCAACAACTAGCGTTATTATTTTAGTATGCAATAAAAAATGACAATGATTTTATAATGGGGGTGTTTGGGGGGGGGGGGCACCAAAGAAAATCTTGCTTAGGGCCACGAAAATCCTAGGGCTGGCCCTGCTTCTGGCGCTTTGACACAGCTGGCGGGTGAACCCGGCGACCTTCTGGTTCCCAGGTGGCCTCTCTCTACCCATTCAGTGAAGGTGCATTGCTTGCCTCTCTCTACCCATTCAGTGAAGGTGCATTGCTTGCCTCTCTCTACCCATTCAGTGAAGGTGCATTGCTTGCCTCTCTCTACCCATTCAGTGAAGGTGCATTGCTTGCCTCTCTCTACCCATTCAGTGAGGTGCTCTCTCTACCCATTCAGTGAAGGTGCATTGCTTGCATTGCAACAATGGATGGATGTTGTAACCTTAACCTTGATTTAAATGTCAATGCATGATTGCATGCCCCTCCCTGGTTAGCCCATTCAATCCGAGAACGCATCTGTGTCATTTTAGATTTTTTAGCTATAACCATTATTTTATACTTGTGGCTATTCGAAAATAGCAGATCTACAAGCTCATAGCGCTGAGCTTGTACTGTAGATCTGCTATTTTAGATATTTTTTTGAATCGTGAAAATAATGTGCAAATCTTTGAATAATATATTTTTTAAAGCGAACATTTGTAACTCAAATCTTTGCTTCTGGGGGTCCCTGGAATTAGATATTTTGAGAGGGGGGTCCGCGGCCAAATACATATAATTTTGGGAGGTCCCTGACCTGAAAAGGTTTTTAAGCACCTCTGATATACAGCAACATACGTTTTTTTTCAGAAAACTGTTAGGATTTAGAAGACATTTGTAGAAGCAAAGATTTGAGTTGCAAATGTTCGCTTTAAAATATATAAATTCAAAGGTTTGAACACATTTTCACGATTTTTCAAAAATAGCAGATCTACAAGCTCATAGCGCAGCACTCGGTGCCGCGCTATGAGCTTGTAGATCTGCTATTTTTGAATAGCCAAAGAGATGCTTTCCCGATCCTAATATAATGGGTTAGGCTACCCTGATTGAAGACACACCTCTTCCAATGGAGTTCATCTGTGTCCTCTCCTATTCACCTGTTTCCTAGGCTTTCCACTTCCTGTGTGTTTTCCACTTCCTGTCGATTTGATCCAATGAAATCGAATGAAACTGGTCAGGTGACTAATGATATCCAATGAAATCCGACAGGAAATGGAAAACACACCGGTGAATAAATATGTGAGGTTCATTCTTGAGGCTAAACTAAGTTAGGCCACCCTTAGATTTATACGTTAAACACAGTAATATTTATAAGAGTGAAGCAGATCTTAATGGTGTTGTACATTTCATGGTGTTGCTCGTAAAATAGAATAATTTATTTTGCAGGTAAATTTATTAAACGAACAACGACCAAATAATACAATTCCGTCACAGATATTGTAAACGTAGCATTTAGTCTGTTTCATACTTCAGCATGATCAATGCTGTTTATTAAATTACATTATTCAAATAATTATACTTTTCATCACGTCCATGCAGCATTAGATCTGCAACTCTGTGCATCATTACAGCCAAGTTCCTCTTTCTGTGATTTTGTAATGTCCCTGTACTTTTTTCATATGGGGTGTGTGTGTGTGTGTGTGTGTGTGTGTGTGTGTGTGTGTGTGTGTGTGTGTGTGTGTGTGTGTGTGTGTGTGTGTGTGTGTGTGTGTGTGTGTGCAGCAACATCCTGTTTCCCCTGGTGTGACCTTTCTGCAATACAATACAAGCTTTACACACAACATGCAGTTGATGTAAAGATGTAAAATGATTTTATTAATTCTTCATTATTGATACGCTTATAAGCAAGGTTTATGAGCCCTGCTGTCCTGCTTTTCTTATTAATTCTTCTCTTCTTTGACCCTCGTTTAGCAGGCCTAATATAGGCTCAAATGGAGGCCTCACTTGATCTAAAGTTAAGGGAAGCCAGGGTTGAAAGGCTGGTTTGAAAGCCCTATCTTTCGACACATTTCAACCTCTCTTCCGAAAAGAAATAGGAAGGAAAAGCAGATTTATAGAAGTATATGAGCTCACGTCGTCAAGTCCAACATCTTTCTCACCCACACACCCACACCCCTCTCTCTCTCTCTCTCTCTCTCTCTCTCTATCTCTCTCTCTCTCTCTCTCTCTCTCTCTCTCCTCTCTCTCTCTCTCTCTCTCTCTCTCTCAGCAGTATAGCTATTAGTTCAGTGTGAACAGGTAGTAGAGAGGCGTTCATCACACAAGAGGATGGGTCATATGTGGCCCTGCTGTGTGCTCCTCTGTGAGTATATTGTTATTACTAAATATTAACCATGTCAATGAAAGAAAGACAACATTTTGTTAAAGTTAAGCTAAGTTAGAATACAGTAAAAAAAAAATCTATGGAATCAATGTTGGAGTTGTTTTTATGTAATATGTAATAATATTATGTAACAATGTTTCACCTTGCACTACATGTGTAATTTCAACAATATTTGTATTTACTTCCAGCAATAACAACCAAAATGCAACTACAGTATACAGTAGTAAATTATGTATTTATTTATTTATTTAATCTTTATTTTATATATAAAAAATCAATGAAAAAAGGAATTGGAAAAAACACTTATTAGAAGGACAGGACTTTAGCCTTGAAACTCTCTAGAGAATGGACTGAGTTACTACAGTTAAAAGCAACATTTGATAGCGGACATTCACACAAGAAAGAGGAAGGTACAGTAGAGCACAATCTGAATTGAAAAGGCTAAATGTGAGGAAAAACATAACGTTGTTCTCTCCTCCCCCCCCCCTCTCTCTCTCTCTCTCTCTCTCTCTCTCTCTCTCTCTCTGTCTCTCTCTCTCTCTCTCTCTCTCTCTCTCTCTCTCTCTCTCTCTCTCCCATTCTCTTGTGTTTTTTCTTTCAGAAATGTCAAACAACTTTTTGCAAGTTCACAACTGATCTTGTAGATTTGCTTTTATTCAACAGCAAAGTATATACTGTACTGTATATACACACACACACACACACACACACACACACACACACACACACACACACACACACACACACACACACACACACACACACACACACACACACACACACACACACACACACACACACACCATACTGTACACACACCTGTGTACACTGAATACTACACTCCTGATACTACAGAGGAGAAATGGAAATGTACGTGTTGACATCATTGTTCCTGGCATTGCTCTCAGGTGAGGACTTTAACATGAATATGTATACATAATTATTGTTGCTGTCGGGTGTAAACCTTGTAGTAGGCCTAGGCCTATGTCCAAAAAAGGTTCATTTTTTTCTTAGTATTTTAAAAACATTTTAAAATAGTGGAAATAGCCGATCTACAAGCTCACAATGTGTCGCGACGCGATGTGAGCTCATAGATCTGCTATTTCCACTACTTTTGTGCGACGCTCTTGTATGGTGAAGTAGGCCATTCATTTATGAAGAAAAGAAAAAGCATTAGAAATACTTTTACATTGCTATTAGAATGAACTTAATTACTTTTCTCTTCTGTAATTGACGGAACAAATGGCCATCCACTTAAGAACTTTTTATGTGATGGTTTGTAAATGCAGAAAAGATTTGTCCCAATAGCTCATGTTACATTTATGTGCACTTCAGTTTACCAGCATCCTACCTAAACGTCTAACTATCTCCTCCAGGTTTGAGCCATGGAGCAGGTGTTCTACCAGACAATCTGAATGGAGCATTGGGAGGGAGTGTGACACTCACCACAACAATAAATCCACCAGACAAACCATTTATAGTTGTAGCCTGGACTTTTATTAATGCCACAAACCGTATGACGGTAATATTAACCTCAACTAGTACAGATGTAATTTCACCAGGATATGAAGACAGGATCACCTTGTTCAGATCTACTGCATCACTGGAGCTCAGAAATCTAGATCAAAATGACAATGGAGAATACAGAGTCAGTGTTGTGCTGGATGCTGTAGCACCAATGGAAGGATTTACCATGCTGAAGATCTACAGTAAGTAGAACATTTTTATGTTGTTGCATCACTGACAAGATATTCAATGGAAAATAATATGCTGAGTTTTTAATGGTTCATTTCAAAATAATGTATCTACTGTACTGTTGCATCAGTAGAATGGACTTTTATAAATGTTGAGGGTATTTTGACTATAAATAATACAATCAACTAGTACAGATGTAATTCTAATTGGATCATGATATGAATACAGCATCAACTTGAACCAAAGTTAAAGGGCCTGTAACATTGGTAATTATTAGTTTTAACAAAACAAAACAAAACCACATGCAGCATGCATTTGGAGTGGTAAAATACCCCAAATAAAAAATTATTATATAAACAAAATGATACTTGTGTTTCATCAACAGAGAAAATATCCGGTGCAGTTATCACACCATCAACAGTTCAACCAGTTGAGGGAAATTCAACCAACATGATCTGTGATGCTGAAGGAACCATCTCTACCAGAGACTGGATGAAGGACGGCCGACCTCTGACCCCTAGCAGTGATGGAGCAGTGACTCTCCATGACAATAACAGAGTGTTGTCCTTCAGCGCTGTGAAAAACACAGACAACGGAGAATACTCGTGCAGAGTCAGTAACCCTGTCAGCTCCCAGGAGGCTACGTACAACATGATGGTGAACTGTACGTACTGTATAAGTATCAACCAATGAATCTTTTTTTAATTCATTTATTATCTCCACCGGGCGGCAGAGATTGTGTGTGCGTTAGTGTTGATTTTGACAGCAAATTTTGTCAGTTTTAGTCATAGCCTTTTGAATAAAATTCCATTTGTTCCCAGTCATCTGAAATGTTTTACTGTTAGTCTAGTTTTAGTCGACTAAATATCATAAAATTATAGTCGACTAAATCTACAGTTGATTTAGTCGACTAAAATGTATGTTGGCGGTGCCTTGATGGCGTCGTAATGGCTGATTTTACACTTCATGGTTGCATGCTGAAAATAGCTACAAGCTCACAATGCGATGTGTTGTGAACTTAGATCTGCTATTTTCAGAGCGCAACACTCGAGTGCAACCAAACACAAAATGACTTTTAGTTCTCTTCTCTTCTCCACTAGTCCCTCCATAACATTTTCTAGTTTTTATTTGTTGACGAAATTGTCAATATATTTAGTCTTATTTTCAGTCATCGTGGCTTAGTTTTTATTTAGTTTTCGTCAGTGAAAAAGCGACACAGGTGTGTGTGTGTGTGTGTGTGTGTGTGTGTGTGTGTGTGTGTGTGTGTGTGTGTGTGTGTGTGTGTGTGTGTGTGTGTGTGTGTGTGTGTGTGCGTGCGTGCGCGTGTGCATGTGCGTGTGTGTGCGTGTGCGTGTGCGTGTGTGTGTGTGTGTGTGTGTGTGTGTGTGTGTGTGTGTGTGTGTGTGTGTGTGTGTGTGTGTGCGTGCGCGTGTGCATGTGCGTGTGTGTGCGTAGAGTGAATCTTGCAAAATGTGCATTGCACACTGCCAGTAGGACAAGGAAGACACTCCATCCCACATATATAACTCTTGAACCATATGATAGGTCACTAAAGCGAACATTTTCCCGTCTCAAAGTCCTGTATCTCCATCCTGGTGTCAGAGGGGAGAACTGTACCCTTTACCGCTGTACCAATGACTGTGTATTTCCCCATTCAATCCTCATACAATAACCCCTCTTTTAATGGCAGTGTCTGTATCTGTGGAAGTTGAACACACTCCTCCTACACATGTCGTGGGTCTGATTGTTGGACTTCTGGTCGCGATTCCACTGACCATCCTCCTGGTCCTGCTGTGTCGATACAGAACATCCAAAGGTGAGTTTTACTGCATTATAGATGGATTACATCTAGATTACAATAACTGAGCAACTCTGCCTAAAGGATTCTGAGTATCATAGTATAGCAATTTAAAGGTTCAAATACATGTATAGCATACATGGGCAACTGGCGGCCCGAGGGCCACATGCAGCCCCCACCCTCACTTAATGCGGCCCTTAGGTTAATATTGTAATACTGACATATTATTGATTTCATTACAATTCCAAACATGCAAACATTAGTAGCTTAATGACTAATATAAAAATTATATTGTCTTTTTTTATGTCCAATATATTTGTATTTGAGTAAAAAATAGTTAACATAAGTATAACTAAATGCATTTGAAATTAAATAAAAATTCTACTTTTCAGGATTCCATTTAAAAAATAGCACAAAAAAAATCAGGATTCCAATTCAAAAGTAGCAAAAATAGCCGATCTACAAGCTCAAAACGCGTCATGCTGCGACGCGTTTTTGATTCTGACCCCTCAGAATGGCGAAGTACGGCATTAATTTAGAAAAAAAAGGTTAAAATATGGAGATAAGAGGTTTCTGACTGACAGTATATGCAATGTGGCCCTCTGGAGTGAATGTGGAAATAATAGTGGCCCTCTCCATCATCAAAGTTGCTCACCGCTGATGTATAGGATATAAGGGACTCTGTTTCTGCTGGTGGTGCAGGGGTTAAGTACCTTTAGGCACTCAAACCACGGTGCATCCGGTTTGACCGAGTGTCTGTACAAACGCAATAGGCTCTAAGGCTAGCAAAACAGCCATATTGGAAAGAAATTGGGCCTCTTCCTTACTTCCCTCACAGGTGTTACCAATGATCCTAATGAAGGCTCTGTTCCATTCTGGTCAAACAGAGTCAGGGTGCTGATGTTGTGTCATGTTGGCTCACACTGGAAACATTCTTTGAACCACACTTTCAAAAAAACAAAGGGTCTCAAAGTGTGGTCCAGGTACACTCATGGTTCCTTGAGGAGGTTCCAAATGGACCCTTACGGTTGTGTAACTCTGAGAATGTACATTTGTACTCTCTCAGAGTTATGGGGGTCCTTGAAATAAAATAAAAAATGAGAACCACTGTGCTACACTAAATGGAACAGAGCCCTCATTAGTGTATCATTGGTAACACCTGTGAAAGAAGTAATTTCTTTCCAATATGGCGGCTGTGCATAGAGCCTATTGGCTGCGTTTGGCGCTCACGGGGGGCGGGAGGAGTAGGACGGAGGTGCTACATCCTCCCGGTGGGGCCTCCTCACTGGCAGTAGGTGAGTCAGTAGGATACAACAGCAGGAGGTGCTACATAGAAATGTGTTGGAAACGGTACAAATATCTATGATAAAACTTATATTCTTATTTTACAGATCCATGTTGTGTTAGGTGAGTACAGTATTGATCTCTGTCAACAATGAACAGCATTACATTACATTTTGTGTTCTGCTCCATTTTCCGCTAAATAATGTGTAGTGTAATTATGTCTTTTAATGACAGACCCGTTCAGTCTCAGGGAACCAATCACAGCTCAGCTGCAGACCAAAGGACCAATCAAAGTGGGGCTCCTGATGACCTGTACAGCCAACTGCAGCACGGTCAGTCTTTAGATCAATGATGCTGTTTAATGACACTTCTGACAAGTTCTTCTGACAAGGACTGGTTTTAAAGGTTTGGTCCGAGCTGCAGTCGGAGCTGGCTCCAGCGTGGCCAGATTCCGTGAGTGAAACAAGCGACCAGGTCTATGAAAACAAGCCCAAAAGAAGCGACCAGTTTCACCATTTCAGCCCTATTACATCAGCTATTTTCAAAGTTAATCTTGAAATCAAGCCCAAATAAGCAACTACACTTCAGAAACAAGCCCAAACAAAAGCAACCCCGCAACTATGAATATTTACACGCGACTTTACAGGAAAACAAGCCCAAAGTCGCATGATTATAATTAGCAGACCTGGCAACACTGGCAAGATCTTGAGGGCCAGTGCTGCCAGCTCTCTGGTCTGTCAGGTCGGTTTGTTTTGTGTTAGTTTTTCCTAATTAGCAGAATAATTAGCAAAATTGAAACCATGTTTTAAATAACAAAATTAAGCACCACATTAATGCTTATTTGTTTACCTTTAGGCGACACAAGTGTCTATGGTGTAATCACGCCCTCTGATGTCTATGCAAATGGTACAGTATACGTTTTAATTCTTATGTATATTCATTTGGTTTCACTGTGGAATATTAATATTAGGAATATCTTAGTACCTTTCAGGTATGTATCACTTGATTTGTTTGAGGGCGTGGCCCTCTGTCAGTTGCTCTGTTCACAGGACAGTTAAGTGTGTGACAGACAGTGTCACCACCTCGTTCACAGACTGTCTCATGAAGGAGAAACTGTCTAAAGAATTAGGCCTGTATGTTTTTATTTTGATCCCCAGACTTATGAGGTTGTTAAGAAACAAAAAGGGTAATTTCTGCCTTCAATATATGTCATTGATCTGATCATATATTGATCCTACAGGTCTGGAATCAGTCTACACTACAGTAAACTGATCAACACATGGTTGCTCTACCATTTAGACTCTGTTTTACACTGCACTGTATGCACATAATCAATACCTTACCAACCCTACTGCCTGTCCTATAGATGGGTTTCCCGTTTGTAAACATTGAGGATGATGCGCGCGCAGTGGAGGGAAGAGCCTGTAGAGGGCGCTATTACCCGCAGCATCTCTGGCCACTGTACATTGATAAAATAAATGGTCTTCACCGGGTTTAATGAAAGTAGATTAAATGATGCAGTTTGTAATATCTTCTTTACTCAATAAAAATGATTTGTCGGAAGTTGGATCTGTCTGTATATAATAGCAGCATTATGCCTATTCTGCCTATAATAGCAGCATTATGCCTATCTAAATCCCGAAAATAACAATAGAGTGAATGGCACTTCCGGGTCGTTCTACCTCCCGCATGCGCAGAATGCACACTCTGCTCTGTGATGACGTCGCGCGGAAACCCATCTATACATGTTATAGCTTTCATTGTGATTTCTTAATGACAAGCTGCTTGTTTTCTCACTCAGTACCTAGAACTGCTGCTGCTGCTGTGTTCACCAATGTACACTCAGGTATGGAATGAAAAATTAACTCAATGAATGACTCTGACAAGTGAATGAGAGGTGAATACGCTGTGTCATATTCCACAGGAAAAGCAGTAGATACAATGCCGAGACTATTTATTATACTAAATGCACGGTAAATGTATCTTTGTTTCAGCTCCTTAGACAGAGACGTGTAGGACAACTCAACGGCACACGTGGATCATAAAGTCACATGGATCTTCACCAATACATGCATTTGTAGCCTACACATAGTCATGAATGCAAGAGCCATGTACACATGTCATGTGCACGCACACACGCGCACACGCACACACAAACACACTGGTACACACTTTAAATACTTTCTTTTAGATATTGAACTTTTAATTAATTACAGAGTTTGACCTGTTGTCTGAAAGATACTTTAACAATGTATTTAAGGCATAATTCTAGTTTCTTCTACACTATCTTTCAATTTCTGTAAATGTTTATACTAAGTGTGTGAAGTAAATGCATTTAATACAATGAAAGTTTGTGTCAGTTTGTTCACACAATATTGCGATAAGTCTTGTATGAAAGAACTTTAATGTGACGATCTCTCAGAACTCTGCTTGTTTTTACAGTTCAATTAAAACAAGTTTGTTCTCACACTTTTTTATTGTATTCTACGGAATACGGTACCACTCAACCCATCTCTTTCACATTTTACTTTATTGTTGCCAATAATAGACCTCCTGGCACACACTAGTGAACTTTTTTCTGAACCACACTGCTCTAAACACTGCAATGATGTCTTATCTCAATGAAACGGTTCACTGCAAGAGCGCTTGTTTTCTATTCCTTCACAGCCAAGTGCCCATGAAGGCGGTGCTTCACCGTCACCATGGTTTCACAAGATGCTAAAATGAGAAGCCATGATTGAATTTCGTTCAATTATGCATTTCATATATGTTGAATGACAATAAAGCTATGTATCTAGTAACAGCGTAGCTCCCATGCGGATCTTTGACTGTGATCAGTCTTTGACGACAGTCACAAGTACCTATGACAGTGGTTCTCAAACCTTTTTGGTGTGTGTGTGTGTGTGTGTGTGTGTGTGTGTGTGTGTGTGTGTGTGTGTGTGTGTGTGTGTGTGTGTGTGTGTGTGTGTGTGTGTGTGTGTGTGTGTGTGTGTGGTTTTAACACCTTTATTTAGCTGCTCGCATTTTCTAAGTAATGCAAGGGCCGTGGAGGATACAATTTAATGCAAGATATTTACTTCTGCAGTACTTCTAAACCACGACACGACCAAATCTATTTAGACCTGCTAGCCTACGAAGGAGCTGACATCTTCATCTCAACCTCTCTTCCGAAGAGAAAGAGGAAGGAAAAGCAGATCTCTAAATTCAATAAGTATATATGAGCTCATGTCTATTATCTTTCTCACACACACAACCACCCCCCCCCCTCTCTCTCTCTCTCTCTCTCTCTCTCTCTCTCTCTCTCTCTCTCTCTCTCTCTCTCAGCAGTAGCTATTAGTTCAGTGTGAATAGGTAGTAGAAAGGTATTTCAGAGGCGTTCATCACACAAGAGGATGGGTCATATTTGGCCCTGCTGCGTGCTCCTCATCTGTGAGTATATTATTACTACATTTAAAGGGATAGTTCACCCCCAAAATGACTCTTTTTTTTTTACGATTACACACCCCATGAAGCCTTGAATTCATGGAGATTTTTTAGTTTTTGTCGCATTCCTAAGCCAATAATTTGATGACCGGCGGCGGCTCCGGTAGGAACAAAGTGTCAACTTTGTGTCTCCTACCGAATATTTCCGCCGTGAACTATCCCTTTAAAGTTTAACCGTTAAACCATGTCAATGAAAGAAAAACATTTTGTTCAAGTTAAGCTGTTGAGTTAGAATACAGTAAAAGCAAGTAAATTATGGAATCAACGTTGGAGTTGGTTTCATGTGGTATCGCCACCAATGTTTTCATCTGGCAATACATTTATAATTTCAAAGATATTTAAATACTACTATTAGCACTATTAGCAACAACCAAAATAACAGTGATGATGCAACTATACAGCACAGCTCTCTAGCATCTTATTGGCCCACAATTTATTTATTTTATCTTTATTTTTACACATTAACTATATCTCGAAAACTGGTGGGTCAAACTGCACAAGCAATATGTATTTATATTATATATAAAATATATATACATATATTATATGTATATATATTTGTAGCTATGATTCCCTGCTTTCATATGACATGAAAAAACGAAAATGAAAAATGCCTAAAAGACTTATCGTTTATTGTGTGGGGTCACATATGATGATTATAGCTAACCTACAAGCTACAACATTTGTTGGTTATCAGTATAATACTGTAAATCCAGGCCGGCCGTAGCTGAGTGGGTAGAGTAGAGCATTGGTTCTACACCAGGGGTCCTTGGGGGATACCAGGGGGTCCCAAAATTAGTTAATAAAGCGTCACAATAATTTTGTGTGCAAATCTTTAAATCTTTTTTTTAAAAAGGCGAAACATTTTAACACAAATCTTTGCTTCTGGGGGTCCCTGGCACAACATATTTTCAGGTGGGGGTCCGCGGCCTGGGAAACGGATGGTCCCCCCGGGTCCTAGCCCCAGTCAACTTTATCTTTAGCTATGTTTGTGTTGTTTGTGTCAATTAGCAGATTGTTATGCTTAGCTTGATATGGTCTTCAATTAAATATCTTTCAGTGCTGAGTAACTTCGTCTCCTATGGACACGGTCAAGGTGAAGATTGATTTTCTATCTATTCTCTTTATTCACTCAGTCAGCATCATATTTACACCTGTCACATTAAACTTCATCCTCTCATTTATTAAATTTTCTTCTGTCAGGTTACTATACATTAAGTCATATTTTATGCATCTATTCAACCTGCTTGTTACTCTTTAGCAGTGGTGTAAAGTAACTAAGTACATTTACTCAAGTACTTTACTTTTTGTACACTTTTGAGGAATTTTTACTTTACTGGAGTATTTCCCATTTTCAGTACTTTTACTTCTACTCCACTACATCTCAGAGGCAAATATTATACTTTTACTCCACTACAATTATTTGAAAATGTTAGTACTAGTTACTTTGCAGATATACATTATTACATTATAAAACATACATTAACCAGTTTAGCCCTATTTTATACCTAGGCTATTTGAAAATAGCCGATCTACAAGCTCACAACGCACCACAATGCGACGCGTTGTGAGCTTGTAGATCTGCTATTTTCAAACATTTTAGTACTTTTACTTTTGGTACTTTAAGTACATTTTGATGCCAATACTTTTGTACTTTCACTCAAGTACATTTTTAATTCTGGACTTTTACTTGTAACAGAGTATTTGTATATTGCAGTATTGGTACTTTTACTTAAGTAAAGAATTTGAGTACTTTTTCCACCACTGCTCTTTAGAGATACAAGGAGCCAGATTATTATACATGATCACATTTTCTAAGCTCGTTGTAACAATGTTAAGTTACTGATATACTGTACACAAAATATACAGTATTTTCGATACGTCTTTCATTTTTTTCCACACACACATTCATTGCAATGATATATGTTGTAGATAAGGGTAGTGCGAGTTCTTACACTCAAAAACGAGTTAACTTCTGATGACAAAACATGATGAGAAGGAATTTTTGAATCTATATATTTTCTATCAAGCTGTGATTGGCTAGTTGGTTGTTAATCAAGCAATAATCATTTGTCAATTGTTATATTCAGTATTAGTGATTATTAAAGGAATAGCATGTTACTCTGCCCTGGGTACATAACAAAACAATAAATACATTTTTTACCAATCATTTCCCTCTAGACTAGCAATTATCAGCCAATGGCAGTGGTGTACTATGGATTTTTTTACTAGTTGAGCAGTATACGTGACGCGCACATGCACACGCTCGCGCATACAAGCGAGCAATCGCAGATTGAAATAACCTCTTTAATATGTAGGCCTATTTATTTCCATTATCAATTTTTTCACCCAGTGCCAATTGCCTAAGCTTGTAATCCTGGGCGCTACTCTCCCTCTACCAGCCTGGGGAGAGCCCCGAACTGAGCTCATGCTTCCTTCAATCCATGAGGAGTGAGCAGGCCGCTTAGGCCTATTTATTAACCCACAATATAAATCGAATTATACGATTTACTTGTATAATGTGGATAGCCTACTTTAGTGTCATCATATGCATTTATTTACCTTGCAGATGTCACCTCTGTAATTTAGTTCATGAATCCATCAGCCACTGTTATCCAAACGTTCTCTTTGGACTACTTCAGAACATCTGAAAGTAGGCCTACACCTACAGTACTTATCAGGTCACACAACGGACCACTGATATGCATCCAGCCAGGGTCATTCCTATCATGTTAATTCACGCTGTTGACACTCAGCAGCGAGGCAGACGCATTCATTCTCACGGGTACGCACATGCATGTCCACGCATGTGCTGCAGAAACACACTGCCCTCTCGTTTTCACCGTTTGTTTTACGGGGATGTTTTTGGGCTGTAAAATAAACAGTGAAAACATCAAAATACATCGAGAGGGCAATATGTTTCTGCAGGTAAACACCACCACACTAGTCAAGGCTTGATGGTTGCTTGTATAGAGAGAAATGATGGGTAAAAATATATTGTTAAAATAGTGAAAATAGATTCTACAGGAACTATCTGTTCTATAGTTTTAAGTTTTTCGTCTTAATGTGAACATCAGATAAACCAAACAAGGCCACACTGGAAGCTGACCAAACAGAGATACCAGTAGGGGGCAGTGTTACACTGACCTGCGCTGTGGAGGGCTCAACTGGATGGAGATACCTATGGTACCAACAGTACCAACATAACACAGACTCACAGATCATGCAAGATGCTGTTCAATACTCTGAAGCTGTTCAATACTCTGAAGGACCAATCAGTGTGTCAGCAGGTGGAATCTACTCGTGTAGAGGAGAGATAGGAGAACCAGTTCACTACACTAACTTCAGTGAAGCTGTTACCATATACACAATTGGTGAGTAATTTAAGTTGCCATAAGGACAAAATACAGTTGGCTGCTAGCGATGGCAAAAGATTGGGAGGCCAAGGCCGTTATTAGACTCTACTGTCTTGTTCAGTTTGGTTCTGTTTAGAATCATTGCTACAAACGTCTACACGTACACATCTACTTATATGCAGTCATTTTCAGCTCTAATTTGTGTTTCTTAATGTAAACAGTGGGCAGGTCTGCTGTGATCCTGCAGCCCAGTTGGTTTCAGTTATTCGATGGAGAGACCATCACTCTCCAGTGTGAGATACAGGAGAGTGGAGACACCGACTGGATTTATGAATGGATCACACCCAGCTCATCTACAAACAAACCAGAGAGCCAGGCTGAATTCAGGATCAATGGTGTCTCTGTGTCTCACAGTGGAGACTACATGTGTAAGGGCCGTCCCAAAAATAGCCTGCACTCTTCAACAGGATGGAGCGATGCTGTTAAATTGACTGTGTCACGTAAGTCAGAATATATCTCATTTGTTTTAGAAAATGGCAAGGGAATATTGTTAATTGGAGAGGGAACTAACATAAAACTTTTGTTCAGTCTCCAGGCATTGCACGAAAAACCAATATCTTCTACTGACGTATGTCATGTTAAATAGCAAAACAATGTTTTTAATTCAGAGAATTGTGCTTTCCAGCAAACAAACCCCAGCCTGTGCTAAGTTTGTCTCCTCAATGGTTGAGTCCTGGAGCCTCAGTGACTCTGAGCTGTGAGGTTATGGAATCATCTGCAGACTGGAGGTTCTACTGGTACAGGGCTGTTCCTAAACCATCAGACAACTCCTACACGTATGAGCCCTTACATGGTAGCCACCATGGGACTGTAGAAGGTTCCTACATCATTCATGGTCCTGCAGGTAGGCTTGTGTAAGTTATTACATAATCGCCTAATCGCAATTATTTGAGATAAATGGCAATTATTTTTGCATAATCGTCATAATCGTTTCAATGTTGAGAAATGTTCATACATTTTGAAACATTTTCAGAAATCGTGGAAATAGTAGATCTACAAGATCACGGCGCGTCGTGAGCTTGTAGATTGGCTATTTCCACTATTTTATAACACATTTTGAGTATTAAATATTAAATATGGCCCTAATACATATCGATGGCCAAAATGCAAAACCTCCTATGTGCAAATTTCATGATTTTCGGATTTCACTGTGGATGAGTACTTTAGGCTATGCTGCACATGCTCAATCTGTCTGCAAGATAGTCCCGCCCCTCATTTTGTCAGAAAAGTCATTTGACTAAAACCTCCTATCTTGTTCAGTGCCAATTAGTGCTAAAATGTTGAAGCGCAAAACCTCTTATCTGCACCAGAACTAGTTGAGCAGCAGACAGAGCTGAAACTTGGGAATTCTATGTTATGTAAACCGTCTAAATGTCTTTCAGTTTGTAGTTATCAATTATTTTCAAAATAAAAAAGTGTCTTCCACCCTTACTATTTAAGTATTTGTTAGTAACTGTCAAGTTAATTGCATTGCCTTGTTGATTGCTAATGATTAGTGTCAGGTGGTGACACTTTTATCACACCAAGAGTGTGAGTTGATAAAAAATTTGAATGGTAATACTTGTTACAGTACTGTAGAATGTCTTGATCTCAAAATGAGCATAAAAATGTATTATTTAACTAAATAATGTTTGTTTGTAAGCCTAACTGTTTCTAGGTAAAAACCTCCTATGTGCATCTATGTAGATAGGAGGTCATTTTTAGGTTTAGATAGGAGGTTTTGGCGTTGAACATTTTGAACTTGTGGTTAGATGTGAACGTCTATGTCGTGATTTTTTATTAAATGCAGATCAAAATCACACGTGAACACCGTGGTAGCCAACAACCCTGTGAGAATATTGTGTTGTGTCGGTTGGCGGTATGAGGGTATGGGTGTGGGATGGGGTTTGGAGTTATGGGGTGTGGGAGGTGTGGGGTGGCGGTTGGGGGGTTATGGGGTGGGGGTGCATGAGGGCTTGGGTCGGTGGAGTTTGGGGGTTGTGGTGTGCTGGTTGGGGGCATGGGGACCGGGGGTTCTGGGAGTGGGGGTAATGGATTGGGTGGGATTTGGGGGTATGAGGGTATGGGGTGGGATGAGGTTTTGAGTTATGGGGATTGAGAGGTGTGGGCTGGCAGTTGGGGGGTATGGGGTTTGTGGGAGTGGGGGACTATTGCAGGTGGTGGAGTTGGGGGGTAGAGGGTATGGGGGGGATTATGTTGAGGGGGGCATAGACCAGTTAGGCCGGATCATATAGGATAGGGTCTTTGCGATGCAATGCGAGAGTGTGGTCTCGCCAACACCAACTCGGGACTCCTGAAGTGGGATGGGGGTTTGAGTTATGGAGGTGGAGATGTGTGGGCTGGCAGTTGGGGGGGATGGGGTTTGTGGGAGTGAGAGAGTATTGCAGGTGGTGGAGTTGGGGGTAGAGGGTATGGGGGGGATTATGTTGAGGGGGGCATGGGCCAGTTAGGCCGGATCATATTGGATAGGGTCTTTGCGATGCGAGTGCGGTCTAGCCAACACCAACTCGGGACTCCTGAATCGCTGCCCTCCACACTCTCCTATCTAGCATCAGGGTCTTGAGCTCTACTGTGTTGTTAGCTAAGCTGTTACGCCAAAGTGCCTCTACGTAGATGGTGCACTTCTTGTCTTTCCTGGCTTTGCCCTGGGTTGGCTCCCATAGTGTCAGATTGCTTGCCACTAGTTATGGGTGCCTGACGCAGTGCCCTGCCTCATCCTTCTTTCTCTGACTTTGTCTGTGACCCATGATAGGTTCCCGTAGAGGACCACATTTCTGATGTGGTCCGTCCATGTGACTCCTAGTGCCATTCGTAGCATTCTTGTGTAGACTTCATCCAGGGCCCTTTCCTGTTGTGCTGTGATGGTCCATGTCTCAGCCCCATACAGCAGTACTGACTCCACTGTAGCTATACGAACAGCCGCCTCTTGAGGTCTTCTCCCATGTCTGATTTCCACACTCTCCTCATCCCATACAAGGCATTCCAGTCAAGTGCCCCCCCTCCGTAGGCCCGGAGATTGTTCCTCAGTTTCCCCCAGTGGATGGTGCCAAAAGCCTTTTGGAAGTCATGAAGGTGATCACCACTGAAAGATTCCACTCCCTTACTCCTTCCAGTATCCTCCTCAGCACCAGTATCTGCCTGCCTGCTGTTCGCTCCGGGCGGAAGCCGCTCTGCAAGTTTCTCAGAACAGGGTCTAAGATGGGTCTAAGACGGTTGAGGATCATCCTGTTAGCCGTCTTGGCGACTTGTGAGCTCAGGCTAATGCCTTGGAGGTGTCTTGGTGAGGTCGCCTGACTTTGGTACTGGATCGATGATCATTTTGCTCCACAGCTCGCTAAACGTGTGTGCTTGATAAAATCCAACACCACCTCGTCTATGGGCACATAAATCAGAACCTCTGGTGTCACTCCATCCTCCTCCTCTTGCCTCACTTGATAGTAGCCTTAGCCCTCTGGTACTGATCCATGGTGAATGATCCGTCTGGTATGGTAAGGTCATGGAAGACAGGAGCATCGGATCATGCTCCTGTTTTGAAGGGTTGGTACCATGTTTCAACTCGTTCCTCTGCGCTTTCTCCCCAGAAGTCTGAGAAGAACTTCTGCCAGAAATGTCATTGATGAGCTTCCAGCTCTTGCCATGCTTCTGGTTAACATGCACCCCTTTAATGTCCCTGATTTTTTTGGGTCAGCTCCTGTTGTTCCAGTTGCATACACGTGGTATAGCTCCTCCTTCCTCTGCTTATATTCCTCCCTCAGACCCTCTCCTTTTTGGTCAGCAAAAAAGTCCCTGTGTGCTGCTCTCATCTCCTCCCTGGCTTTGGTGATTCTAGGGTCATGGCATCCGTCTTTCCTCCTTGCTTATAGACTCTTTAAGACATTCAATGATCTTACATACTATTCCACTATCCACACTGGACACAAGGTTGGTGATCCAGTTTTATGAGTTAGGGGAGTTGGAGGGCATGAGGGTTTGGGTGGGGTTTGGGGGGTGTGGTGTGCTGGTTGGGGGGAATGGGGGTTGTGGGAGTGGGGGGGGGGGTATTTCAGTTGGTGGAGTTGGGACCCCCCAACTCCACCACCTGAAATACCCCCCAGGGGGTAGGGGGGATTATGTCGAGGGGTGCCTGGGCCTGTTGTTTTGTAGACCACCTAATTGTATTCCTGTTGTCCTTTTTGTACATTTTATTTGTTAGCACTTTTATTTTAGATTCTTGCTGTGGACTGTTCTTAGCACATTTTTTTGTAAGCATTGCCCTGCAAACTTTGTTTTGTTTTTGAATAAAATAAAAAAGCATTCAATGCAAATACTAACCATTTCATCCATTGAAAACGCGCTAGCGTATACCCACGACCACGCGCATCTCGTGCAGGGAATGATTATTGTATACCTCCGGAAAAAAACCTAGACCACACCACTGATGCAACTGTTTGCAGCTGTAAATGTATGTATTTACAGCCAGTATTATTTGTCATTATTTAGTTATGCAATCACTTAACATTCAAATGCAAAAGCTCCTATCTGCAGAATTATCCAGGAAAAGTGGGGAAAAACCTCCTATCTGCATTTGCAATATGAAATCAGTGTAATTAACATATAATATTTTAATATAGTCCAGAAATCCAGAAACGGTGTATTATGTGATGGGTATCATAAAAAATTAGCATTGTGCTAAAAAAATACAACATTTTGTAGTTTTCTTTTTCATTTTCCCAACAATGTAAATTTTTCAGATAGGAGGTTTTGCGTTTTGGCCATCGATATATATTTTTTGATTATTGGAATTGGTCATTGTCCGTCATTTCTTCGTGTATTTAAGTTTTTGTCATATCTTCCCCATGCAACTTTTGTTTACAAGGCCTTAAAGCCACAATTAAATTGTTCCCTACCTACAGGAGGATATGTGTGTGGAGCTGGGAGAGGAGATCCAGTTTATTACACTAGATACAGTAAACCTCACTTTGTGTGGTCTGGTGGTGAGTACTGTTTAACTCATAATTCATCATCATTCTTCTACCGTATGTTGTTTTCTTAACCTACGTGAGACCGACTGACTGACTGACTGACTGACTGACTGACTGCTGACTGTGAGATTCAATTCATAGAGGTCTCACAGGTAGTTTGTGGTATTACCTGTGTAGGCCCTATAAAGAGAAGAATGCATTCGCCATCTGTTTTGAATAAGGGGTGTCATGTTTTGCAATTAATTAAACTTACATAGACTATTTCTGTTATTAAGGCTTTGTGATTTCTATTTGACTGTGCAGGGCAGAGGCGTCTAATCTCTGAGTTAGGGTAACCGCATACCCTGACTGACTGACTGACTGACTGGCTCACTGACTCACTGACTGACTGACTGACTGACTGACTGACTGACTGACTGACAGACCGCCTGACCGACTGACTGACTGACTGACTGACTCACTCACTCACTCACTCACTCACTCACTCACTCACTCACTCACTCACTCACTCACTCACTCACTCACTCTTTCTCATGTTTTCTATTTGCATTTCTTTCACATTCTCTGTCTGATCTTGTTCTCACTTTTCTAGAGTTTAGTTCACTGTGTCATTGTAACACTGATCTTTGCTTGTCCTCTGATCCTGTGTTGTGTTTTAGATGTTCATTCTTCAGCTTCTCTCACTGTGAGTTCTAACAGAACTCAGCACTTCATTGGTGAGTCTCTCTCACTGAGCTGTGAGGGAAACTCTACTGAATGGAACATTAAGAGGTTCACTGACCGAAAGACTTTTCAGCCAGAAGTTCAGTGACTGGATCTACATGGACTAAAATCGTATCCACCAGTCATAGTGGAGTGTACTGGTGTGAGTCTGGATTGGGAGAGTACAGCAATGCTGTCAACATCACAGTTCATGGTGAGTTACTTCATCCATTACCTTACAATACTGCAGCATTCCTTCAACTCATTAAAAACATGCTTTTATGGCCCAAATGTCTGGTGTAATTAAATTAAATACAATACAATCAATTATGAAAAACACGAATCAAAAGCAAGAACAGTTAGATTTGAGCGAATCAAGCAAAGATATTTTGAAAACAGGAAATGAAATAATTGATCTAAGTAAAGTAGGTAAATTGTTCCAGTCAGAAGGTGCTTTAAACTTAAATGAACGTCTCCCAATTTATTTTTGTATACCGACAGGTACCTCAAAAACAGGTTGTTGAGTATGTCTTAATGGATATCTTGAACTGTACATAAAAGCTCGTTCAAATAAGAAGGATAATTAAAGTAAATACATTTAAAAACAAAAAGCAACCAATGAAAATGCCTCCTATCATGAGGAGATAACCAATTGAGCGTATCATACAGAACACAACAGTGATGTGTTCTGAGTTCCGTTCCCGACGATCTTTGCTGCATGTCTCTCCCCATCTCTCTCTCCTTGTTTCCTGTCTGTCTCAAATAGATGGTCCTGTCATCCTGGTGAGTCCTGTTCACCCTGTGAGTGAGGGACGTTCTGTGACTCTTGGCTGTAAACACAGAACAGGCTCGCCACTCTCCAACGTGGACTTTTATAGAAACGAAGAACTGATCCAAACTAAAACCAGTGGAGAGATGATCATACCTGCAGTATCTAAGTCTGAGGAGGGATTCTACAAGTGTAGCTATTCTGGAGGGGAGTCACCACAGAGCTGGATGGCAGTGAGACGTGAGTATACTTAAAACATACTTAACATATGACGTCATGGTACAATTACAGATGGTGCTTCAACATTTTACTGATGTAAGTACTGATAGTACATTTTAATACAGTATGAACAGAAAATGAGCAGTTTTCAAAACAGCTTGTTATGACCTGAGTTACAAAAACATATCTCTGCTGTCCGGCAGGAACCAGCTAACTCCAAAATGTTCATTTTTCAGGAAATGAAAAAAACAAAACAAAAATGGAGTTAGGAGGTTTTGTTCATCATTGATAAGAACAGCTAAATGGACCTCCAAGCTCACAATGAGGTTGGAGGTCAAAAGGGGGTGGAGCCTGGAGTCAGCAAAACCAGCTAACTCCACCCCCCTTTGCTGGAGATAGCTGGTTTAGCAGAAAGTTTGAGGATCCAATGGAGTTAGCTGGTTTTGTCAGAAGCGCTTTTAAATACTTTTCATTGGTTCAATTTTTTTTTTACCAACACACAGACGGGTGTTCAATAGCACTGATTTATGGGAAAAAAATGCAAAAGCAGAAAAATGGAGTTAGCTGGTTCCTGCCAGACAGCAACGATATGTTTGAAGTTCATCCATGTTTAAACCGTTAAACCACTTGACTATATATATAAAAAAGGAACTACGTGGTTTGTACCAGTGGCTGAACAGCAGTGTATTTTCTCAATCGGTCCTCTTTAATATAATAACCTCTCTTTTCTTGCAGTGTCTGGATCTCCTACACATGTCGTGGGTCTGATTGTTGGACTTCTGGTTGTGATTCTACTGACCATCCTTCTGGTCCTGCTGTGTCGATACAGAACATCTAAAGGTGAGTACTACTACATTAGATGATTTGCATCTAGATTACAATCACTGAGCAACTCGGCATAAACGCTACTGCATGAGTACCACAGAAACGTCAATGTTAAAATATTTATTATACTGTATTTTTTTATTTACAGATCTGTGTTGTGTCAGGTAACAGTATTGATCTCTGTCTATTCATCAACATGACAGCAGTACATTCCATCTTGTTTTCTCTTAATGTCTGCTTAATATATTTTCTTTTAATAACAGACCCATTCAGTCTCAGTCCAATCAGAGCTCAGCTGCAGACCAAAGAACCAATCAAAGTGGGGCTCCTGATGGCCTGTACAGCCAACTGCTGCACGGTCTGTCTTTAAATCAATGATGTTGTTTAATAACACTTCTGACAAGTTCTTCTGACAAGGACAACTGGTTCAAATTTAAATCTAGATTGACGTACAACTCCAGATTAAAACTGTATGTCCTTTGTGGAAGTACATGGTGTCCGTGTGGTGCAGGGGGTAAAGTTCAGTGGTGGAAAGTAACTAAATGTACTTACTATACTTGAATATTTCCAATTTCGAATACTTTTACTTCTATTCCACTACATCTCGGATCCAAATATTGGACTTTTACTCCACGATTATTATTACAAAACATACATTAACCACTTCAGCCCTATATATATATTTCGGCCATTTGAAAATAGACGATCTAAAAGCTCACACTGTGTCGCGATGCAACGCATTGTGAGCTTGTAGATCGGCTATTTTCACAATATTTATCTGTGGAACGGAGTCAAACTAAATGAAATGCCTCAACTTCTACAATTCCAAGTGCTTGTGAGGGTGGGGGGTCCCCAGTTCAAATAGGATTATTTTGGGGGGTCGTGTCTTGAAAAGGTTGAGATCCACTGGTCTACACCCACCCTAACAAACCAACCAGTAGGGGTCAGTAGCCTACTGACCAGGGACTACAGCACATGGGGCAATTGTACATTTGCATATTGATGATGAAATTGAGAGATGAGGGAAAAAGAAGGTCTGTCATGACAGTTTGTTTTGTGTTAGTTTTTCCTAATTAGCAGAATAATCAGCTAAATTGAAACCATGTTTTAAATAACAAAATTAAGCACCACATTAATGCTTATTTGTTTACCTTTAGGCGACACAAGTGTCTATGGTGTAATCACGCCCTCTGATGTCTATGCAAATGGTAGAGTACCTTTTAATTCTTATGTATATTCATTTGGTTTCACTGTGGAATATTAATATTAGGAGTTTCTTAGTACCTTTCAGGTTCAGTTGTATCACTTGATTTGTTTGAGGGCGTGGCCCTCTGTCAGTTGCTCTGTTCACAGGACAGTTAAGTGTGTGACAGTGACAGTGTCACCACCTCGTTCACAGACTGTCTCATGAAGGAGAAACTGTCTAAAGAATTAGGCCTGTATGTTTTTATCTTGATCCCCAGACTTATGAGGTTGTTAAGAAACAAAAAGGGTAATTTCTGCCTTCAATATATGTCATTGATCTGATCATATGATCCTACAGGTCTGGAATCAGTATACACTTACAGTAAACTGATCAACACATGGTTGCTCTACCATTTAGACTCTGTTTTACACTGCACTGTATGCACATTATCAATACCTTACCAACCCTACTGCCTGTCCTATACATGTTATAGCTTTCATTGTGATTTCTTAATGACTTGCTGCTTGTTTTCTCACTCAGTACCTAGAACTACTGCTGCTGCTGTTGTGTTCACCAATGTACACTCAGGTATGGAATGAAACATTAACTCAATGAATGACAAAACTCTGACAAGTGAATGAGAGGTGAATACGCTGTTTAATAATCCACGGAAAAGCAGTAGATACGATGCCAAGACTATTATACTGCATGTTCATATTATACTGCATGTTCAATGACAGAGTGTCCTGTTTTAAATGTTTACTGTACTTTTGTTTCAGCTCCTTAGACAGAGACGTGTAGGATGACTCAACGGAACACGTGGATCATAAAGTTATGGATCTTCACCAATAAATGCATGCATAGCCATGAATGCAAGAGCCATGTACACATGTCATGTACACACACACACACACGCACGCACACACGCACGCACGCACGCACGCACACGCACACTGGTACACACTTTAAATATTTTCTTTTAGATATTGAACTTTTAATGAATTGCATAGTTTGACCTGTCGTCTGAAAGATACTTTAACAACTTATGTAAGGCATAATTCTAGTTTCTTCTACACTATCTTTCAATTTCTGTAAATGCTTATACTAAGTATGTGAAGTAAATGAATTTAATACAATGAAAGTTTGTGTCAGTTTGTTCACACAATATTGTGATAAGTCTTGTATGAATGATCTTTAATGTGACGATCTCTCAGAACTCTGCTTGTTTTTACAGTTCAATTAAAACAAATTTGTTCTCACACTTTTTTATTGTATTCTAGGGAATACGGTACCACACAACCCATCTCTTTCACACTTTTACTTTATTGTTGCCAATAGACCTCCTGGCACACACTAGTGAACTTTTTCTGAACCACACTGCTCTAAACACTGCAACGATGTCTTATCTCAATGAAACGGTTCACTGCAGGAGCGCTTGTTTTCTATTCCTCCACAGCCAAGTGCCCAGAAGGCGGTGCTTCACCGTCACCATGGTTTCACAAGATGCTAAAATGAGAAGCCATCACCAGCTCCCGAAAGGGGTTGGGGATGGTGGGGGAGATGTTATGATGACCTATATATGGTCCTAAGTGTATACTCTGGTACTGTGTTGAGTGCTGTGTTGCCCTCTACAATCTGTCATTGGTGTGATTGAGTGGTGATGAGTGACTGACTTCTTGAGTACCAGCTGGTGTGAGTGTGTGGAGGTGGAACCAGTGATTGGCTCCAGTTGAAACATGTCTCTCCTCCTGACCAGCCTCCAAACCCCAGCACTATTAATAGTCTGTTCTGTTGTGTTAGAATTGCTATGGGTTAAAGTTCTGGATATCGTGATGCCTAGGAGGGAGTGTAGGGGTGACCTCTCTTTTTGTTACAACTTTGTTCTTTGTTTTTGTTAGTTTATATTTGGCAAAGTATTTGTATTTTTTTGTTTCCTTTAGGTCAAGGGAGAATAGGATGTTTGTTTTGTACTTCATGGGAGTTATGGTCCCAAGTACAAAACGCCCTTCTTTTTTCTTCAAATATTAAATGAATCTGGGTTGTTTTGTGGTATTTTAAACCAGTTTGGCCTGGCTGTGTTTGGGGACTGGGAAGGAGGGAGTCCAGTTTTTATGACCCCAAGGCTGGGTTGTAACCATAGACTGTAAAAACAATATGGACAGCGTTACACCCATAGACTCTACAGACCAAATCCCATAGTGTCCATCGTTTTGGTAAATTATGGTCACATTTATTTTAAAATGGATGATAAAGTAGGGTATGCAGTAGGAGGGGTGTGGCTACCTTGTGATGGTGTTATTCACAAGCTACACAACCAATAGCATTCATTTCTGAGTAAAAATTTCAGACCGGATATAGAAAGATGGCGGATGTAGATTGAATGGATACTTTATTAGCAGGATTGTTAACGGTACAGGTAAGGTTATTCTAAAAGGATAACACAAAAAGCCCCAGGGTTAGGGTTATCTGAGTGGTTTTTCTTAAGCTAAAAACGTTTAAAACGTGTTAAACACGGACCTATTGAAGAACAGCAGTGAATCATAGAATAGGGGGTGAACTTAGACAAGCTCAACATAATTGGCGGGGAACATTCCATAGTGTCCGTCGGGTGCGTAGCCTCTCCACCAACCGTCATCCAGCTGCTCTATCCCGGTGATGATGTCATCGGGGTCAAAGGTGATCTCGGAGTCATCGGCTGTTGGAGGACGATTTGATTGGTTAATAATTGCAAAATTAACGTGCTGTTACTCCACATAGAATGTATTTAGATGAATGGCACGAGGTCGGAGTCTTACCAGCCTGGTAGTCGTACAGAGCCCTGGCACTACATGCACCATGTCCACTGTCCTCTGCCCCGTGCTCCTCAACCTATGGGATGATACCATCAATACATCATTATAGTACATACACCATGCTCCTCCAGCTATGGGATACCATCAATACATCATTATAGTACATACACCATGCTCCTCCACCTATAGGATACCATCAATACATCATTATAGTAAATCAGACTACTATTAGACCTTATGAAATCCTCTATTAAATCATCCTGAATTATTTGTTTGAAGTCGTCGGTTGGATGGTTCTCGGGATACGTGACGTGAGCTACAGACTACAGATTCCGCGCATTTATTGTAAGATGCTTGCAGTAATGATGATAGAGCACTTCCTTTGAGTATAATATTGTGATTATACCATTATTACAAACTGAAAGATATACAGTTATTAAAATATAATAAAACATTTCCCCAAAGGCCATTAAAATGAATGACCAGAGGGGGGATTTGAAAAGCAGATAAATATACAGTGACAGGACAGTAATGGACTCACTGCTGGTGTTACATCCTCATAGACGCTCTCATATAAGTCCTCCTCTGGCACAGATGATGGGATCTCATACGTCTCCTCCTGGCCAGGAGACACCTGTGGATCTGAGGATCAATGAGTGACATCATTAAATGGTTCATTTATCATCATGTGTGAATCTCTCTCTCTCTCTCTCTCTCTCTCTCTCTCTCTCTCTCTCTCTCTCTCTCTCTCTCTCTCTCTCTCTCTCTGTTTTTATTTAATCAGAAACCTCTTGATCAGTAACACACCATAGTTCCAGTGGTGGAAGAAGTACTCAAATATTTTACTTAAGTAAAAGTATCAATACTGCAATGTAGAAATAGCCTACTCTGTTACAAGTAAAAGTCCGGAATTCAATGTTCACTTGAGAAAATGTACAAAAGTATTGGTATCAAAATGTACTTAAAGTACCAAAAGTAAAAGTACTCATTATGCAGAACGTCCCTTTTCAAGTTTTCAAATGTATAAAAATCTTTTCAAAATAGCAGATCTACAAGCTGTGTGCATCGCTTCGCAAGGCATTGTGAGCTTGTAGATCGGCTATTTTCAAATAGACAAAGTTTAAATAGGGCCGAAGTGGTTAATGTATGTTTTGTAATAATAATCAAAATCTACAAAGTAACTAGTAACTAAAGTTGTGAAATAATTGTAGTGGAGTAAAAGTACAATATTTGCCTCTGAGATGTTGTGGAGTAAAAGTATTAAAAATTGAAAATACTGAAGAAAGTATAAATACCTCAAAATTGTACTTAGGGACCAGTCGAAATTTACATAAGGGGGGGTATGGAGGAAAATAGGGGAGGGTCATGCCTTTCTAATTTTGGTCCAAGGGAGGGTCAGCTAATTTTACTTTGAATCCAAGGGAGGGTCATGCAATTTTGAATTGATAAAATAGTCCGTTTTTTATATACCTTTTTAGTACAGCAGAACAGTGGTCAATGACCCCTCTCCATTTCAAAGGATACAAAGAATTCAAATCAAGTAACACCTTGTCTATTTAGAATCAATGACGGTCGTTAACAAGCCATCAACGCACAGCGAGTGTGAACGACCCAGTCAAATCTATTCAGCGTCTTAACGATGGTGGTTGAACAATTAAGCAAAACTTCAACAGGCGTTATTGGAGAGATGCATTATAAATAGGCCTACTATAACTGGATATTCATAATCATTTGAAGTAATTCTGTGCATGTGATTAATGTGGATCTATATGGACAGTTGTGTATAGATGCCTAGCTCCACAAGTAAAACCAGAAGCATCAGGCCATAATTGATAGCCTAATTTGTTTTATGTAGGCAACAGTGTAGTTGTAGTCACTGTAGTTGATAATTAAAAGGGCAGAGTGACAAAAGTTTTAAACTACTGGTTACCAAATATTCAACTTTCTTCAATCTGACCAGGATTCAATGGGTTTCCCACATGTAAGATGAGAACACTATCCATTCTGCTACCACTACTACAGATACACTGTGCATTTAGCAAGACTGACTACACTACAGCAATGAATGTTCTAATCAATGTGGAAAGCAAAACATTGGACATATCAGTTTTAAATGTCATGTTGTATTTGATGGGGAGGGTTAGGGGTGTCAAGAATTTCACAATACGATACATGATGTTGGGCATGATATCGATATGATATATTATTAATGTTCTTTTCTCATGTATCATCAACATTGGCCATCATCTTATAAATAACGTTATAAAGCAAGTTAGAAACAATTACAAAGTGCTTTGTACACACAAATAAATACATTTGTGCAAGCTTAATGGAGAAGTGAAGTTCTCACTAACTATAAACCCATTGTTTCAGAGGACAGATAGACACTAATATAACAAATATAATATAATATAAGACTGCATAACTATAAATTCCACAAACCTCATATTTTTGTCATCGGGACTTTACCAACCAAGTGCAGCCTAGTTATTTCCAACAGCTAAAAAAAATCTATAATACCAGATACAGTATAATACAATCTTAGATTCGATGTAGGCCTATTTGAGAGTGCAGATGCATGTCACATTAACGAGCGTCAACGAGCATCAGCTGACACACAACACCTCCCCTCTGCAGTGCTTTAAACTGAAAGTGACTGACTGGAGTCTGTTTCATTTCTCTCCAAAATACCTTGAATATGATGGAGGACATGATTAATAATTACTATGATTATGATAAGCTTTACATTTCATATCATACAGTAAAAACTCCTAACTTTCACCGGCAAAAAAAAAGAAAGTGTTTTTTTTGTATTAAAAAAACAATTAAAAAAATATTACGATACAGTATGACATCATGACAATACCTATCATCACATTTTAATACCACGATAGGCTATATCGTGACACAATATATCGTGACACTTCTAGGCGGGGAGGGTTACTCTTTTTTTTGTAATCACTTGGGGAGGGTCATTGATTTTTTTTTTTTGTCAAAGGGAGGGTCATGGCATTTTAGATCAGGGCACATACATTTCCTCCATGCCCCCCCTTATGTAAATTTCGACTGGTCCCTTAAGTACAGTACTTGAGTACATGTACTTGGTTACACCACTGCATAGTTCACAACACACTCTTTGCTTTGAACGTAAAAATGATACAATGGCGCCCTCCTGTGGTTCAGCCAAGTATAGGTGAATTAGAGGTGCGCGCGCGTTAGCTAGCAATGAGCATTAGCTTTAGTTTGGCTAGCGTTATCTTAGCTTTATTATTATAACTAATATTATTAAGGGTTACGTGATTTATAGTTGAGGTAAAGGACACCCGATTATTTAATCAATTACTTAAAATTGGATTTATTGAAATAAAGAACAGTTTTAGTACAAGAAATACAGGACTTTGTACGTCATTTTAAAAGCTAGCTAGCAGGCTAGCAAATGTAAACAGAGAAACCCAAGTGCTACGTCATTTCCTGCCCCAGAATTCGATAGATCACCGATTGTGATATAACGCACCGGAAATATCAACCAGAATTTGGTTACTTCCTGAACGTCAAGTTATGCAAATTGCAGGTGAAAAGTCACGAGAAAGCTTCCGCTTTCTTTTCAGAATAAAGTGTTTAGTGTGTCAGGTTACATTTTAAACGCCACGCCAGGCTTTTCCGCTTTATTTTCAAAATAAAATCACACAAAAAAAAAACAGCCGATCTACAAGCTCACGACCCAGCAGAGGCGAGGCGACGCACGTACTGTGAGCTTATGGATCTATTTTTAACGTGTTCATAGCTGTTGTTACGTGTTTTATTACAGTTTACCATTGTTATGGTTATGGGCTCTCAGTAGAAACGCAAACTAGGATTTATTTCGGACACGGACACCATCAGTGGTGGGAAGTAAGTAAATGTACTCAAGTACTGTACTTAAGTACAATTTCGAGGTTATTTTTACTTTACTGGGGCAGTCAATCCAGTACAAAAAAAATGTTGAATACTTTTACTTCTACTCCACAACAAGTATTTGAAAACTTTAGTTACTTTGTAGATTTTGATTATTATTACCAAACATACATAAACCACTTCAGCCCTATCTATGCAAACTTTGGCTATTTGAAAATAGCAGATCTACAAGCTCACAATGCTCACGATGCGACGCGTTGTGAGCTTGTCTTGAAGATCTGCTATTTTCAAACCTTCTTCTGTTAACATGAAGTTTGTTGAGGCAATTTACCATTATCACCACAAGAGGGCAGCAAAGCCCATATGTTGGAGCTTTAGAATGAGGGGAAAGTAATTGTGTCTGTCTATCTAGATCTGCTATTTGTGTGTGTGTGTGTGTGTGTGTGTGTGTGTGTGTGTGTGTGTGTGTGTGTGTGTGTGTGTGTGTGTGTGTGTGTGTGTGTGTGTGTGTGTGTGTGTGTGTGTGTGTGTGTGTGCGTGCGTGCGTGCGTGCGTGCGTGCGTGCGTGCGTGCGTGCGTGCGTGTGTAAAAAACTGTACCCAGCATGGTTTTGTCATTAATCATAATGAGATTGTCACACACACACACACACACACACACACACACACACACACACACACACACACACACACACACACACACACACACACACACACAGAGGTTTGTTTTACTATACTTGTGAGGATACACATTTTAAGGCATTGATTTTTTATGAATGCCATTTTTACAAGAAAAGTGCAATTTCAAACCATAAGCCCAAAGCCGAAAAATAGCTGATCTACAAGCCCACAACGAGTTGCACTGCGAGGCATTGTGTGTAAATCAGGCATAACTCTATCTCTAATCCCTAAACCTAACTTCTAAATGTCTAATCCTAAAATCTAACCCCAACCTGAATATTTTCCTAATTGTAAATGTATCTCTAAAAAAATGTTTTCAACCATTAATCAAGCATTTTTCTTTTTTCCAGGAAAATGGTCCTCTCAATGTTTCTCATATTCTAGTTCTTTGGATGTTTGGTCCTCACAAGTATAGTAACACACACACACACACACACGCACACACGCAGACAGAAGGGAACAACCTCAACCTACCGTTGTAGAGGTCTTGTGCATCCTCCTCCTCCTCATCAAAGTCATCTGACCAGTCGTCGTCCTCTGCGGACGCTGTGAGACAACAGAGGACAGACGCTCATTAACCATCTGAAACCCTCCATACTGGACAAGTGGACATGAGTTACCTCTGAGCTTGATCCGCTCTATTTTTACTCTATATGCCTAAACCTAACCTTATTCCTAACCCTAACCTCAGTAAAACAATGCCATGCCTTGTTTTGGGGCGAGGGTTGCCAAGTTTCCTGGGGACCCCCTGGAAACCCCCCATGGTCCCCAGGGGGTCCTTACACCCCACTTTGAGAACCACTGACATGTAGTGTCGTTATGTATATAGTGAGTAGAGAGTCTGACCTGCAGTCTGGACAGGTGAGGTTGTAACATCTGGAGTTTGGACAGGTGAGGCTGAAACATCTGGTGTTTGGACAGGTGAGGCTGAAACATCTGGTGTTTGGACAGGTGAGGCTGAAACATCTGGCATTACAGGGGAGGGAGCTGCAACAGGCGATTCACTTCTAACTGGCGATGTGTCTGCGATGGGAGGAGCCACTGGTGACGCATGTCTGATGGGAGGAGCCTCCGTAACTGGCGGCGAGGTATCTGTGATGGGAGGAGGCGACTCTCGTTGACTCTTTGGTTTCAGCGGCGTTTCGCTCTCAGTACGACTCTGGGACAGGAATGGGCTTTGCAATTTCCCTGTGGAAGGAAATATATGATATAAATTACATCATCATCAGTTCATAGTCATACTGTCTAACTTTCATTTTTGTAGTCAACATCAAGGGTTGGATAGGGGGGTAAGTCCCGGTGACATACTAGTGTCATGTCCAGGGGGTATACTTGTACATCATACTACTTCAGAAACAGGCGATAGGCTCCTGCCCTATGGGCCACATGGCTCTGGAACCGTTGGTTCCAAAGGCTACTTCTGGCTATCTGGTTAGTACGACGACTGTTCGAACTACGGTTCCCGGAAGTCCGTTCAAAACTAAACTAGTCTCGCACAGAGGCGCTGCCCCTCAATATATAAATGCATGGTGTGAGAGAGGAGAATAGCAATACTTATGTTAAATTGAAAAAGTATGACTTAATAAGCAGGTTGTGTGTGTGAATTAGTATGTGCTCTTACCAGGCCTGCTTGCAACAGGAGACTGTCCATTGCTGACAGCAGAATTGTGATCTCGCTGCTGGAACACATCTTTGGGGTTGAAGGATCTCTGGGAAATCAGACCCTTTGCCTCCTGTGAAATAGAATCACAGTGAGAGTGAGCATACATAAGTCATTAAAAAAAGACCCCCACAAATATGCAATGTCTTAAATAATGCATAATGTATTGCCGTTAATGTCTTCATGCTCACATTAGCTTTCTGCACAGATGCAGCAAACTTAATTCCCTTCCTCTGAGAATCCTTTTGCCCCGTTTCCTGTTGCACCAAAAGACATAAACATGTACAGTTGGTATTTCATAACAAAACGTCCCTGAAAACTGAAAGGTTATTTATTTATACTTGATTTATACTTAGTTGCAATGTGTTGACTTAGTTGTGATGGCGAACACCACCAGCCACACTTTAAGCCGGCAAAACATGGTGGAAACCATTGTTTTTTTTGGTTTATTACATTAGTTTAGATTACTTTTCAGCATTATATCATGCCATACAAACTTAAAGCTCACCTGTTGCTGGTCTGGCTTCGTCTCCTCAGACTCCTGCCGCTTCTGAAAAGCCCTGTAAAACATCCGGAGTGTTACTTTAAAAGTTCCATTGTCCTGTCCGGCAGCGGTTCCATATGGAGACAAAGAGTCTCCTTTGTGTCTCCTACCGGAACCGCTGCTGGTCATCAAATTATTGTCTTAGGAATGAAATGATCCCTTTTAAGAGCGTGTACAAATGGAACCATCACTTTTGTGTTGCATTGACTCTCAGAGCAATATTAACACCTACAGTGTCTCTGAGAAAAAGTGTGTGTGTGTGTGTGTGTGTGTGTGTGTGTGTGTGTGTGTGTGTGTGTGTGTGTGTGTGTGTGTGTGTGTGTGTGTGTGTGTGTGTGTGTGTGTGTGTGTGTGTGTGTGTGTGTGTGTGTGTGTGTGTGTGTGTGTGTGTGTGTGTGTGTGTGTGTGTGTGTGCGTCCAGCCTGCAAGACTTGCCTCTGTTGGTCAATTTGACTGGATCTGTCCTTTGTCCTTTTGTCTCTCTCTGCAGACTGCTTCTCTTCTTCCTCTTTTCTGTCCTTTTCTATCTGTTGTGTCTTCACTGTTGCCTGTTTGCTCACCTCGCTTTTACGTGCCACTTCATCCCTCTGAAAGACCATTTCATTTCATTAACACGTGGTAGAACATGGCCTGTAGTATTGTTCAGTTCAGTTCAGTTTTATTTTCGGACACTGGAAAATGTATATACGGTAATTCATTCAATTTAAATAAATTAACAAAAAATACAGTAATAATAATCACAAAAATAACAAAACAAACTAAATAAAAACGATCAAAGTCCATTCGGATTTTCACACCTGCTATTGCGGATTAATTGTCCAAGTCCCCGAAACTTCTTACAAACAATCATGATGTTTCAACATGCCCTGTATTAACCACTTAAGCCCTGTACTGTACACTTCTTTGTACAACAAATAGCTCAAATAGCCAATCTATGCGTGGTGGGCTTGTAGATTGTCTATTTTCCCTCTACACACCATGATGATGTATAATATAACCAACCTTATCTTGGGCCCAGAAGTTTTCCTTGTTGGTTCTCTGAATCTCGTCCACAGCATTGGTCTTCTGGTACACAGAACCCTGAGAGTACAGATGCAGTATTAAGGGCCGTTCACACTGAGTACTATAACTATAGCTATAAAACTATAATAATATAGTTTTAAAAATCGTAAACTTGTAAACTTGTAAACGGTCTATTTACAGTGGTGGGAAAAGTACTAAAATATTTTACTTAGGTACCAGTATCAATACTGCAATGTAGAGAAATACACAGTTACAAGTGAAAGTCCGGAATAAAAAATTGACTTGAGTAAAAGTACAAAAGTATAGGTATCCAAATGTACTTAAAGTACCAAAAGTAAAAGTACTAAAATGTTTGAAAATAGCAGATCTACAAGCTTACTTGTGAGCTTGTAGATCTGCTATTTTCAAATAGCCTAGGTATAAAATTGGCCAAGTATAAATCAAGGGTGATGGGTAAGGTAGGCAGGGGTCTTCAACAGGGGGTCCGGGACCCCTAGGGGGTCCTCAGAGTTACTACAGGGGGGCCGCCAAATCTTTGTGTGATGGGATCATGTTTTTTTTACATTAACCACTTGAACCCTAGCATCCCTATTCTGAGTGGAACATTTGCCAAAAATAGCTGATCTACGAGCTCACAACGCCTCGCAACGCAAGGCGTTGTGAGCTTGTAGATCTGCTATTTTTTGGCAAAGAGGTTTGGTGTAGATGGGAAAAAAGAGCAGACTAAGTATTAACAGTGGTTAAATGGGTAAATGTCTGAAAATACACATTAATCCAACACACACTGGTGAAAATGCTGTCAAAGTCTATGAAACTGTCTAAAAAATCTATGAAAATGTTTAATCTGCAACACAATGTTATGCAATATGTAGTGGGTGTGGGGGGGGGGGGTCCCTGCTTCATCTCTCTCTCAGCTAAGGGGTCCTTGGCCTGAAAACGTTGAAGACCCCTGAGGTTAGGCTGTCAGTTAAAGCTCACCTGTTGCTGCTCTGGCGACAGGGTGATGACCTCATCTGGCGTCTCCTCAGACTCCTGCCGCTCCTGAAAAGCCCTGTAAAACACGCGGAGTGTTACTTTAAAAGTTCCATTGTCCTACCTGGGATTTGAACCCTGTGGTGTCCTATCATGTGAGAGACCAAACTCCTACTACCACTCTCGCAAGAGAGGCCAACTCCATTAGGACGGGGGAATTGTGTGTATATGAGCTTCAGGCAAGTTTTTATTGTCATCCAGTAGGTGTCTGTCCTACATTTAGACACTAAATGTCTCAATAGAAGAGTAGGGAGACCACCTCTCCAACCACTGCACATGTACTAATTATACTGTATATTAACATACACCGTCGTTAAAATAATAAACATTTTATATTCATTAAAATAAGTTGAAGTTTTAACTTTAAAGGGATAGTTCACCCCCAAAATGACTATTTCTTTCCTATTGATTACTCACCCCATGGACACTTGAATTCATGGATATTTTTCTGTTTTTTGTTGCATTCCTAAGGCAATAATTTGATGACCGGCAGCGGTTCCGTTTGTGTCTCCTACCGGAACCGCTGCCGGTCATCAAATTATTGTCTTAGGAATGCAACGAAACTATCCCTTTAAGAGCGTTTACAAATGGAACCATCACTTTTGTGTTACATTGACTCTCAGAGCAATATTAACACTTACAGTGTCGCTGAAAAAAACAGAAGTCGTGTGCGTGTGTGTGTGTGTGTGTGTGTGTGTGTGTGTGTGTGTGTGTGTGTGTGTGTGTGTGTGTGTGTCTGCCTGCAAGACTTGCCTCTGTTGGTCAATTTGACTGGATCTGTCCTTTGTCCTTTTGTCTCTCTCTGCCGACTGCTTCTCTTCTTCCTCTTTTCTGTCCTTTTCCATCTGTTGTGTCTTCACTGTTGCCTGTTTGCTCACCTCGCTTTTACGTGCCACTTCATCCCTCTGAAAGACCATTTCATTTCATTAAGCGGTAGAACATGGCCTGTAGTATTGTTCAAATAATCATGGTGTTTCAACATGCCCTGTATTACCCACTTAAGCCCTGTTCTGTATACCGTAAATTTCGGACTATAAGCTGCGACTTTTTCCCATTTTTCGACCCTGCGGCTTATATAACGGTGCGGCTTATCTATGGATTTTTACAGCTAACGGCCACTAGGGGACCTCCTAAATCTATGGATTTTACACCCGTGGCTTATAGTCCAGTGCGGCTTCTATATGTACAAATCATTCAATTTAGCTGCTGCGGCTTATATTCAGGTGCGGCTTATAGTGCGAAAATTACGGTACTTCTTTGTACAACAAATAGCCAATCTACGCTTGGGGGGCTTGTAGATCATCTATTTTCCCTGTACACACGTAATGATGTATAATATAACCAACCTTATCTTGGGCCCAGAAGTTGTCCTTGTTAGTTCTCTGAATCTCGTCCACAGCATTGGTCTTCTGGTACACAGAACCCTGAGAGTACAGACACAGTATGAAGGGCCGTTCACACTGAGTAGTAAAACTAGAGCTATAACTATAATAAATATAGTATAAAAAAAATTAAAAAAAGTCAAGTGGATCGCAGAGTTCACGCCAAGTATAAAAAACATACAATGGTGAACGATATAGTTATAGTTGGCGTTATAGTGCTCATTGTGAACAGCCCTCTACGGCTGTGTGTGTGTGTGTGTGTGTGTGTCTGTGTGTGTCTGTGTGCGAGCACGTGCGTATCAAACAGATCCATCAGTGTGCTTTCTCACCACAGGTCCTGCAGGTGCGTTGCCGTATCCCTGGGTCTCTTTTTTGAAACGGAAGTCGGCTCCTGAAGTCTTCCCCACTCTACCCAGGATGCTCTCTGGTTCCACGTCGTCCTCTCCCCGAGCGTTGATGGTCACATGGGCTCCCTGCAACCACACACACGTCTTAATGCTAGGTATGTATATTTTTCAATATTTGGGCAAGGTTTCAGCCCGATCTGACCCCCAATTGACTTCTATTGTTACAAAATTTAAGTTAGATATATTAAAAGGAGAAACATAAAGGCCCTGTCACACTGAAAGCATCAGTGATGATGGCATCAATGACACTTTCAATGTGATGTGGGTCATACATCATCAGAAATAAATGTGGAGTTACATCCTTGGCCTAAAGGCAGTGTGAAATGTACAGCTGATCGTGCAGAGCAGGGGCCGGCAACCTTTTTGACATGAAGTGCCATATTATTGTATTTTACTTGATAGTCAGTGAGTGTGCCATATCAACATTATGTTTAATTATGACACCACATCAAAATAAAATATTTCCAACCGATTTTAATTGTCCATAATTCATAACAACCTTTATTTTGTTTTCTTCTTCTTCTTTAGAAATATTTTCTTTCACATCAGGATGTAATTATCATTAGACAATAACCCACCTATCTCCATGCATACAGATGTGAGGGGACTACATTTTGTTCTTCTATATTCTACATTCGACTACATTCACTCCTATGCCAGTGTGCCACTGATCACACACTCCCCCCCGTGCCTATGGTTGCCTACCCCTGGTCCAGAGGATTATGAGATCAGCCCCGGACTAAACTAGTCTCACACACCCAGGCGACCAGACACCTCCACCTGCGTCTGGTCACGTCTAAATTCAACGTAGTTGCTACAACTGCTGGGTGGAGACGCTTCAGAGAGGAAAAAAAACAAACAACACTGCATTGCACAATGAATGCAGACTCCAGGGCAGGGCGGTCCTTCATATCAGGAGGGTGATGTGATTAATGTTCAAAACAGTGGGTGTAGCTTTGGCAGCTGCCACTACTAGCAACTACTATTGAATGTAGATGTCACCAGACGTATCGGTAGGCGGAGATATCCAATCGTTTAGTTACACGAGACGACACACAGACAAACAAACACAGAGACACAGGGCGAAACGGTTTTAATTTTAGGGGAAAGTATATATATTTTTGTAAATAGGGCTTGAAGGATGACTTAATCCATGTTCAACTTATCTTAATTTAATTGGTCCTCACTAATGCTCATTATGAAATGGTAAAAAAAAATCTACTCAGTCTGTGTCTCATAGGAGGGCTGTGGACACTTCAGTAACACGCCTACTTTTAACATCATCATTTCATTAGGCAGGTTTTCTTTTTCTTTGTTTTTTTTCACGGTGGACATGGTTTTGTACTCAAAAGCTTTGACGACGGTAACAAACAGCAGCATGTCTGCAGTTCAGTTTGGAGTCACTGACCTTTAGGAAGTTGGCCATAGAGCTCACATGGTTGGCACAAGCACCTTTCCATGAGTCCTTCACTCCTTCTCCTGTCTGGTGTGTGAGCAGATAACACAGTGGAAAACCAGTTAACAAAGCACACACATCCCATAGATAGATACAATATTCGGTGATGGACAGAAGAACAATACTAAAACAGAAAGAACTACTGTAAGTCTGCACACTGGATCATTCTCCCATAGTTTATTTGGGTGAGGTTTAAATCGTCTGACGAAGAGCCAAGACGCTCTAAATGTCAAACCCTTAAACCCTATATACTTAGTTGACCGGTGTGTCCCCTATAGGGTCAATAGACCCCCTACTTTTTCCCCTCCACGCCGTACCATTCGCCGAAAATAGCCGATCTACAAGCTATAGCGCTTCACAAAGTGACATGTTGTGATCTGCTATTTTCACCAAACGTTCGTCCTATGGGTTCATGTGTGTCCGGACTCTGTTTTTCCAAATAGCAGCAGGACTGTCACGATTACAAATTTAAGTTGACGACTAATTATCACTCAAATAATTGCGATTAACGATTTAATTGTGTTTCTGTCATTGAAAATTAATGGAACATTATAAATAAAAATTACATTTCTGTTTGGCTTTTAGCTTTCGGAAACAAAGGTTGCAAACGGGGCAGATATGACAAATAACACATATATAATTACTTTATACTTAAAAATAAACATTAATAGTGGAAATAGCCAATCTATAAGGTCAAAACGTGTTTGAGCTTATAGATCTCCACAATTTTTGACATTTTTTAAAAATACATGACATTTTTTGTCGATTGACGATTATGCAAATATAATTGTGATTATATAAAATAAGTGCGATTAGACGATTATGTCATAATTGTGACAGGCTTAATAGCAGCAGGACTATGTTTCGTCTGCGTGTGTGCGTGCGGGTGTGATATGTAGAAGACAGTGTGATAAGTAGAATACAGTATATACAGTGTGATAAGTAGAATACAGTACATACAGTGTGTTAAAGACAGTATACTGTATACGGTGTGTGTGGAGTTCTTCATACCCAGTTGATGAGGACGTATTTGGACAGTCCAGAGTTGGGGTCCAGGACGCGACAGAAGGCATACATGACCTTCCCACTGCTCAGCTCCTCCACCATCTCCTCTAGACCACCGTCTACAGACAGACAGACAGACAGACAGACAGACAGACAGACAGACAGACAGACAGACAGACAGACAGACAGACAGACAGACAGACAGACAGACAGACAGACAGACAGAGTATAGATATGTTAGACTGGTAACCAGGTTAACCTAAACTTTGATGTCAGTCCACTGGTTCTCAACATCAGGTCTGGGGATCAACCGGGGTCAAAATGGTCCCTTACGGGTCTGTAACTCTGAGAGTGTACAAATGGACCACTAAGGGTCCAGGCTGGTTTAATTTGAGTACAATTAATACTCAGGATTAGATGAGGAGATTGAGGATCCCATGAGATTTTAGATTTTTATTTTAATCAAATAGAGGTCTGTGGCCTAATGCATATAAATCTGGGGGTCCTTGACATTTAAAAGGTTGAGAATCACTGAGTTTATGTAGACTAGCCTATACACACCATACTGAACATTGAGCCATCAGGACTTACCTCCCTTCTCTGCCAGACGAATGTTATTGCTGTTTCCTTCATAAGTGAACAGAGCCCTGAAGGTACACAGAACACATGGAGGAGTTAGTCAAATGTAACCACATGAACCTTCGCATCCCTACTATTCTGGACTTGTGTCCAGAATAGTCCATATAGTCCATAATAATAATAGTCGAACATTCAGCGTGTAGTGACTAGTGAGCTTGTAGATCGGTTATTTGATTCGCTATTTGACGTACAACAGCGTGTGAACGCGTTTCTTGAATATTGTTCACGGTTCCTTACAGTCTGGTGTTCTCTCTATTGCTCTAAAGCTGTTATCACACGCTTACTGAGGAACAAATGAATAGATCCATCTCCAAGTATAGAAACTATGGACCAATCTCCAATCTTCCTTTCATCAGCAAACTACTTGAAAAGGTTAACAAACAATAGCATAGCTATAGTGCCTGCTGTACCACTTCAGTCTGTATGATGTGTACCCGTGTGGTTTAGCTAACCACACCACTGAATTCACAGTGATCACACAGAAACACAATATTTCCTGTCATTCTTGCCTCTGACGTATAGCTGTACATCTCAGTTTTACTTATTAAACTCAGTCCTAAAAACATTGCTTTTCAATTATATTAATGCCTCTAACCCAAACCTTTCTATCACTAAACACAGACAAGGTCCTTGTAGTTAGTAGGTCATAAAGGATAGGGGCAGGAGATCCATTCTGATTAGATCTTAGTGTCTCTGAAACCCAGTTAGGAACCTGGTTGTTATTATGGATGCAGATCTTAAATCCCCCTAATCGTATCAATATTACTAGAACAGCATTTTATTGACCCCGAAAAACTGGTCCATACATTTGTCTCAAACAGGTTAGACGACTGTAATGCCCTTTTTTAGCTGTAGCCTACTTCCCAAAATGATTGTTGGAAAGCTCATTAAAATTATTCACTGGGACAAGAAAAGCTGAACTACTTCTACATTCAGTTCCCTCCATTGGCTCCCTATTACAATAAATAATGTGTACAGTAATATTTAGTAGCATTAGACAATGGCCTCTTAACTGTACTGTGTGTGTGTGTGTGTGTGTGTGTGTGTGTGTGTGGGGGGGGGGGGGTATGACGTCATAAATGCTGTATCATGTGAATTTGTGTGAGGATTACTACAGTATATATTTATATATACTGTATATATGTTCCAGTACAGGGAGTACATCTATTGTACAGTATATTGACAATATACAGGCATTAAAGGGCAAGACCAACTCCAAAGGTGGGCAAGAAATAAAACATAATTGCTCCATTGATTAGAAATGTATCATTCAAAATATGCTCCTCATTGACTTACATTGTACAGTGAAACAGCTCTCAAAGTCACTCTTTTAGCACATAAGCAAACATAAACATGGAGCAGTTTCACCAAACCCAGTACTGTTTGTTTTTATTTTTTTTATAAAAAGCTAAATCAACAGAAAGTTGAGATTTATTTTTTCTTTTTAAGTGTTTAATGATGCTCTAAATTGTCTGAATCAACTTTGTTTACTTTTGGTTATGTGCTAAAAGAGTGACTTTTAGAGCTGTTTCACCATACAATGTAAGTCAATGAGGAGCATATCTAGAAATTATTTTTTTTTGTCCATTTTTAATCAATGGAGGAATTATTTTTGATTTCTTGTCCACCTTTGGAGTTGCATCATGCCAAGGTAACTACACCACCCAAACCTCAACCAAAGTGGTCTTGCCCTTTAAAATAGGCTACTGTAGTCACTACACATTTACAGTATTGCATGCCTTAAATGACAGATAAATAATGATATCACACAACTATAACTTACAGTAGATGAAATATTGACATTTGTGACAGCAGTATTACCATGTTTAATCTAACAAAACATTGTTTTCTCAGCAATACCATTGGCTTCAAACCTGACAGTGAGGCTGCTGTATAAATAATGTCAACAATAATAAATAACGTTCACAGCATTAAGAGATAAACTCACCAGTTCGTGTTTGACTTGGCGTCCAGCACGTCTTCATAAGCGGCCATGAGTGCGGCACCATTCTTACTCAGATTGACTGCCATTCTTTCCTGCTCGTAGTTTCAGCGAAGCACAATCCCAGTAATATTTGTATCAACAGATCCAAATCAAAACAATATGTGTATTGACAGATCCAAATCAAAACAATATTTGTATTGACAGATCCAAATCAAAACAATATTTGTATTGACAGATCCAAATCAATAATATTTGTATTGACAGATCCAAATCAAAAAATCTTTTCTGCTGGCTCAGCAGAACAGGTCCCAATGCTGTTATCCAAAGCACAAAGTCCACAGATGAATGCAATCTATCATATACTCTGCCACAGGGAAATAGACGGTGGTTAGAATGAGTCAGGCTGTGAGTTGATTGTTGTTTTATGTGCACACCTTGCGCCACTCTCAGGCTAAACCAGTTGGGACAGATGCACACAAACCTGAAGGGTTACATTCTTTGACAAGTGCAGCTGCTAAAAGCCTGATTCATGCATCACAGATAACTGATCTACAAACTCACTACGCGTCATGTGACACGCTTTAGGTAAGCTGGTGCAGCTGCGACTTTTGCAAATTTTTGAAAAATGTTTTAGCTTTTTCTTTTTTACGCATTAAGACCTGAGGCCGATTCTACAAAATGCCTTCTAAACTAACTTTCTCAAACTTTTTTGTGCCAAGGACCCCCAAATTGATATGTAGGCCTATATTTGGCCACGGACCCCCATCTCAAAATGTGTTGTGCCAGGGACCCCAGAAGAGAAGATTTGTGTTTAAAAATTCAAAATCATTCTTTAAAAAAAAAATCAAAAAATCAAAAATAGCAGATGTACAAGCTTGCAGCGAGGCACGAAGTATCGTGCTGTGAGCTTGTATATCTGCAATTTTTTTTATAGCCAACGCTAAAATCTAAAATGACACAGATGCTTTCCCGGCTTTAATGGGTTAAATATGTATTTATTAATGCGTTTGTATTTCCATAGGGACGGCAGGTTGGAAAGTGATTCATGAAGTCCCAGACAGTGGGTTATTCTAATGGTGCGGCCGTAGCTTAGTGGGTAGAAAATCAAAAGGTCACCGGTTCACCTCCTGGCCCCGCCCATGTCTACGTGTTGAAGTGCCCCTGAGCAAGACCGTTAACCCCTAACAGCCCACCCCTCCGAGCGTTAAGCATGGCCATCGGAGCAGTAAAGACAGAGTGAGAATCCAACAAATTAATGGAAAATTGGGAAAAATAACTTGTTTGGCGTGTGAGAATATTAAACTGTGTGAAAATGCCTTTCAAATTAACGCTCCTCTTGAGTGCAGATCTCCGCCAGGCCTGGTTGCCTACCCAGGCCTGTGTCAGTCACCGGGTTCAGCCGTCAGCCCTGGCGGAGATCATTATCAGCTGAGGGATGAAGAGCTGAGAATGAGAACAGTTTGACTGTAGCGCCCTCCAGTGGCCACAATGTGTGTGTGTATTTGAGTAAATACACACATATGTTTTAGTGGTCAGACTAGAACATTGCGTCATAACTGCATGTCTCGCTTGAAATGCTATATTAAGAATGATGAAACATGATGACACACATGATATCTGGACATGTCACAGTGACCAGCCAGTGACCCTTGTGCCTAATGCCTGTGATTCAAAGAGAGGTAACAGACTGGACATATTTATTGGACTGCAGCATAAATTCTGATGATGAATGCAGGATGCTAATATTGAAACACCTTGTGAGCTCTAGTAGTAGTAGTAGTATTTTATTTTGATCTTAGCAGGATACATTCAATATATTCAACATATCATCATATCATATCATGTATGATTAAGACCAAAAAGGAGTAGGCTGAAGCCAATGGCTTATTTTGCCTATCCTTTTTCACACAAAACAAATTGACGTAAAGGAAAAAAGAAAAACAAGAAAACAAGAAAAAAACAAAGAAACAAACAAACGAGAAAACAGACAAAAAAAGAGAAAAAAAACAAGACAAACGTGATCACAACAACCTCTAGGTAAGAATAGCTTTGATTCTGTCACAGGAAAGAAAGTACTGTTCAATACAAGATCTGCTAAGAGGATTTTAAACCCAAGAAAGACAGTTCGGGTGGGTGGGGGGGGGGGTGCAGTTTTGAATTGCAGCCACCAGTAAGTGCTCTTTTAGAGCTGTTTTGAAGGAGAGTAGGGATTTACACTACTTTACGACTGCTGGTATAGGGCGTCCATGTTTGTGGACGTCTTTAACGTTTTTTGAAGTAGTTTGACAGGTACATGGGTGTCTTTGTGGTGTAGTGTATCGTGTTGACCAGGCCCATTGCAAGTTGCTGTATTCTGTCCTCTACCCTGAGCCATCCCACCCTAGTGAAATGAGCAGGGGTTAGATGAGTTGTAGGTGTGAGGCCAAGCAGTAGCCTGACCAGTTTGTTTTGGGATGTCTGGAGCCTTGTTTTTAAGGCCTTTGTGGTGCTATGGTACCATGAGGTGCATGAGGAGGTGCATGCATATTGGTGCACATGTTGTAATGTTTACTTTGTGAATCGTGATGAATAAATAGTGAACATGCAGACTGGTCTGTCATCCTTGCTTGGTGTGTCTTGCTCCTCGAGAGATTCCACCACAATAGTTTTTAAAAAAATATTTTTTTAGACATAGGTTTACGAATTGAAAAAGATTCAGGTTGGGGTCAGTGTTAGGATCAGACATTTAGAGGTTATGTTTAGGGGTTGGGGTTAGAGTTTTTCCTATTTCATACATAGTTGTGCGGCGATGCTATTTTCTAACATTTTTGGATGCTTTCAGCTATTTTCAATTATGTCATCCTGAAATGCTGATGTACTCAAGTACAGTATTACAAACGTGTGTGTGAGAGTGTGTGTGTGTGTTTTGAGGGTTACTATGACGCAGAATAAACTTAATCAGCTCGTGATAAATCTCAAAAGTTTAACTTTTGAGCATTTAACAGCTCAAAAGTTAAATGTTTGGATGAGCTGTTTTCATCAATGCTGAGCTCTGATCACATCACAAACTGTCACTCAACAGGTAATAACCCACTCTATTCCAAAACAACACCATGCAGGCCTTTGATCACAGGATGGTTGTATTTTAAAGAACCCCTTCATGACAAACATTCTGACATTTCTCGTCTGGGAGTTTTAATCAACTCATTTCTTTTGAGGGGATTATAATTGTAGGCATATTTGTGATAAGGATTACATTATAGGATTTTTTCAGGATAACGTGGTCTCAAAGGCGGGGTTGTGGTGGGGTAGGCCTCTTAATCAATCAAACCTTTAACACACATGCGCCCCTGTGTGTGTGTGTGTGTGTGCGTGTGTGCGTGTGTGCGTGTGCGTGTGCGTGTGCGTGTGCGTGTGCGTGTGTGTGTGTGTGTGTGTCGACCAGTGAAGTCTGTGCTAGAACATCTGTGTTTCGTTCTAACTGATTTAGTTGTAACAAACCTGCATGTTTAAACATCAGATGTTAAACTATATGGGTTAATTAATTAAACGATGAATAAATTAACTATTTTTTTAAATGCTTCAAACGGTGAATTACTGCTAAACTATTGGTGTCCATTTGTACTCACACTAAACGTGTCATTTACATCAATACACACTGACTGATCCATGTTGACTCTATTTAGCCCTAATTAATGACACTGACAGCCTGTGTTGTAGGGTGGTGTCGCCCCCTGCCGTGTGAGGGAGTGATACATCCTCTGGCAGATTGACACTTATACCTGCAAGAAAAAATAACGATAACACAAATATAAAAGAAACTGTTTAAGACATGCATAAACAAGAACGTAAAATGGAATGTTGAAACAACGTGATATAATAATTTTTTTTGTTATCCGCATCTATGTTATCCAAATGTCATTTTGACCATTACATATGCACCTCATGGTACTTTAGCACCTCAAAGGCATTACAAACAAAGCTTCAGACCTCTCAAAACAAACAGGTCAGGTTGCTACTTGGCCTCTCACCTATAGGACACACCTAACCCCTGCTCTTTATGCTGCTATAGACCATATTCACACGGCGGCCATGTTTCTATGAAGTCAATGAAAGTAGCCACCCCGGGTGGCGGCACTTTCAATGTTAAATTCCAATATGGCCGCCGTGTGAATATGGTCTATAGGGTGGGATGCATGGCTCAGGGTAGAGAGGACAGAGTGAAACAGACTTGCGTTGGGCCTGGTCCTCAAGATTCTCAATAAAACAGGGATACCCGGCCTGGGCCGTATAGCGTGACGGACCGTCCCGGCACCCTATATAGGCTGCAATGGCAGCCTGACAGCGTGTCGCGCGGGTTCGACTCCCGTTCTCGACGACCTTTGCTGCGTGTCACCCCCCCCCCCCCCCCCCCATCTCTGTCCCCATTTCCTGTCGGCCTACTTTCCCCTATCCCTCTCTAAAAATAAAGGCATAAAATAAAAAATAGGGATACCCGTATACCAAACAGGCTATACATTAACCATTAAGACCTGGAACGCATCGGTGTGATTTTAGATTTCCTTCACGATTTTTCAAAAATAGCAGATCTACAAGCTCGTGGGGGGGGGGGGTCCCTGGAACAAAAAAACAAGATCGGGGTCCGCGGCCAAATTACATATAATTTTGGGGGTCCTTGAGTTGACATGAAAAAGTTTGAGCACCACTGATATAGAAACATACGTTTTTCAGAATACTGTTGGGATTTAGGAGACATGTAGAATCGGCTTCAGGTCTTCATGGGTTAACAATGTGAAACACACACACACACACACACACACACACACACACACACACACACACACACACACACACACACACACACACACACACACACACACACACACACACACACACACACACACACACACAGGCACAGCACCAGAGGGAGTTCCACTGATATCACTCAATACAGTTTTGACTCAAACATGGGGACAAATTCTTCTACTGATATGCCACCAAAATGTGGAACAGACATCAAAAAACTCCTTACTCTCCTTCAAGATCGCCATAAAAGAGCACCTGTCTTCTAAGTTTAACCCCAGAAATGACCCCCCCCAACTGTTTTGTGTACATATTCTAAGTTTAACCCCCAAAAAATACTCCCCCCCCCCCTGTACATTTACATTCAGCGTTACAATACATATAAACATCATTAACGCTTCTAGCGTTAATGATGTCTATATTTATTGTATATTATTATACGTATTTAAATGTCTTGATGAATTGAATACCCAGGACCACAATGGAAACAAGCCCCTAGGGCTTTTTGTGTTATCCTTTTAACAATCATTGTAAAATCGTACCACTGTCTGTTTAACAGAGTATTCAATCAATCAATCAATCAATCAATGGTGGTGTTAGTTGTATAAAGAGTATTTGTGTCGTATTAGTTCTATAAGAGTATTTAAACAGTGTGGTGTTGAATTATGAATGAAATACTTTGACAAAGATGAAAAATAAGGACATTTTATTTATGGTTTGTTTCTTTTGGGTTAATTTAGTAAAACACACATGATAGCCTACAGTTTCCGCTAGTTGTCATTATATCTAAAGCCTCATATTTATTTTTTACTTTGCTTATCTAAAATGCCCCCCCCCCCCCCTCCCAAACATGTGGTTTCAGTGTAGTAGCCTAATTGCGATGCTAATGAAGGCCAAGAGATAACCACCCAGAGAATCAGCCAACTCCCATTAGTAGCTGTATTCATTTACATGTCTATAGCTAAGAGCAATTACAGCACTACGTATGTAGTAGCTTACTTCTTCTAGTAGCCTGTTTGACAAATACTGTGTATGTACGGTATTTGTCAAACAGGATACTAGACACTAGATCTACACCTACATTATTGACGATGAAGATTATGATGATGATGGTTCTTTCTGTGGGCGTGGAACCCAGCTATAACGACACGACCCAACACGTCACACGTTTCAGGTGTGTTCAGTGCCATTTTGAATCAATTTACAATTACAATTATCTGAATTTCATTCATTCCCCCCTTAACATCAACGGGACCACGGTGGAAAGGGTGACCTGTTTCAAATGTCTAGGTGCTCACTTGACCAAAGACCTGTCATGGTCAAAACTCACACACACACACACACACACACACACACACACACACACACACACACACACACACACACACACACACACACACACACACACACACACACACACACACACACACACACACACACACACAGACAAACCTTCTGCTTACATGGACATGACTACACTTATACAGTATGGACATTTCTATGTATTTAGTGTGGATTGAAAACGATGAAGCAACATGCTCCTAAGTGTTTAGTGGTTGATTATTTATTTATTTTTAGGTTAGTTTAGTCCTGTTTGTCTTGTTATATCACTCAATATCCGTGGACCTGTATACATTTCACTGCATTTTGGAAAATACTGCTTTTAAAAATGTGTATGTGACGAATAAAGGTTGGTTGATTGATTTGATTGATTGATTGATTGATTGATTCAACATTTATTCAAGATTCTGTGAGAAATGGTTGAGGGCGACCCTCATTTATACAGTGATGCTGAGATTACACTGTGGAAAATACAAACCATGTTAACAAATACAATTGGTTATTGAGTGTTAGGTCACGGTGCTTCAGAGTCTGCTGCACAAAATGACTTTGAAAAAAACATACATACATACATACATACATACATTAACCAATCAAGCCCTATTTTATACTTTGGCAATTTGAAAATAGTAGATCACAGAATCACACACTTTATCTTCCAATCCAAACCATTATCAAACATAGGCTAGGGGCACGAGGAGCGTGTGATGTCAGAGGTCAGGGGGGGGGGGGGGCATCCTATAACTGCTGCAGCAGCAAGACCAATACGCTTCAGAGAGAGAATCTCTAAAAAAACAAATGCAGGGTGAAAAAACACTTAATAAACATCATGATGCATTTCCCCTTCAAATGAGAGGCGTTTCTCTTGCAGGTTGTTGAGCAGACTGGTAGGAAGTGTTTTAATTGCTTGGTGTGAGCTTTACATTTGACTCTGAATGGAAGTGTGAGTGGATGCAGAGGTGATGAGGCCTTCCTCTGCAAAACACACAGTTTTTCTTGCAGTTAGATCTACTCTATAGCTGTCACAAAACGTACTATGTTGTTACGTATCATTGTGCATTTCTAAGAGGTTATACGGAAACCCTGGATCTTTCCCAGTGGGTATATGACATAATACCCACTTTATCTAGCAATTGTCAGACTGTTGAACAAAACACTGTCTGTTGCCTGTGCCTTTTATTGACTTGCATTATATTGAATGCTCTTTTGCATGTTTTGATCTTGGACTTCTTTTAATCTACATCAGTGGTTCTCAAACTTTTTCATGTCATGGACCCCCAAATTACCCCGCGGACCCCCATTTGAAAAGATATGACAGGGACCCCCCATAAGAGAAGATTTTTACGGCTCTAGCAGTGATTCTCAGCCATTTTTATTTCAAGGACCCCTAGTTTGACATGCATTAGGCTACGGACCCCCATTTTATGGCATTTCTACATCTGCGACCCCAATTTATATTGTAAAACCAATGTTAATTTAACTCTTGAGAGTGTACAAATGGAACCAAATGGACCCGTAAGGGTCCATTTGGTTCCATTTGTACACTCACAGAGTTACAGACCCATAACGGGGTTCATTTGGTTCCTATCCATCATTTAGCTGGGGACCCCCTGGAACTCCCCCAAGGACCCCTGGGGGTCCCCGGACCCCACTTTGAGAACCAACGATCTACATGACACTGATATTAACATGCTGTTCCTTTTACATTCCGATTGATGATGAGGCTTATCAGAAAATGAACGTCCCCCACTTCTTTACATCTGTAAACCAGTGATGTGACAATAAAGTTGCTTCTGATTCTGGTTCTTTTTTTGCTGTTTTTAAACTGCAACCCTGAAAGCCTACATGAATAAGAATTTCGCCTCACTTTTACCATGTATTTGTATTGTGACAATATCATTTGATTCAATTGATTTGATATGCCTGCGTTTCACACTGCTGGAGTATTTTGAATGCACTGTGACGCACTGGCCATTAAGTAGAGAAGCTTTGCAGAGAAGCACAGGCATGCCTTATCATCAGTTTGTGTGAAGAAGGCCTTTGGGGGAAACGTGTTGCTCGCTGTAACATTCTGAACTGTTTTTAATCATTCACACTCAGAGACCATCCAAGCTCATGATCATTTCTCCACTACAAACACAATGCAAACATTAAGTACCTCGTTGGCGTCGCACCGCAGGAGGGCTACAGGGTCTCATTCATGTCCAAGGGAACGGGGAGGTGGTGGCGGGGTGACAGGCATGTCACAGAAAACTGTGGCATCCTTCCTTGACAAACTGTGAGCTGGTGGTTTGGTCAGCGCTGACCTGAGGGAGGCTTTGATATCAGGGAGCGTGTGTAAGGACGTTTAGCATTCACAGAAGGATGCTGCCAGTTGGATGCAAAAGATAGAATAACAGATACTTCCTCACCTGCCAATCCACGTTAGAGAGAGTGATTATTACGTGATAAATACATTATATTCAGTGGTGTAATTCAGTAGCTAAGTACATTTACTCGAGTGCTGTACTGGAGTACAATTTTGAGGTACTTTTTTACTGGTCCATTTTTCAATGCTTTACACTTCCACTCCACTACGTTGCAGAGGCAAATACTGTTCTTATTGCTCTTACTACAATTATTTGAAAACTTTAGTTAGCCTGCAAGTTACTTGGTAGATTTAGATTATTATTTAAAAACACATATCGACCAATTAAGCCCTATTTCATACTTAGTCTATTTGAAAATAGACGATCTACAAGCTCTCTGACAAATCTTGAAAACTTTTGGAGAAAAAACAACTTCTGCATTCTGCATAATGAGTACTTTTTACATTTGGTACTTTAAATATACTTCAAGCTAAATGGTGAATACAGGATTTTTACTTGTAAAACACATCTAACAGAGTAATTCTATATTGTGGCATTGCTTCATCCCACCACTGACTGTGATTAGGTGCAGGAAATCCTCATCATGGTGTATAGTTTGCATCATGTGAGGGTGAGGAGAATAACACCACATGATGCCCTGCAAAACCTGTGTGGCAACAACCTGCTGCACGGCTACAGATAACATATTACGATGCTGCGTAACCACTTACAGTACTATACACCCTGAAATACTCAGACCAGGTCCCCCCCGGGGCTCCTTTTGTCCCTTTCTACACATAGACATATAAAGGTAGACACCTCCTCCGACTCTGGGGCGTCTGTCTCAGACGCGTATCCAGGAATAGGCTCTATACACAGCAGCCATTTTGGAGAGAAATTGGGCCTCTTCTTACTTCCTTCACAGGCGTTACCAATGATACTAATGAAGGCTCTGTTCCATTCTGGTCAAACAGAGTCAGGGTGCTGATATTGTGCATGTTGGCTCACTAGAAACACTAGTGGGTCTCAAAAGTGTGGTCCAGGGACCCTCATGGTTCCTTGAGGGGGTGTAACTCTGAGAGTGTACAAATGGAACCAAATGGACCCTCGGGTCCATTTGGTTCCATTTGTACACTCTCAGAGTTTTGGGGGTCCTTGAAATTAAAAAGTTTGAGAACCACCGTGCTACACTAAATGGAACAGAGCCTTCATTGGTATCATTGGTAACACCTGTGAAGGAAAAGGAAGCAAGGAAGGGGCCCAATTTCTTCCCAATATGGCTGCTTGTGCACAGAGCCTATTACCAAGCCCCCAGAACCCAGTGGTTTCATTGAAGCCAATTGAACATGCTGGCCATTTGAGGTATTGCAGGTTTACATTTATGGGAGGCGAAATGTGTGTCTCACACATCCCACCACAGGGGAACTTCAGTTTTCAGCTTCACCCAGCTGAGTGCTGCCCACAGAGGAGCGAGCAGTTTTAGGGGTAAAAAGTGTCTTGCTCAGCAGGGACACATTGCTGACAGCTGGAATCATACTACGAGACCTCCGGAGAGGAGATCCTAGGCGGGCTCACTAACCATCCAGCTATGGCCGCCCCATGCTGCTATTTTCGCAGAACAGGGACGCTAGGGGTTAGAGGAGGGTCGGGGGCATGAAATCCTCCTACAGGCTGATTCTGTACTTTGTTTTCCAGTTCATGTTAAAGAGGTACAGGAGAATAAACACATGGCAGCAGCAACAGCTAAGTAAGCAGCACAGCTGTAGCTAATCAAATTAACACTGGGTGTGTTAGAATAAGGTGTGTCCACAGAGCCCACAGTAAACAGGTGTGTCTTGAAGCACATTGACACTCCTAAATCTAACAAACCCTTGTGTTTCTTTCTACAAAATCAGCCTATTGGGGTTCGCCCCCACTTTGACACTTTAATTTGACTTTAATACGTGTTTAAATGATTTGGGTTTTTTTTTATAGTAACCTGTGTAAAGCAGTGGTTTTCAACCTTTGTCATATCAAGGTCCATTATTTATTCGGCATTTGAGCCACGGAAGCACCGTTTGATGAGATTTAGCCTTAGAGTATTTTGTTATCGTTGTTGGATGAGATTTTGTCCACGATTCCATCCATGCTGTATTGATGTTGGTACCATAGAAGAGTTAACAGGCCAACGTTGATCAAAATAACAATTCTTTAAGTAATGTAGATGTTTAACAATAATTTAACTCTTCATGAAACCAAATGGACCCGTAAGGGTCCATTTCATTTTACACTCTCAAGAGTTAAAGATCTATTTAATCCATTTGGTTACCAACTCTCCATCATTTAGCTGGAACCCCCTCAAGGACCACTGGTGGTCCCCGGCAGGGGCGTAGCACCACATTCTGGGCCCTGGGGACAAAGATTCACTGTGGGCCCCCCTATGATTCTTTTTTTTTGGGGGGGGGGGGGGGGGGGCCCTAGTAACTCAGTCCCACTTACACCCCCCCCCCCCTGTGACGCCCCTGGTCCCCGGACCACTGGTTGAGAACCACTAGTGTAAAGCATACCTCGTTTGTGACATGGCTTCAAATACAGTAAGTAACATTCAGTAAGGGACCTTGTTTTTGCAGAGTGCAAACTTTCTGTATGTGAGGTATGTACAGGCAACATGACATTCTAAATATAAGCCGTGGAATGTAATGAATTGAATATGGTACACGATGTATGAAAATCATGACTTTATTAAAATATTAAAATAGAGGTAGCATTGTAACATTAAATGTACCTACATTTATATTGCACAAACAGTGACATTGTCATGTTTAAAGGCAGTGAGGTATAGTTGTAAACCAGTAGTACATTAAATAAAAGTAGCCGCATTTCATATTAAATATATTCACAAAAATGGACATGGACGTGTCATTGTAAATGAGGAGGACATAAAAACATATATATTATATCTGCATTATTTCATACAAAATAAAGTGAAACAGCAACGCATATGATACGTATGAAATGTCTTTTCTCACAAAGAAGAGGTTGGCACAGGTTTGAGCGTTGTGTTTTTTGCATAGTTTATTTTCCCCATTTTTCTGGTCAAGGCAGAGAGAGCTGTTGCTACATCCCCAACAATGCAGTGCGACGTGGGGAAAGTTCTCACTCCCAATAACACCCTCCACCCACCCACCCAACCCAACCACCCTGTCCTCTGCAGGAATGAGACCCAGCAGCCGGTCCTGTTTCCCACATTGCCACCTCCCTTCAGTCCTGGAATTCCAGCAGAAAAACGGTAGCAGCCTGGATGAACACCTCCCTTACCGTCCTCCACCGACCTGATGCCCCCCCCCCTCTCTCCACTCAGTTTCTACGGAGGGGAGTTAGGACCATACAGGGCAGACACCCGATGCGTCTCTTGTGACGGAGTAAGCAGCAGATACGTTGTGGCATATACTAGGCGTTCAGGTTTACTCCACCCGACAAGATTTCCTGCCATATTTTTTGCTGCTACTCCGACAGATTTAGTGCCCAAAACTAAACACATCACCTCGTCAGTACGTACGCACGTTATCTCTGGAGAGAGAGAGACGTGATCAAGATGTATCTGTCGGATTTTTTTCCATAATCCATTTCAAAATGGCTATATGCTTCCCAAAAGCTTTGAGGGGCTCAACCGACACTCAGACAGACAGCAGACAGACCGGTGGGGATGATTTTTTCGTGGACGAGTTCCACCTCCGCCTCGTCGGTGGATTTCCCCGCGATCTCCGAGTCCTGGGTCTCCTCCTGCAGGGCGAGGTGGGGAACCCACTGGTCCTGGCTGCGACTCTCTTCGCAGTATGTACTGATGGACTGAAGAGCCTGCTGGATGTCCACGTTCTGACACTGGGAGTTCTGTGGAGATCAAACAACACACAACGTCTCTTATTAGTGGACGTAAACACCATGGAAAAGCACATGAACACAAGAGGCAAAATTGTTAATCAAACTAATTGCTTATATAATAATCTATCTCTGTTTTGGGGCGTGTCATAGATGATTTTTTTTCTAAAAATGTCTAATACTTTCAGAATGAGTGAAAATAGCCACAAGCTCACAACGGGTCGCAACTATTTATTGCACAACACTGTTGTACATAAATAATAAATAAAACACACCAGCAGGAAACATGAATGGAGCCAAGGTTGCCAGATCTGCTTATTATAATTTCCCCGCAAGATTTTATTTGAAAATAGCCGATCTACAAGCTCACAACGTGTCGTTGTGAGCTTGTAGATCTGCTATTTTCAAATAGCTGACGTATATGTTAAAGTGCTCATGTGGCCCATAGTCGCTTCTTTTGGGCTGGTTTTCCTAGACCTGGTTTGCTTGTTTCTCTCACAGAATCTGGCAACACTGGATGGAGCATGGGGTCTGGGCAGTAGAACGTACCGTGACCAGGAGGCAGTGAAGGTCTCTGGGCTGGTTGGCGTTGTTGTTGTCGTCGGTGGTGGTGGTGGAGGAGCTGAAGGCACCATGGGGCTTCACCAGGAGCAGCTGCTCCAGACGCAGCAGGCCGGACACTCTGAGGATGTTGATGTCGTTCTCGTAGCAGAAGGCCTGGATGAGGGTGAAGTGGATCTGCAGGGCGATGTCATCTTCGTCCTCCTCATCCGTGGCCAGGATGCACAGGAGCACGCTGTCTGGATCTCTGTACAACAACAACACACCACTTCGTTAAAAACATGACCACCAGGCAGTCAGAGGACGAGGAACACTTTCTTTCCCCGGGCAATCCAATTCAATTTGTGAACTCAAATCTCCCTGGTAGATGAACTTTGGGATGTGTATGCATTCCTATGCATCAAATCATGAACTAGTTGAACCAGATGAACTATGGATGCATTTTCATTCAGTTTTAGTTTTAATACTGATTTTTTAAATCTGGGTTATGCTTATTTTTATAGTGTGAATTCTTGGTTTTTTAGGACCTTTTATTCAGGTCGATAGGGTATGTTTGTTTGTTTTTATTCTGTTATGAATTCTGCTGTCTCTTACTGGGAGAAACATAATTTGGTTTATTTTTCTAGCACTGCTTGCAGATGGAAAACAAATGACAAATAAAGCAATCTTGAATCAATCTTGAATCTTGAGTTGAAACCAGTAGTTGGAGGACCATGCATGGGTATAGATATGGGCGACCGACCAGGCTTTCTGTACAGCTGTCCCCCTCGACTGTGGAACTCACTCCCGGACCAGCTAAGAGCTCCACAATCTGTTGAAAATGTAGCCTAGGCTTTTTTGCCCCCATGTTTAAAAAAAATGTAGTCCCATTTTTGTATTTCTTTGATAATTTATGTTGTTTTTATGCAAATGTTTTTATTCTGTACTGTAGCACTTTGAGATTTGTTTCAAATGTAAAGTGCAATATAAATAAAATGTTGTATTATTATTTTACATGCTGAAGTCAATTTTTGTATATTCTTATATTGTGGTATTGCTACTTTTACTTAAGTTTAAAAATAAGAATCATCTATGTTTAGATGTACATTATGTGGTACTTACACATTCATGAGCTTGGCAGACTCGTACACTCCCACAGTCAGACAGTTGTGTGTTTGAGCAGAGGTCAACAGCTCCTCCACAGCTTCACTCACTGAGTCCATCCTGAAACACAACAATAACAACACAAACACTTAGAAATGTCTCCTACAGCAGGGGGTCCCTTTCATTTCAGGGACCCCCAGTTTGATACATGCGCATTAAAGGCCACGGATCCCCCATAACTCTGAGAGCGTACAAATGGAACCTAATAGAATCCTAACTATCAATGACTTAGCTGGGGACCCTCTAGTCTAGACCCCCGCCGCCCAAGGACCACTGAGGGTCCCCAGGGAAAACAATGCATAAAGTAAGGACAGCATTATAAAACTTTTAATATAACAGTTTGTTTGTTGTTTCTTTTTTTCTTCTTTTTTTTTACAAATGCATTAAAATGTATCTCCTATTGGCTATCCCCCCCAAAAAGCCAATAACTACAGAGTAGGCTATAATAAATTAGATTTAACACACATCAAGCATCTCTGCAATATAACACTGCTTACATAATTACTCACTTTGTGTTGGTGATGCATCCATCCACATGTTCCACAGTTCCACACATACTGAAGACAGAGCCAGGCAGGGTGTGTTATCCAAGAGAAGGATTTTTCCAAGGTGAACAATTAGAAACAGGTGGTAATAAAAGACAGTAAAGTAGGCTATAATGAATCCAACTTCCTGTTTTCAGTTGGTAAAGTTCTGATCCGTTCTGTTCTGCAGTGAGTTGGTTTGTGAGTGACTAGTCTGTCTCACACAATGTTCATTCAGAGATAGTAATAGTTGTGTTACTATGAGAGACTCAGACTATGTTGTGACTGATTCTCTTTCACGTTGAAAGAACTCACTGCCTTTTATTGGCTTTCACTTGTGGGCGTGGCCGCACCGCACGCACTCCCTTCTGCCATTGGTCAAGCCCACCCACCCATCCACCCACCTGCACGAGACAGGCAGCGCTGGGGGTCTTGCAGTGGAAAGTGGAAAGGTTGAGGATCACAGGTTCACTTTGTGTCAATACACATCCATCCAGGGGGCGCGCGCACCACAGTGTGGATTCCACACTGTGGTGCGCGCGCCCCCTGTGGTGCGCGAGCGCCCTCTAGGGGGGTGCGTGACATAAAAAGGCTAATGGTGGAGCTGTGGTTATATTTTAGATGATATGAACATAATGGAAATATATGGCAAGTTTATGCAGAAAATATGCTGCATATATGCCATAGTCAGGTTCATATATGTGCATATATGTGGATATATAGGAAATATTTATATATTTGTCCACATATATGGATATATATATAATATGTACATATATGTAGAGACATATATGGAGCCGGACAATTTTGAATATGTCACATATGAGAGTTCCTTTATTTGATGTAATGCAAAAACAAAAACCTGAGCTATACTGGGGAAATGATGGTGAGAAGTTGGAGTGGTTGTTTATTTATGAGGTATTTAAGATGCACATTTTGTTTCTAGTGCCTGGAGTAGTTTGATTGATTGATTGATGTACTTTTATTTAGTAAGACATGAGAATAACAGTACATGGAAGTACAAATTCACAATACAAGGTCTACTAAACTGGAAGACTCATTAAGCACTGAGCTTGTTTAAGATGAGAACCCCATGCACACAAATCATGATGACATATAAGAGACAGACAGATATACACACTACTATACAGAATGTCATACAATCAGCTTACAGGTTACTGGTATGAAGAGTGAAAAAATATATATACAAAAGAAGAAAATGAAAAGGGGGGGTGGTAGGGGGTAGGTTAAGACTTAGACAGGGGCCATTTTCGAATTGCAGCCTCCTGAAGGTGTATCTTTAGGGCAGTTTTGAAAGTGAGTAGAAGACAATCTCAGCTTTTGATTGATTGATTGATTGATTGATTGATGTACTTTATTTAGTAAGACATGAGAACAACAGTAGGCTACATGCAAGTACAAATTCACAATACAAGGTCTACTAAACTGGAAGACGCATAAAGCACTAAGCTTGTTTAAAATGAGATCCCCATGCACACAAATCAATCAATAGGTTCCTTCCTATTCAAATAGGTTCCTGTTAAGATGTGAGATAACAGGCCCAATGTTGTATTTTAACTTGTTTTTATTTAAACTTGTAAGTCATGTACAGTATGAAGCTTGAGTGTTTTAGTTCGTTATTTGTTTGACCATTGTTTGTGAATGATCATGTTGGTTCATTGTTCATGTCAAATGAAATGTAAAAGTCTCCTGTAAGTCGGGCTGGGCCTGGGCTTCTATGGAAGCATGACACTCAGTATTGGTATCAAAATGTACTTAAAGTACCAAAAGTAAAATAACTAAAATGTTTGAAAATAGCAGATCTACAAGCTCACAACAACGGTCAGCTAAGTGGGGAGGTAACAGGGGGTGCACAGACAAAAAGGTTATTTGGGAACCGCTGGATGAATGAGCTGACAGTCTGTGTTGTGGTGTGATGCCGCCCCCTGCTGGCGTTCAATCACCTGCGCCAAGAAGTATTCATCACATATTATACTAGAAAGTAAAGATAGCATCAATACAATACCACAGAGTAGAAATACTCTGTGACAAGTAAACAGTCTTGTATTCAACATTTTACTTGAGTTGAAGTGCAAAAGAATTGGCATCAACAAATTTACTCATTATGCAGAATGTGCCATTTCAAGTTTTTTTCCCCCTCACCCCTAAGGTTTTCAAAATGTGTCCAAATCTTTGAAAATAGCTGATCTACAAGCTCTTAAAGGTATCATGACATTCATTTTCACTTTTTTTATTTTCAATGTTTTATTTGGGGTTTTATGACCTCAATTACACCCAAAAAACCTGAACTTAGAACATTCAGTGGATTTTCTGTGGTCTGGGGTTTTCTGAATAATTAGGCTGAAAAGTAATCTGAGCTTGGCCCTTCGACAGTGAGGTCACAGTCGATTAATCCCGCCCACTCTCCTCCTCGCCCCTCCCCTCCCCTATCCTTTCCTTTGGGGGGGGCGGAGCAGAGGCGATGATTGACAGACAAAATCCCTCACCAGCGACACCCGCAGGCAAAGATTTATTTTTTCATTGCAGTTGAAAAGGCTTTAGAAATGTGAGAGAAAAACACCTGCCATGGATCAATGGAATGGAATTTTCACTTAAAACTTTTTGTACACTTTTGAAGGACCAGGACAAAGACTTTGAATGTGGTGTAAAAGTGAATGTCATTAAACCTTTAAGCTAGGCTATTTAAAAAAAAAAAATATGGCTTAATTAGTTAATGGTTAATTGGTATGTTTTGTAATAATCTAAATTACACAAACTAGGCCTACAGTTTTCAGATAATTGTAATGGAGTAAAAAAGTGCAATATTTGCCTCTGAGATGTGGTAGAGTGGAAGCGTTAAGTATCAAAAAATGGGAATACTAAAATAAAGTAAAAGCACCTAAAAATGGTACCCAAGTACAGTATAGTACAGTAGTTATTTTCCACAAACTATGGGTCGGGACCCCAAGTAGGGTCGCAGGAAGGTGAGGGTGGAGTCACACATTGGAGTCACACATTGAGAACTGAAACATTTAGCTAACAGAGCCTGCCTGCTGGCTCAGGGGATACATTGAATCTTGAGAGCAGGGAGACAAAATGCAACCACCCCAATTGTATAAGTTATTATACATAATAAGTTATTATATTCATTAGTGCCACTTAAAGTCTGTTTTTGTAATATTTGGCTAGCCTGTTATCTGGCTACAGGTCAGACAATCACTGGTTCTCATTGTTTTTCATTTCAAGGACCCCCAGTTTGATATGCATGCATCCACGGCACGGACCAACATTTGACAACATTTTGTATCTCTGTGGAACCCCAATCTACATAGTAAAATCCTCAGTGTTAGTTTAACTCTGAGAGTTTGGTTCTATTTGTACACTCTCAGTTACAGGCCCATAAGAGTCCATTAGTTTTTTTTATTATTGCGTTTTTATAGTAAGCTGTGTAAAGTGTACCTTGTTGGTGACAAATAACATTCATAGTAGGCCTACCCTTGTTTTGCAGAGTGCATTCTTTATATGTGTATAATTATAATGTGAGGTATAAACAAACAACATGACATTCTAATATAAGCTGTGGAATGTAACCAAATGAATATGGAACACAATGTATAACAATCAACCACATTACTTTATTTAAATATTAGAATAGAGGTAGCATTTGTAACATTAAACGTACCTACGTGTATATTCCACAATATAAAATAATGACAATATGTTTAATGGCACCACGGTAGTAGTAGTGTAACATAAATAAAAATCTGTATTTCATAGAAAAATATATTATTGCACAAAACGTGCCATTGTCACATCTAAAGGCAGCAAGGTATCATTGGATATCAGTAGTACAGTGCAATATGTAATGAAAAAAATAGCAATAGAAAATATACAAAAAGTGCAACAGCACACATATACATGTGAAATGTATGGTATATGCATCATATATGTATGAGTCACTTGCAGTGTTGTAAAAAGTACTCACATTTCTTACTCAAGTAAAAGTATCAATACAGCAATTCAAAAGGTACTTCAGTAAAAGTACAAAGGTATTGGCATAAAAATGTACTTAAAGTACCAAAAGCAAAAGTACTCATTATGCAGAATGTCCCATTTCAAGTTTTCAAAATGTATAAATATCTTTCGAAAATAGCCGATCTACAAGCTCACAATGAGTCGCGATGCGACGCATTGTGAGCTTGTAGATCGGCTATTTTCAAATGGACGAAATAAAGTATATAGGGCTGAAGGGGTTAATGTATGTTTTGTAATAATAATCAAAATCTACAAAGTAACTAGTAACTAACTTCAAATAACTGTAGTGGAGTAAGAAGTACAATATTTGCCTCTGAGGTGTAGTGGAGTAGAAGTAAAAGTACTGGAAATTGGAAATACTGAAGTAAAGTAAATATTCCTCAAGTACAGTACTTGAGTAAATGTTCTTAGTTACTTTACACCACTGGTCACTTGTGGCGTCGGAACCAGCAGCTACTTGGTGGTGGCTGGCTGGCACTCAGCCAGACAGACAGACGTAGTGTTGCTGTGAGACTCATGGTGATGATGATGCTGTCTTGAGATCCCGACAAGCTCTCTCAATCTCCTTTGAAGACCGAGGAAGAATCGAGGAACTGTTGAAGGGTTTTTGAAGCCGTTGTGGCGTTCCTGTGTGTCAGTGGTTTTCCCAGAGATCTCCTCTTGGGTCTCCTCCTGCAGGGTGATGTGAGGAACCCACTGCTCCTGGCTGCGACTCTCTTCACAGTATTTACAGATGGACTGAAGAAGAGCCTGCTGGATGTCCACAGGCTGACACTGGGAGTTCTGTGGAAAAGATCAGACAACACGCATTTTAAAACGGCTACTCCAGAGAGAAACCTTTTGGATAATTACGCTTAAAGCGACAACATTCCCTGGTCTTAAAGGGATAGTTCACCCCCCAAATGACTTTTTTTCCTATCGATTAGTCGCATTCCTAAGCCAATAATTTGATGACCGGCAGTGGTACCGGTATAGGAGACACAAAGAGTCTCCTTTGTGTCTCCTACCGGAATCACTGCCTTCCGGTCCGCTGGTCATCAAATGATTGGCTTAGGAATGCAACAAAAAAAATATATATCCAATTTATCCATGAATTCAAGTCTCCATGGGGTGACAAATCAATAGAAAAAAAGTGTTTTTTTGGGTGAACTATCCCTTTAATGGTGACATTGACTTGTTGGTCGTCTGTGTTTTTTTAATTCCCTGCTATGGACTAAACAATTTTCTACTTGAACTGAACAGAGCTGCCTTGGACATTCTTTAAGTGCACCACTTTATTTTTCCCACTGTGATGTCTACAAAGGAAAGGAACTTAAAAGTCTTGTCCCAACACACAATCTATGTCTTAATGCATTGGTTCTCAAAGTGGGGTCCGGGGACCCCCAGGGGTACTTGAGGGGGTTCCAGGGGGTCCCCAGCTAAATGATGGAAAGGAACCAAATGGACCCTTATGGGTCTGTAACTCTGAGAGTGGGTCCATTTGGTTCCATTTGTACACTCTCAGAGTTAGATTAACATTGATTTTACAATATGAATTGGGGTCCCAGAGATATAAAATGATTGAGAATCACTGCTAGAGCCGTAAACATTTTCTCTTATGGGGGTCCCTGGCGTATCTTTTCAAATGGGGGTCCGCGGGCTAACAAGTGTCAATTTGGGGGTCCTTGACATGAAAAAGTTTGAGAACCACTGTCTTAATAGGATGCAAAAACCACACTGCAAGGACAGATTCCACTACATTCACTATAGGAGGAAACATGGATAGAGCAGGTTTGAGTAGAACTTACGGTGACCAGGATGCAGTGAAGGTCGGTGGTGGAGGTGAAGGTACCACCAGGCTCCGGCTCTTCTCCAAGGAGCTGCTCCAGACGCCTCAGGCCAGACACTCGCAGAATGTCGATGTCGTTTTCGTAGCAGAAAGCCTGGATCAGGATCAGAGAATCAGAGAATCAGTTTTAGTCGTCACATCACAGAGGTTTACAGAAGAGCGAAGCAGAGAAGCAGGAGGACGCGAGAGCAGAAGAGATGGGTTAAATAAAACAAATAAATATATATACAAACACATAGATATATACACAAGGTGCAGTGGTGGAATGTAACTAAGTACATTTACTTAAGTACTGTACTTAAGTAAAATGTTGAGGTATTTGTACTTTACTTGAGTAGCCTATTTCCAATTTCCAATACTTTTACTTCTACTCCACTACATCTCAGAGGCAAATATTGTACTTTTACTCCACTACAATTATTTGAAAACTTTAGTTACTAGTTACTTTTCAGATATAAATTATGATATTGTAAATCATACATTAACCACTTTAATTTTATACATAGGCTATTTGAAAATAGCAGATCTACAAGCTCACAACGCGTATTTAGTACTTTTACTTTTAGTACTTTAAGTACATTTTGATACCAATACTTTTGTACTTTTACTCAAGTGCATTTTAAAGTCCGTACTCTTACTTGTAACAGAGTACTTCTACATTGCAGTATCGATATTTTTACTTAAGTAAAACATTTGAGTACTTTTTCCACCACTGACAAGGTGGGTTTTCCCACACAGCGGATAGCCTGGTTTTCATTCTGAACTCATTCTGGACTGACCAGTGACAGTGTGATCTGCAGGCCTCGTCTACTCTAGCGTTCTAGAAAGTGGTTTACGGTTGTGGTTTCCGTTTGACACCACATTGTTTATGGTCCACCCACACACTGCCAAATCAAGTAGTTTAGTCTCGCTGTAGTCGCACTCCGAGTTAGAATAAAAGATGGATTTACCAAATGAAACGAAACGATTATACCAAACTAAACAAATTATAATCGTCATTTTGGAGGAGAAACAGGCACTCTTGAAGTTATAACCGCTGAGCTTTAGACCGGATCAGAAATCTGCACATTTCTTGACTGAGAGATATTTCTCTCCCTCTCTCTCACACACACTATAGGGAGGGAGGGAGGGAGAGAGAGGGAGACTCACCTGGATGAGGGTGAAGTGGATCTGGAGGGCGATGATGTCATCTTCATCTTCCTCATCTGTGGCCAGGATGCACAGGAGCACGCTGTCTGGATCTCTGTACAACAACACAACACAACACAACACAACACAACACAACACAACACAACACCACTTCATTAAAACATGACTTTTACTATCAACATGAAGAGCAATTATTGTTGTACCTCCACATTCATAAGCTTGTTAAATAGGCAGATTAATAAGTGATATCGTATAATATTATACTTATATTCAGATGAATAAGTGATATAATGTGGTATACGTGATGTATAGTATATATATACCCTTATGTCTTACCACAGATACTTATCGCACCAGATAGATATACGGTACTATGTGTAAATATGTAGATAAATTGTTTGTTTTATTGATCTCTCTTCCCCCTTGCCCCCCCCCCCCTTCTTCTTCCTTTTCTCTTATGGAAAACGATGGAACTTGCGCAAATACGAATTTCACCCACTGTATTACACCTGCAAACCTGTGATGTGACGATGAAGGTGATTCTGGTACTTACACATTCATGAGCTTGGCGGACTCGTACACTCCCACAGTCAGACAGTTGTGTGTTTGAGCAGAGGTCAACAGCTCCTCCACAGCTTCACTCACTGAGTCCATCCTGAAACACAACAATACACACTTAGAAATGTCACCTACAGCAGGGGGTCCCTTACATTTCAGGGACCCCACACAGTTTGATATTGTGCATTATGGCCACGGACCGCTATAACTCTGAGAGCGTATAAATGGAACCAAATGGACCCGTAATGGTTCATTTGTTTCCATGTGTACACTCTTAGAGTTACAGACCCTGTAAGAGTCCATTTGGTTTCTAACTATCAATTATTTTGCTGGGGGGACCCCCTGACCGGGGACCCCCTGACCCCCCCTTCCCCCCCCCCCCCCCCCCAAGACCCACACAATGAGTTCACTACAAGATGGAGGCCACATTGACTTGGCATGTTGTATAATATTCAATTAAATTACAAAGACATATGAAACGTATATAGGCTACATTTACATTGCTAAAGCAAGTGTGAAATAAGAAACTTATGAAACATAGCTGTGTCAGTGTCACTCACATCAAATGCAAAACCAAACAATTGTGCGTTTTACTGTTCAAATACAGACAGCATATGCATGTAAATAAAGACAGCATTAGCAAAATTGGTTGTTATTGTTGTGACTCCAAAGCAAATGTATGGCTTTGCAAACAGTTGTTTTTTGTGAAGCAACAACTGTTTGCAGAAAGATATGACTTTTGGCTGTAATGACGACATTGTCAAAAACAGATCTAGCTAGCCTATAGCCTAGTCTACATTGATCAGCTCTTTTTCGGCAAACAACAACTAAGTAGAAGTATAAGCTATAAACCTATAAATAAGGATAAACAAACAGACACCATGTCTGCAACAATTACTCACTTTTTGAAGGTGAAGCATCCATCCACTTGGGTCATAGTGAAGTCTGTGTAATAACAATCCACAAAGAGCAGGTGTTGTTGTTCTCCAAGAGAGATAGATATTTTGTCGAGGTGAACAAATACGGTAGCTAATAAAGACAGTACCTACTAAAAGAATCCAAAGGTGTGTGTTTAACTCCAGTTGGTTGTGTGTTCCGCGCTGGGTTCGTTGGGTTAACTTGTTGTGATTCTACACGTTGAACTTGCTGCGTTTTTATCGCGTTCACTTGTGGGCGTGGCCTCGGCGCACAGCGCTTTCTCTGCCATTGGTCAAAGCCCGCCACCTGGCTCCACGAGACAGGAGTGTTGCCATGGCGACGATGGAGGCTCGCTCGCGCGTTCCTAAACACAACTGCGCACTGCTCGATTTGATTTGATTTGATTTATTTGTTAGTTTAAACAACCTCCAGGGAGAAAAAAAGTACAACCCAGGGGTCGTTGAGGGGGTTCCAGGGGGTCCACAGTGAAATGAAATTAATATTATAGCATCAAAATCCGTTTAACTACTTTAACCCTTGACATTTTAACAACACAAATCTTGTGTGGAGGGTCCCTGGCACAATATATTTTCAGATGGGGGTCCGCAGCCAAATATAATTAATTTTGGGGTCCTTATATCCTTATATCCTTGACATGAAAACGTTTCAGAACCAGCTGCTGTATTTGGGTCTTGTTCCATAACTTGTGTTTTTGTGTGTCCCTATTTAGGACATATCATTCATAAAAAAAGAAATAAAAAAAAAAGAAATAATAATAAATAAATAAATAAATAAATAAATAAATAAATAAATAAATAAATAAATAAATAAATAAATAAAAAAATAAAAAAATAAATAAATAAATAAAAAAATAAATAAATAAATAATAGCAGTCTAATAATAATAATAATAATAATAATAATAATAATAATAATAATAATACTTTAGAAAAAATGCTTAAATGGTAGATCTACATGCTCACAATCCTGAGCTAAGCTTGGAGATCGGTTATTTTCACAATAGGGCTTAAATGGTTAAAGTCGTAGATAATGTGTCAGAAAAGCATCTATAACAATAATAATACATATTATTATTATTATTATTATTATTATTATTATTATTATTATTATTACTACTACTACTACACGCGGCGCCTTTAAGAGAGCAGACTAAACTCCCTCCCTCCTCCCCTCGTCTCCCTGTGTGTAGAAGTGGGATCAACTTGTCTCCACAATACAACTGACCGCAGACCAGTTTGAACTGCTCGCACCAGCGTGTTAAAGGTCCCCGTGTAGACCGTGGCCATGGCTGTGCTGATCCCGGGTCAGTGACGCTGCTGTGTGTCGTCAGGGCCGATTGGGCCGCTGCTGCTGTAGTGTTGCCATGTCCGCTTATTATAAGCGACTTTGGGCTTGTTTTTCGGTAAAGTTGCTTGTAAATATAACGCACGAGTTGCGTTTTTGGGGGGTTTGTTGTGTAGTTGCTTATTAAAGTGTAGTTGCTTACTTTGGGCTTGCTTCCTAAATGTTGTTTAAAAACCAGTGATTCTCAAACATTTTCATGTCAAGGACCCCCAAATTAATGCGTTTGTGTGCGGACCCCATACAAGATTTGTGTTGTTAAAATGTTTTTTATTTATTTATTTGTGTAGTTTTTTTTTTTTAAATGGCAGATCTAATAGTAGATCGGTTATTTTCAAATAGCCGAGGTTTAAAGGAATTTTCTATTTTTTTGGTCATTCTTGAGCTAAAAAGTTTGGGAACCACTGGCTACAGTGGCTAGATAGTCGCTTCTTTTGGGCTTGTTTTCATAGACCTGATTTGTCTTTTTGGTCTTTCTTGAGCTAAAAAGGTTTGTGAATGGGAACCACTGGCTACAATGGCCATTGGTTCTCAAAGTGGGGTCTGGGGACCCCCAGGGGTCCTTGAGGCCGGGGGTTCCTGGGGGTCCCCAGAAAAATGTGTGAAAATAGCATCACAATAGTTTTAACCTTTTTATACTTTTGCTATTTTTGAAAAATCTTGAAAGATTTGTGCAAATCTTTGAATATATTTCTTTTAAACCGAACATTTTAACACAAATCTTTGCTTCTGGGGGGGGTCCCTGGCACAACATATTTTCAGATGGGGGGGTCCCCGGCCAAATATATATCAATTTGGGGGTCCCTGGCATGAAAAAGTTTGAGAAGCACTGGGCTAGTTTAGTCGCTTCTTTTGGGCTTGTTTTCATAGACCTGGTTTGCTTGTTTCTCTCGCAAAACCTGGCAGCCCTGGCTGGGGCTGCTTTTCCCTTGTCCTCCACTCAGCCACACAGTGGAATGGTTGAGGTTCCCACGCCTCCACAATACACACCAGAGAGGAAAAACTTCTCCATTCGGGCACAGATTTTTTTTTGTGTGCGTTAACAACGCGGAAGAGGGGGGAAAAAAAAAACTACCACTTTAATTAAAACGTCGTGCCCGTGGACATTGTTATGCGTCGTTAAAGAAGAAGATGGATTAAAAAAAACGAACGACGACGATGGAGGGGAGAGAAGTAGTGAATAACACGGTTTCCACCACTTTGTTCGCAGCAAACTTTTCTCAGTGTCTCGTGCGCTCGAGCGCCGCCGCTCGCGCTGCTCTGTTCCTTTCAGTCTAGAGAGAGAGATCACGTTTTTTTTCTTTTCTCTTTTTTTTCTCTTTATAGCTTTTAATAGCAAGACGAAAATGACTATTATAACCAGGCTGTGGACGGAATGGAGCGTGTTCTCCGGGCCCGTGTGAGTGTTATTATCGGTATTAGTAGGACTTTTCTTTGTTGCAGTTATACTTGGCTGAGCCAGCCCAGCCGCCACTAAGAACCAGCAGCCTGGGCTAGAGACCATATCCTCCCCGGCCTGGCGGAGAGCGGAGAAGAAGCAACACTAAAACCAGCCATCGTAGCATTCAGTGCTATTCTAAAGTCACTGGTAGCTAGCTAAAAAAGAAGCTAGCCCAACCGGCTAGCTCATAGTCCAGTACCAGTTCCAGGCAAGAGTTGCTTTTCTTTTGTCGTTTAAACATCGACAAGAAAGAACCAAGCCCACACAAGCTGTGCTATAACGCAGCTATACGTGTTTTTTTTTTTTTGTTTGTTTTTTTTAGCTTTACATACTTGCTGCATCCCCCTCCCCCCCTCCACCCCCTCATCCCATAGTGGTTTACCACAGGGATCTTATATCCCAATAACAACAACAACACTACTACTAGTAGTCTAGTGTCTCTCTCAGAGGAGCTAATAGTTCATAGCTCGTTGTCTTTTTTTTCGGGGGAGAGAGTGTCCTCCTGTCCGACATGCCTCAGATGAACGGGGGAGGAGGAGATGATCTGGGGGCCAACGACGAGCTGATCTCCTTTAAGGACGAGGGGGAGCAGGAGGAGAAGATCTCCGAGAATGTGTCCGCCGAGCGAGACCTGGACGACGTCAAGTCCAGCCTGGTCAACGAGTCCGAGAACACCAGCAGCTCCGAGGACTCTGAGGTAGAACACTTCTACTGTATACTGTTAGTTATACTGTATACTGTTAGTTATACTGTAACTGACACTGCTTTAGTTACTGACACTACTTTAGTTACTGACACTACTTTAGTTACTGACACTACTTTAGTTACTGACACTACTTTAGTTACTGACACTACTTTAGTTACTGACACTGCTTTAGTTACTGACACTACTTTAGTTACTGACACTACTTTAGTTACTGACACTGCTTTAGTTACTGACACTACTTTAGTTACTGACACTACTTTAGTTACTGAGTCTGACACTACTTTAGTTACTGAGTCTGACACTACTTTAGTTACTGACACTGCTTTAGTTACTGACACTGCTTTAGTTACTGACACTACTTTAGTAAAGTGTTAAGTTTAACTGACACTACTTTAGGAAAGTGTTAGGTTTAACTGACACTACTTTAGTAAAGTGTTAAGTTTAACTGACACTACTTTAGGAAAGTGTTAGGTTTAACTCTCACTACTTTAGTAAAGTGTTAGGTTTAACTGACACTACTTTAGTAAAGTGTTAAGTTTAACTGACACTACTTTAGTAAAGTGTTAGGTTTAACTGACACTACTTTAGCAAAGTGTTAGGTTTAACTGACACTACTTTAGGAAAGTGTTAGGTTTAACTGACACTACTTTAGTAAAGTGTTAAGTTTAACTAACACTACTTTAGTAAAGTGTTCAGTTTAACTGACACTACTTTAGTAAAGTGTTAGGTTTAACTGACACTACTTTAGTAAAGTGTTAAGTTTAACTGACACTACTTTAGTAAAGTGTTAGGTTTAACTGACACTACTTTAGCAAAGTGTTAGGTTTAACTGACACTACTTTAGGAAAGTGTTAGGTTTAACTGACACTACTTTAGTAAAGTGTTAAGTTTAACTGACACTACTTTAGTAAAGTGTTAGGTTTAACTGACACTACTTTAGCAAAGTGTTAGGTTTAACTGACACTACTTTAGTAAAGTGTTAGGTTTAACTGACACTACTTTAGTAAAGTGTTAGGTTTAACTGACACTACTTTAGTAAAGTGTTAAGTTTAACTGACACTACTTTAGTAAAGTGTTAAGTTTAACTGACACTACTTTAGTAAAGTGTTAGGTTTAACTGACACTACTTTAGTAAAGTGTTAGGTTTAACTGACACTACTTTAGTAAAGTGTTAGGTTTAACTCTCACTACTTTAGTAAAGTGTTAGGTTTAACTCTCACTACTTTAGTAAAGTGTTAGGTTTAACTGACACTACTTTAGTAAAGCGTTAGGTTTAACTGACACTACTTTAGTAAAGTGTTAAGTTTAACTGACACTACTTTAGTAAAGTGTTAGGTTTAACTCTCACTACTTTAGTAAAGTGTTAGGTTTAACTGACACTACTTTAGTAAAGCGTTAGGTTTAACTGACACTACTTTAGTAAAGTGTTAAGTTTAACTGACACTACTTTAGTAAAGTGTTAGGTTTAACTCTCACTACTTTAGTAAAGTGTTAGGTTTAACTGACACTACTTTAGTAAAGTCTTAGGTTTAACTCTCACTACTTTAGTAAAGTGTTAGGTTTAACTGACACTACTTTAGTAAAGTGTTAGGTTTAACTGACACTACTTTAGTAAAGTCTTAGGTTTAACTCTCACTACTTTAGTAAAGTGTTAGGTTTAACTGACACTACTTTAGTAAAGTGTTAGGTTTAACTGACACTACTTTAGTAAAGTGTTAGGTTTAACTGACACTACTTTAGTAAAGTGTTAGGTTTAACTGACACTACTTTAGTAAAGTGTTAGGTTTAACTGACACTACTTTAGTAAAGCGTTAGGTTTAACTGACACTACTTTAGTAAAGTGTTAAGTTTAACTGACACTACTTTAGTAAAGTGTTAGGTTTAACTCTCACTACTTTAGTAAAGTGTTAGGTTTAACTGACACTACTTTAGTAAAGTGTTAGGTTTAACTGACACTACTTTAGTAAAGTGTTAGGTTTAACTGACACTACTTTAGTAAAGTGTTAGGTTTAACTGACACTACTTTAGTAAAGTGTTAAGTTTAACTGACACTACTTTAGTAAAGTGTTAAGTTTAACTGACACTACTTTAGTAAAGTGTTAAGTTTAACTGACACTACTTTAGTAAAGTGTTAAGTTTAACTGACACTACTTTAGTAAAGCGTTAAATAAAACTGACACTACTTTAGTAAAGTGTTAAGTTTAACTGACACTACTTTAGTAAAGCGTTAAATAAAACTGACAACTTTAGTAAAGTGTTAAATAGAACTGACACTACTTTAGTAAAGTGTTAGGTTTAACTGACACTACTTTAGTAAAGCGTTAAATAGAACTGACACTACTTTAGTAAAGTGTTAAGTTTAACTGACACTACTTTAGCCAACTGTTAGGTTTAACTCCACACTGTTACAAACACACTGCACAAACTTTAGCACAGTGGTTCTCAAACTTTTTCATGACAAGGACCCCCCCCCCCAAATGAATGAATGTTTTTGGCCTTGGACCCTCATCTGATAATTATATTTGGTGCCAGGGACCCCCCAAATTTTCCAAATTTTAGATGATCAAGATTATTTTGAAAATGGCAGATCTACAAGCTCACAAAGTTTGCTTTGTGAGCTTGTCTATTTTCAAATGTCTGATGTGAAAGGTTGAAGTTGTTGAACTGAATTTGGCTGGAGTGGGGACACCCATGGAACCCCCCCAAGGACCCATGGGGGTTGCTTTAGCAAACTGTTTAAAAAAAAAGGCTTAAAACCACTTTGACACTTTTACACCTGGCACATTTTTGTAGGTCAAAATGTGTGCCACAAAATAGCTGATAGAGATGCTAACAATCAATCGACTAAAGATTGATCAATCGTTAAGAATTTACATTGTTTTAATTGGTAAGAATTAAAACAATGAATTGACCACTACTCAGAGGTTACTATTACATTTCTTTATGTGACAACTTATTGATGCAACATTAGTTTACATAGTTTACAGGGACAATTGATTGGTTCATTTAAACAGCAGTATTTTCAGGACAAACTGTTTCAGCATGGTCTCTTATCTAAGGCACTGGTTCTCAAACCTTTTCATGTCAAGGACCCCCAACATGATGGTTTTTTTTTGGCTGCGGACCCCCGTCACAAAGATATTTGTGCCAGGATTTTAAAAAAAATAGCAGATCTACAAGCTCATAGCACGGCACTCGGTGCCACCCTATGAGCTTGTATTCTGCTATTTTTTAATAGCCAAAGTATAAAATATGGTTAAAGTGGTTTAAATGATTGTGACGCCATATTAACTAGTTTTGCTGGGGACCCCTGGTACCCCCTCAAGGACCCCTGGGGGTCCGCGGACCCCACTTTGAGAACCAATGATCTAAGCAGGAAAATCAACGCTTATCAATAAATCGATGATCAGTAAGGTGAACCAACCACCGATTAATTAATTAATTGATAACTTACATCCAAGTTAATAGCAGATCTACAAGCTTGTTATGGCTATCCCGTAGATCGGCTATTGTCAATATAGTATATAATATATAGTATATAAAATAGCACTTAAAGGTTCTTAAGGATACCCCCCTCTTACTGAACAAACACATGGCAATGATTACTATCAGAATATAGAGCTTTTTAACACTTTCTTTCTTTTGTTTTAACCAAAGAACATCACTTACTCTACTTTTTTTTTCTTCTTTTTTTTTTCTTTCTTTTTAATTAAGTGGTAAACCGATACCTTCTTTGTCTTGAGTTTGTGTTTGTTTGTTTGTTTTTCTGCAGGCAGACAGACGGCCGCAGTTCTCCAGACCTGACTTGGAGAACTATGCCAGACAGAGAGAACTCTTTATAGAAGGTAACAAATCACACTAATGCTAATGTATGGAAATACTGAACCTGAAATGCAGCAATATAGTGCCAGTGGTTCTCAAAGTGGACCCTTAACAAGTCTGTAACTCAGAGAGTGTACAAATGGAACCAAATGGGCCTTCTCAGGTCCATTTGGTTCCATTTGTACACGCTCAGAGTTATGGGGGTCTTTGAAATTAAAACAGGTTTGAGAACCACTGCAAAATGAACTAGCGATTGACCAAGATATGGCTACCATGCAGACATGTCTTGGTCACTCGCTGTCATGTTTTTGTTTCTCGGGTTTGTTTTTCTTGACCACAATGTTAAGAATGTAATTTAGATGGCATGTTATATTAAACAGATGCTATAGGATCATTGTTGACCCGGTGTCCTATAGTTTCAATGTACAGATTGTTATTTCGACAGTATGTTTGTTGTTTAATACCAGGGGATCCTAGTTTCTTGAGGCACGACTACACACTGTCTCAAAGGAACAACAACACAACACTGGAGCAGCTCGCACAATAAGCTTCTTTGATCAAGACGCCATGTATAGAAACAAACAACTGACGTTTTCAATGCTACTGCATCTTCCTCAGAGTCATGCACTACACCATTGGTTCTCAAAGTGGGGTCCGGGGACCCCCAGGGGTCCTTGAGGGGGTTCCAGGGGGTCCCCAGCTAAATGATAGATAGTTAGGAACCAAATTGACCCTTATGGGTCTGTAACTCTGAGAGTGTACAAATGGAACCAAATGGAACCAAATGGACCCTAACGGGTCCATTTGGTTCCATTTGTACACTCTCAGAGTTACATTAACATTGATTTTACAATATAAATTGGGGTCCAAGAGATCCTTAGCCTAATGCATGTCAAACTGGGGGTCCTTGAAATTAAAATGGTTGACAATCACTGCTAGAGCCGTAAAAAATCTTCTCTTATGGGGTCCCTGGCATATCTTTTCAAATGGGGGTCCGCGGGCTAATGTCAATTTGGGGGTCCTTGACATGAAAAAGTTTGAGAACCACTGCACTACACTGTCTCTCTGCATTCTGTCTATGGGGATTACCTTGCTTATTGTAAGTCGCTCTGAATAAGAGTACAATTTACAATGTAGGCATTTAGCAGACACTCTCGTCCAGAGAGAGTCTTTACAGTAAGCAAGGTAAACACACATCAAATGCAGAGAGACAGTGTAATGCCTCAGTCAACTAGGATCACAGGTAAACCAAGGACCTAGCATCAGTCTAGACGACATACCATCAAAATAATAATCTGTACATTGAAACTATAGGATACCAAAGAACCTAGCATCAGTCTCTAGACGATATACCATCAAAATAATAAATCTGTACATTGAAACTATAGGATACCAGGTACACAAAGAACCTAGCATCTGTCTAAATAACATGCCATCTAAATGAACTCTTTAACCTTTGGACAAGAGATAATCTTATGCTATTATTTGAGATAATCGCAATTATCTTTGCATAATTGTCATAATCATTTCCATGTTGAAAAATATTAACATATTTTCAAATCAGAAATGGCAGATCTACAAGCGCTGTAAGCTTGTAGATCAGCTATTTATTTCTGCTATTTTTACATGTATAAAATGATGAAATATGTACATTTCTTTGTATATTTAAGTTAATTGTCATATCTGCCCTGTGGAATCTTTTTATTACGAAGCCTAAGAGGCAAACAGAATTTTATCTTGTATTCATATGTTCAATGTTAAACACACAATTAAATCGTTAATAATCGCAATTATTTGAGTCACAATTAATCGTCAACATAAATGTGTAATGGTGACAGCCCTACAGTACATCTTTGTTAATCCATGGCTCTGAGAGTAAGTTGTTACAGACACTAAACATGAAACTGGTACTTTCTCCTCCAGCGTTGAGGAGACAGCAGGATGGAGGGCTGTTCAAGCCTTCTCCCTACGCCGGCTACCCCTTCCTCATGATCCCAGATCTGGCTAACCTCAGTAACCTCGGCAGCCCCTACCTCCCCAACGGAGCTCTGTCACCAAGCGCCAGATCGGTGAGAGAGAGAGAGAGAGAGAGACACACACACACACACACACACACACACACACACACACACACACACACACACACACACACACACACACACACACACACACACACACTTGATGTTTGCACTACTAACTTGTGCTTTCATCAAAGTTGTATAGGACAGCCTTATTTATTCATTTTAACGTATTTGTTTTTGGCATTTGTAACGCTTAAAGCCTGAGTAGGTGTGTGCTGCTGCTGCAACACGTTGTGAGCTTGTAGATCAGCTATTTCCAACGTGCAACTAAGTATAACTGTACCCCTAAAGCACTAACCCCAACCCCTAAACCTAACCTTTGATCCTAACCTTTGATCCTAATGCTACCCCCTAACCACAATCCTAATCCTATCTCTATCTTGTCTCTAAAAATATTTTCGTGTCTATTTCTGACAAATTCTACTGTATACTTGAGGTTAGGTTTAGGGGGAGCACTGAGTTATCGGCATACATACCGTATATATAGACCTGATACTCGCCTTGCTGACTGTATATCGGCAAATAAGATGTCATTCACTGATGCCAGTGGTCGATGTTTATCGGTTTATTTCATAAATTTTAATGCTTGAATTTGTGCTCATTAAAAGATGGTGTACTGTGTGTAGAAGGGCTGATGGAGTTCAAAACGAAGTTGTTTTTTTATAATTAATTTATTATCGGCCAAACTGTTATTTTAACTCATTTCCTGCCAGAATTATTTCAGATTTTTTGCTGTAGACTGCCAGAGATTTTTCATTGAAAAAAAAAGTTCTCAGGAGCCGAGATACAGATTTTTTAAGTTTTAAGTTAACAAGGAAGTGGATAGGAGTTTAAATCTTTGATATATCATATCTCCTTGGTCTTTGGGTCTAAAAATAAGAAAAAAAAAATATATATATTTTTTTAAATAGAACGCAGATCTGCGTCTTTGGCAGCCAGGCGAGAAATTAAATAGAACGCAGATATGCGTCTTTGGCAGCCAATGTGTTAAAAATCGCTATTGGATATCGGTGTTGGCCCAGAATTTCCCAATCGGTGCATCCCGAGTTAGGGTTCAGCTGATAATTTGTCTCGACCTTGAAAGGCAAATACAAGCATTATGTTTCTCTTCTTTTGTTTTGTATATACAGTAGATGAAATGCACATGCATGCACAAAACATACATCATACTATCATCGTTGTGTGTGTGTGACGATCACATGGATGACAGACGACACACACCCATACATACGGGTCTGTGTGTTGTCTGTCGCTTTGTCCCTGTGGGTGGATGATTGTGGCCTGTTGTTGTGTGGGTAGTCCTGTGGGTAGTGTGGGTAGTCCCGGCCCTGTAAAGTTGCCAACATGGTACGGTTACCCTTATTTGCGTTGAGGCCAGGCTCCTTCCTTCAGTGGTGGAAAAAGTACTCAAATTCTTTACTTAAGTAAAAGTACCAATACTGCAATATAAAAATACTCTGTTACAAGTAAAAGTCCAGAATTAAAATTTTACTTGAGTAAAAGTACAAAAGTATTGGCATCAAAATGTACTTAAAGTACCAAAAGTAAAAGTACTAAATATTTGAAAATAGCAGATCTACAAGCTCACAACGCGTCGCGTTGTGAGCTTGTAGATCGGCTATTTTCAAATAGCTTAGGTATAAAATAGGGTTAAAGTGGGTAATGTATGTTTCTTTACATCATCCCTTTATATCTGAAATGTAACTAGTAACTAAAGTTTTCAAATAAATGTAGTAGAGTAAAAGTACAATATTTGCCTCTGAGACGTAGTGGAGTAGAAGTAAAAGTATTGGAAATTGTAAATACTCAAGTAAAGTACAAATACCTCAAAATTGTACTTAAGTACAGTACTTAAGTAAATGTACTTAGTTACTTTCCACCACTGCCTTCCTTCCATGTTGGTTGGTTTTCTTTTCCTGCAGAGAGAGACTCATATTCCACATGCAGAGAGAGAGAGAGAGAGAGGTGTGGCCTGTGTTGGATGTGCTCCTTCACTCCGGTTCCTGACGTCAGCGTGATTCATTTGTTCACACTGATAAACACTGTGTCTGACTTGATAGACAGCAACAGGCTGCATGTAGCTGCCTGGCTGCCTCTCATTGTGTGTGGGGATATTGTGTGAGGCAAAATAATGCCTGATGTGTTGTAGTAGACTTGGACGCACGTATGGTGTCGCGGCCCCTGAAAATAGCCGATCTACAAGCTGAGCGAGAGCGACGCCTTGTTGTGAGCTTGTGGATCGTCTATTTCTGGCAACAATTAATCGATTTTAAATCGATTTAAAAGCAGTAGCATAATCAGCAGTAGTAAGTAACCTATTCGGTTTCATAAAAAAAAGATGCATTTTAGATTGAAGCATTCGTCTTCCTTTGTGGTCTTTTTTAATGTTTGTTAGAACGTGCCTTAACAACGACGTCAAACTAAATGAAAAGGATGACGGCTAAATAAGAGCCATAATGTCCCCATTTTCAGTGCACTGCAACAGCGTATATAAAGTAAGTGTAAATCACCCAAAGACATGGGACCGAGACTCGCACACCATTGTCTAGATATAATGGTTGTCATTCTATTCTGTTACAAATGATTAGGCGTGTGTGAGTGTGTGTGTGTGCACTCACACGCGCTCACATGCCGGCTGCCAACGGCCTGCTGTGATAAGACAGGCCCTGACACACACACACACAGCCAGCCCAGGCCCTGACACAGCCAGTCAGCCCCCTCGGTGAACCTGCTTGTCTGCTTGATTTCCTATTGTAGGAATGCGGCTGCCCTGTTCTTGCTCTTCTTGTCACGGCTAGAACTCCGGCTCCGCCGTAACCTCCACTCAGCAGCAGATTAGCTCTGCCTTATGTACCTGGGAGTTCCCCCGGAGGAATTGGTGGCGTTGCCCAACTCTCCCGGCCTAAAGGCTTAGCCGTAGCTCAGCGTGGATTTCTGAAGGGCTTGTTGAGTGATGATGATTCAAGAGTTCACATTGACACCGTTGGCCATTCATTTAAAAACCCAGAGGCAAACTATTAAACTTTCTTTTTTTTACCACTTTCAATCTGGTCTCCCTATTTTGGGCATGTGATATACAGTTGGCGAAGAAATGTTGAAGAAATGGCGAAGAAAAGACTTCAAAAGATGTTCAAAAATTGCTAGTTTACAAACTCAGTGTTTTGAGGTCAGCTACGGTATGTTTGAATTTTACGAATTCCAATTTTCAAAGTTTTTCAAATTGATTAGAATTGATCTAGCACTTTTTTTTTACTATCAGTCAAGACATGGGTAATCGATGGGCTAGGACTGAGTGGGTGTTTTAAGAATGTAGGTATTTATTTATTTTTGTGTGGTGATCATTCATGACAATGCTGGCGCATGATAAAACCCAGCTATGCTTTTAAAATGACTAATGCCGTTATCAGAGGCCGGTCTGTGGCGTCAGTCCTATGACAGCGGCACTTAAAACGTCACACATAGCTCGGCCAATCTGTGAAGGCGACAGACAGACAGACAGACAGACAGACAGAGATCCTGTCTATTATAATGATCACTACTTGTGAGGGCAAGTGGTCGTTGATGTGTCAGGATTCCCTCACCTGCAACATGTTGTGTCTGCACAGCACACTGCCCATAGCAGTGTGATAGTAGTTGGGTTGCTTAAAACACTGAACTGTATTTATGACCAGACACCAGGTTCCAAGTGTTAAAAACTTTTATTTCCAGGTTTATATAAAAAGACAAAGACAGACAAATCTGTCAACCTCTAACGGCACTCGAAACAGACCCCTCCCACAAGGAGTTAACCTTCCAATGTATTTGTGTCACTTAAGTGTCCTTATCTCCTCCTTCCTCGCAGTCCAGTAAGGTGGCTGCTCTTATCAATGTTGAGTTTTTACACTGGCTGTTTTGTCAATAATACTGATGGCACGTTGGTGTCTGACAGTTTATCAGCACAAAGAACAAATACCACACAAACCTATTACTGTAGTTCTCAAAGTTTGATTGATTGATTGAATGCCTAATTAGTCAAAAATGTAAACGTCATGTTTACACAACAAAAAGTCCTGGGGAGTTTCCATTGTGGTCCTACGTATTCAATTCATCAGCATTAATTATGTTAAGTAATGTTGATGTTAATGTAATTAACACAATAATACATGTCATCAACAAATACCACAATGCCCCCCCCCCCCCAGGGGGTCCTTGAGGGTGTGACTAGGGGGTCCCCAGCAAAATGAGAAACAGTTTAGTTTCACTTGTTATTTCACCAGCTAAAAGCTAGCCCACTGAGAGAATGAATGACAAGTATTTATTCACATAATAACAATAATATAAATCAGTGGTTCTTTGTGTTCGGGGACCCCCAGGGGTCCTTGAAGGGGTTCCAGGGGCTCCCCCCCCCCCCCCCAGCAAAACAAGTTTATATAGCATCAGTTTAACCACTTAAACCCTATTTTTAGTCCGCCGACCCCCATCTTAAAATGTGTTGTTCCAGGGACCCCCAGAAGCAAAGATTTGAGTTAAAAATGTTCCCTTTAAAAATATATATATCAAAGATTTGCAAAAGTTTTCACTATTATTCAAAAATAGCAGATCTACAAGCTCGTAGCGCGGCACTCGGTGCCGTGCCATGAGCTTGTATATCTGCTATTTTTTAATAGCCAAAGTATTAAGTAATGGTTTAAGTCGATAACACAGATGCGTTCCCGGTTTTAATGGGTTAAATAAGTCCTTTTTCAATGGAAGCCGCCAGCGTTATATGAATCTACAAAGTTGACGCCTGACACACTGGTGAGGACGTGACTGCTGTCAGCGCTCCAATGAGTGACGCAGTGAAGCATCAATCAGCCATATTATGTTTTTGCTTCATCATTTTACACAACTCTTCTTTCTCTCTCTCTCTCTCTCGCGCAACTCGGCTGCTCTTGTTCTGTAAATGGAAGACAAGACAAACTCATCCTGGCTGTTAACCCAACCCGTTTGATGTATTTACGTATGTGTGTGACTTGAGCAACACTTCACAGGCCACTTGGCAGCAGTACAGCTGGCCACGCTTTGGCCGCTTTGTAGCTTTTGTCATTGTCATTGAGCGCAGCATTAGGTCGTGGCTTAATTAAGACCTGAGGCCATTCTTAAACATGTTTTCTAAATCCTAACCGTTTTTTGAAAAGAATCGAAAACGAAAAAAGATTTTTCAAAAATAGCAGATCTACAAGCTCATAGCGCGGCACTCGGTGCCCCGCTATGAGCTTGTATATCTGCTATTTTTGAATAGCCAAAGAAATCTAAAGTGACACAGATGAGTTCCAGGTCTTAATGGGTTAAGGACTACACAAATATCTAAACAAAAAAATATATATATATTTTTTTAGATATTATCTAAAATATAGCATCCCTATTCTGGGGACAAACATTCAGCGATGCGACACATTGTGAGCTTGTAGATCAGCTATTTTCAGTACTACTTGAAACATTTTGTTTTCTAATATGGAATTTATCTGATTTACATTTTTTATTTATATTTTTTTATTTATGAAATTATTTTTGATAAATCATTGAATTTGTTACTTATCAATGAATAATGTTGCCCTTTTTTGTTTTGAAATAATAATTAAAAACAAAATGTAGGAAACAAAAAATAAAGGGATATATATTTACTTGTGACCCATAAAAAAATGACCCCAGAAAGTATTAGGAAGTCTAATATATTAATCAAAATGGTCTTAAATAATGAATGAAATAATCTGAGCGCTCAAGAGTTTTATTAGGAAATTCAGATTAGTCAGCGTCTTGTATTGGCTTCCAAGTGGTGAAGAAAAGTAAAGAAAAAAACCTACACATGTAACTTGAGAATATGACTAATTGGGTGCATTTGACAAAGTCTTCTGTACTGGAGGGTATGGATACGACCTTGACAAGGACCAGATGATGGCTATAGGTGTACAGGGCACAGTGTAGTATAGTGTTGTGGATGGTTTATCCACTTCATTTGAGAAACGCCGTTGAGCACGTTTCTCCTGTTGCGTTCATTAATGAGTTTACACGGGTTAGGTATGCTCTCTAGCACAGGGGGTCTTCAACGTTTTCAGGCCAAGGACCCCCTAGCTGAGAGAGAGATGAAGCAGGGACCCCCTTTATATTGTAATTTTTTAAATTTGAGATAAACGTTTGCTGATCTTTTTTCCCTCTACACCTGTAACTCAAAAATAGCCGATCTACAAGCTCACAACGCCTCGCAGCGCGAGGCGTTGTGAGCTTGTAGATCGGCTATTTTTGGCTTAAGTTCTCCTCGGAAAAGGGATGCTAGGGTTCAAGTGGTTAATGTAAAAAAAAAAAATCACATCACACAAAGATTTGGCGGACCCACTGTAGTAACTCTGAGGACCCCCTAGGGGTCCCGGACCCCCTGTTGAAGACCACTTCTCTAGCATGATTCCTTCTTGTACCATTTTATCTTTTTAGGAACTCTGGGAATCACTGCTCTAGCATGATTCCTTCTTGCACCATATCTTTCAGGAACTTCAGGGAACAGATTGCCTAATGTTAGCATGGATTGTATTGTAAGTAGTCCGTAACCCAACACCCACTCATGGTGGTAGGCGGGGTGAAAAAAAACCAAACGCCTCCTCCCTCTGCGTTGCTGCCTTCTAGGCCTGTCCCCGACTAAGGATTTGTGTAGTCGAATCTGATTGGCGACTAATTGCCAATAGTCGACTGGCAGTCGACTAATGCAACACAAAAAAAAATAAAAAATAATGATTTGACTGAGATTGTCAGTGGAATCAGTCTGATTCCACTGCCAATCTCTCAGTCAAATCATGCAAAAAAATATGTTATACAATAGAGGAACATTCCATTTGGGCTGTAGGGGTGCTTAGTGTCTGATTTAACATATACTATTGGTTTCTCCCAATAAATAATGATGTATATCCTATTTTTGGCAAACTATTAGTTAATTAATATAACAAACTAGGCCAATCTCTCAGTCGAATAAAAAAAAAAAACATATTTTTATTTTTTTATAATTTCAATTTATTTTTATATAATTCGACGAAGATTAGCAGTCGACTCAGACACCCCTCGACTAATTAGTCGACTATTCGACTACTAGAGGTCAGGCCTACTGCCTTCACAACTTGCGCTGACTTTGCCAGACAGACAGACAGACAGACAGACAGACACAGTCAAGAAACTATTGACAGTCAACAATTCTGAAACGTGCTGCACGCACCCAATACGTTGTAGAAAAGGAACATGGAGTACCTATTATTAGCCTCACATTCTCCCAGATGTTTTAGTGCAGTAGTTGATAAAGCAGTCGGTTTGAATGAGCTTGTTGGGCAGTTTTTTAGAGCTCTGTACCACAAGGAAAAACGAGATCAATCCTATGTCATTAATCCTCTTATTATCCTACTATAAATCTTCTTTGTCTTTCGGCTTCTTCCCGTCGGTGGCCGCCACCAGTGTTGCCAGATTCTGTGAGAGAAACGAGCAACCAGGTCTAGGAAAACCAGCCCAAAAGAAGCGACTATGGGCCACATGAGCACTTTAACATAATACAGCTATTAATATAATTTTTTTCCCAATTTGACCCAAAGACTAAGGAGATATGATTTTTCGAAGATCTAGACTCCTATCCACTTTCTTGTTAACACATTGGGTGCCAGAGGTTTATTAAAATATTATACGTTGAGTGCCAGCATTTCTTCCATCCACTTGCGTTATACATTTCGTGCTGTGAGAAGCCCTGACGCGGAAGTGCATGTAAACAAAGCGTGCGTGCGAGACGGCGGAGGGTCCCGACTAACGCCTGGAACAATAATATTTCCAACGCGACCCTCCATTGCAGCGTGATCGCCGATCGAAAACGGCTCGTTTCCACCACATTAAAAAGAAATGGAGATATTAAGCTTTTAATCAAGGAGATAACATTGAAAACGCCGACCGGAAGGATTTTTGACATGGAGCCACATCCAGCCTCTTCTTCTCAGAAACTGCTTGGGTGATGTCAAAGTTTCGTTTTAGCGCCCCACGTGGCCCACATGTATAAAAATAGAATTGGGTCAAAAACGGTCCGGACCGTTTTCGGCACTTCTCGTTTGGACCCTCAAAAACGGTCCGGACCGTTTTCGGCACTTCTCGTTTGGACCCTCAAAAACGGTCCGGACCGTTTTCGGCACTTCTCGTTTGGACCCTCAAAAACGGTCCGGACCGTTTTTGGCATTCAATGTGTTAACTTAAAACTTAAAAATTCTGTATCTCGGCTCCTGAGTACTTTTTTTGGCACTGGCTAAAAAAATATGAAAATACTTCTGGCAGTTAATGGGTTAACGACGCATAACAATGTCCACGGGCACGACGTGAGCTTGTAGATCTGCTATTTTTGGCTAGAGTGCTCCTCAGAAAAAGGGATGCTAGGGTTCAAGTGGTTAAGGTAAAAAAGAATAATCATATCACACAAAGATTTGGCGGACCCCCTGTAGTAACTCTGAGGACCCCCTAGGGGTCCCGGACCCCCTGTTGAAGACCCCTGCTCTAATGCAGTGGTTCTCAACCTGTGGGTGGAGACCCTCAGGGGGGGTCCCCACATGCTTTTGGGGGGGTCCCCGGATGACAGTAAAGACCTATTCACTACCTAAAAAAAAAAAAGAGCCAAAATGTCAATAAATATAAGAAAGAGGCAAACATTTTGAAAATAGCCGATCTACAAGCTCACAACGCCTGGCAGCAGTGCGAGGCGTTGTGAGCTTGTAGATCGGCTATTTTCACAATATTTATCTGTGGAACGGAGTCGAACCAAATGTAATGCCCCAACTCCTACAATTCCAAGTGCTTGTCTGGGTGTGTGTGTGTGGGGGGGGGGGGGGTCCCACTTCTAATATGATTATTTTGGGGGGGGGGGTCATGGCCTGAAAAGGTTGCGAACCACTGCTCTCATGTACCACTATAAGGCGCACCGTCAGTGCGCCTTATAGTGCGGATGCGCCTTATAATGCGGTGCGCCCTATATATGAAAATAATACCTTTTATTGAAGGTGCGCCTTATAGTGCGGAAAATACGGTAGTAATTTCTGATCCTGTCGATCCTTTGTCACTCCTAAAGAGAACCATAGCCATCCTCAATTCTGCCACCTCCGCCTATCCTACTGTATAAATGAAGGAAACCCTCTGTCCGTCAGTCTGTCCGATCCGCGTTTCTCTCCTCGGTGGGGTTGAGCTCAATTGATTTGAACTTGCAGACGGGCGTTGACCATTAGCATAATGCAGACAGACGGCGAGGAAGCCAGTTGTTTTCACTCTTCCAAAACTTAAACTATGCATAACCGGGCACATAACTCAAAAGAATGCATATAGTTTGGCTGCGCACATCGCCAGGTATGGACTAATTGTTGTTGTTGTTGTTATTATTATTATTATTATTATTATTATTATTATTATAAACCCTAAAATAGTACCAGCACAAATAATATAGTTGATGTCAGCATGGATTAAAGTTCTCAGTCACCACACCACGTTATATTGCCAGCTGGAGGAGGGGGGGGGGGGGTGGGTGGGGGGTGGGAACCGCACATGTTGTTCAGTTCAGGAGAGTCTTCCTGGTAGGAGGCGCTTTTATTTCCTATCTCCTACCTCCTCAGTGATGCCTCCTAATCCTAAGCCCTAGCTCCCGAGCTAGGACACAATAGTGACTTCATGCTTCCCATTGTGTGTGTGTGAGTGTGAGTATGTGTGTGTGTGTGTGTGTGCATTCATCTATATGGTATTTCTAACAGCTGCTTTCAGTTAACAACTCACAGCCAGAGCTTCCCTGGGCCTCAGAATGGGGGGCTGTGTGTAAGTGTGTAAGTGTGTGTGTTGCGCGCATTCGTGCGTGCACCACATTTCTGCCAGATGAGATGTTGTGTGTACACATAGGACTTTCTGTTGCATTACTGCCAAGTTATCAGCAATGCTTTATTGCCAAAGTATGGGAGATATTATACACACAGAATGTGCTGTTGTATGAGGTGAAGACAATTAACACAAAATGCTGCACACTGCAACTTACTGCACTCAGGGGCAATTGCATAATTGTGGAACATAGACTGAACCAGCTGTTCTCAATGCCTGTGTGTTTGGGCCTGTGCCTCCTCGCTCTTATCCAATGTCTTTGGCCTCTTAACCTACTAAGACCGGGAACGCATCTGTGTCATTTTTTTTTTATTTCTTTGGGCTATTCAAACGAGCTTGTAGATCTGCTCGTTTTGAAAAATTGTGAAAATGTGTGCAAATCTTTGAATATAAATATATATATATTTTTTTTCTCAAATCTTTGCTTCTGGGGGAATTCTACAAATGTCTTCTAAATCCTAGTTTAAAAAATATATATATATGTTGCTATAATCAGTGAACTTTTTCATGTCAAGGACCCCCAAAATTATATGTATTTTGGCCTCGGACCCCCATCTCAAAATATCTTGATCCAGGGGACCCCCCCCTCAGAAGTTGTAACAGAGTTAAAAATGGAAAAACAGATGTTCAAAGACTTTTCACGATTTTTCAAATAAATAGCAGATCTACAAGCTCATAGCGCTATGAGCTTGTATATCTGCTATTTTTGAATAGCTCAAAGAAATCTAAAAATGACTCAGATGCGTGTCACCCCGGATTGAATGGGTTAAGGATGTTGGTGATAGTGGCTTGACTTTTCCCATAGATAACTCTGTGTAGTGCATTTGAAAATGATCATCTGGCCACATTGGTCTCTCTTTTCCCCCCCATAGATATTTATAAATAAAGCATAAAACTAAATCCAGAACACACACACGTCACACATACTGTACGCTAATATGTGACGTAATACATAAACCTCAATGTTGAAGCCTTTTGCCAAGCTTCTACATTTGTCCTTGGGTTTCATTTTCACCGTCTTTGCCAAATTTCATTCCCTGAAGAACAGCTCTGTGTCAGGAGGACAGAATGATGGTTTCCTATTAAAATAAATGTTTTGCATCGTGGCTACGAGCTGTGCGACCTCCTCTCTTTTTCCTTTTTTATTATTACACTGTTAACCCAATAACGTTCTGTGTCTGAACGTCATTGGTATACGAGGAGAAAAGACAACTACTGTAGACTAGGGCTGTCAACTTTCCTCAGAAATGATATTCGAATATTGGTCTTAAAAATTGCCAGATATTCGAATATATTTGAATATTATTATTATTATTATATATATATTTTTGTTCTTTTTAAAATATTTTTCAAAAAAAAAATGTTGACAGAAACAATACAAAAGACAATGTATCGAGTGCTCGGATCCAATAAAATATATCTTTTGTTCGTTTTTCTAAAAAACATTGTTTTTTGTATTTTCCCTGTCAAATAAGCATAAACAAAAATAAAACATTTTTTTCCCCTTTTTTTTAAATATTCGAATATTAATTTTCATATTCGAATATACATATTTTCCCCATATTCGAGGAATATTCGAATATTAATTCACCAGCCCTACTGTAGACTTAGTTTAGACGGGGAAGACAAGTTAATCATGTGTGTGTGTGTGTGTGTGTCCAACAGGAACAGTAGCAGGTTCAGAGGGCGTGGGAACACTAATGCTACTATGTGCGATATATGATAAATGATAGTAATTATGATTGAATAACTAGCGTTATACCACGGCCACAGAGAATACTTGATACTGATGATGGGGCTTAGATGAGGGTGTGCATTCTTTGTGCGGTAACCACACAGCTGCATTCTCATTACCGTCCTACATTGATACACATGCATAATAAAAATGTATTCTCATTGAAACACATTAACCATACGTCCCGCTGTGGCCAGGTTTTGGCGAGCACAGTCGCGCACAAACCTCCGTGCACAATAAAGAGCGTGAGCAATGCTTTTGTTTTTGGTGGGTTCCTAGCAGTGTTGATTTCGTCGACTAAAACTATGACAAAAACTGTTGGTCGACTACCTTTTTTCACTGACGAAAACTAAATAAAAACTAAAATATAAACTAAGCTATGATGACTGAAACTAAGACTAAATATATTGACAATTTCGTCAAAAAAAATAAATTGGACTAAAAGTTAGTGAGGGACTAGTGGAGAAGAGATCCAGTAGAACTAAAAGACAAGTCATTTTATGTTTGGTTGCGCTCGGGTGTTGCGCTCGGGTGTTGCGCTCGGGTGTTGCGCTCTGAAAATAGCAGATCTACAAGCTCACAACGCGTCGCAGCGTTGTGAGCTTGACTAAATCAACTGTAGATTTAGTTGACTATAATCTTATGATATTTAGTAGACTAAAACTTGACAAAAACTAAAACATTTCAGATGACTAAAATATGACAAACTAAATGGAATTTTATTCCAAAGGCTATGACTAAATCTAAATCAAAATTTGCTGTCAAAATCAACACTGGTTCCCAGCGTATGGCAGCGTAAGAATGTTCCCATGTTCCCATAGTGTCATTTATCCTGGATGGGTTCTTTGGAGTGATTAACCCATTAAAACGGGGAACGCATCTGTGTAACCACTTTAACCATTATTTTATACTTTGGCTATTCAAAAATAGCAGATCTACAAAGCTCATAGCGTGGCACTCGGTGCCACGCTATGAGCTTTGTAGATCTGCTATTCTTATTATTATTGTGAAACTGTAAATCTTCGAATATAAAATATTTCTTAAAGTGAACATTTTTTTAACTCAAATATTTGCTGCTGGGGGGTCCCTGGAACAACATATTTTGAGATCCGTGGGCCAAATACATATCCTTTTTGGGGGCACTTGACATGGAAAGGTTTGAGAAAAAACTGAAAAAGCAAAGATTAGTTACAAATATTCGCTTTAAAATGGTTTTTAAAAAAAATAGCAGATCTACAAGCTCATAGCACGGCACTATGAGCTTGTATATCTGCTATGTTTGAATAGCCCAAAGTATAAGATGATGGTTAAAGAGGTTAAAATCTAAAATGACGGATGCTTTCTCGGTCTTACCATGGGGTTGAAATGTACGTGGTGTTTGTAAACGTGGGAAGAAGGTATTATTAACACTGATGTGGGTTTCTACTTATTCTTATGTCCTTATTCTTTGTGCAGAAATCAGTAGTGGTGAGCGAGTGCCAAACCTCAAATGGAAAACAAAGATTCAGTACATTTCTAGACGTCAGGCTTGTGATTACAACCATATTAACGGCGTCATGCACACACACACTCCTTTTATAAAGCAGGACTATTGTCAGCTGACTCACTCAGATGGTACTAATTTCTAGGTCCTTACTACAGATTCTTCCACTTTGTTACAGCAGTGAAGTCATGTTTTAATCCAAGACTGATGAACATGAAGAACAAACGTCTCTATTCAAAGAGCATTTATCCAAAACATGAAAAAAATAATACTTTTCGAAATCATAGAATATTATTCTTCACAACGATCGGCCCGCCGATCGCTTTAACCCTTTTAAGCATCTGTGTCATTTTTTTATTTGAGCTAACAAAACATTATTTTACACTTTGGCTATTCAAAAATAGCAGATCTACAAGCTCATAGCGCGGCACCGAGTGCCGCGCTATGAGCTTGTAGATCTGCTATTTTTGAAAAACCCAGAAAATGTGTGCAAATCTTTGAATATATATTATTTTAAAGCGGATTTTTAAAAACTCAGATCTTTGCTTCTGGGGGTCCCTGGAACAAAATATTTGAGATGGGGGTCCGCGGCGAAATACATATCATTTTGGGGGTCCTTGACATGGAAAAGCTGGAGCACCACTGATATAGCAACATACTGTTAGGATTTAGAAAGAAAAAAATGTATAAGTATTTGGCCGCGAACCCCCATCTGAAAATGTTTTGCTCCAGGGACCCCCAGAGGCACAGATTGGAGTAAAAAAAAAATCGCTTTAAAACATTTTCAAAAGATTATTCCGAGATTTACGAACATTTTCCCCCATTCTTCAAAGATCTACAAGCTCGTAGCGCGTCACTCGGTGCTGCGCTATGAGCTTGTATATCTGCTATTTTTTTAATAGCCAAAGAAATCTTAAAAATGACACGGATGCGTTCCGGCTCTTAGGCTGCAATGTGTGCAGTTTGTCTGATTGATCACCCCTGTGAGGTTAAAAGGAGCAGGCTAAACGGCTTGAATTGCAATACGTAAATTACTTAAAAAAGAGTAACGTATTACACTTACTGAGTATCTTGGCCAACAGTGCTAAATGATGACACGTTGCAGGTTTTGGTACAACATTACAAACTCTCCCACTAGTTATTGTTGGTGAATGACAGTCTGTTCAGCTTTTTGTTGACCAAACTATTTTCTTCCTTCCCTTTTTTATCCATCCATCCATCATTCATTCATTCATTCATTCATTCCTCTGTTCTCTCCTCCTGCTACAGTACCTGCAGATGGCTCAGTGGCCTCTACTGGACGTTCCGGGGACAGCAGCGCTCACAGACCCTCGCTCCCCCCCCCCCTTCCCACCTGGTAAGACCTACTGTAGATCTACATACACACCAGACCTACTCTAGATCTACATACACACCAGACCTACTCTAGATCTACATACACACCAGACCTACTCTAGATCTACATACACACCAGACCTACTCTAGATCTACAAACACACCAGACCTACTCTAGATCTACATACACACCAGACCTACTCTAGATCTACATACACACCAGACCTACTCTAGATCTACATACACACCAGACCTACTCTAGATCTACATACACACCAGTGTAAATTTTTACATTTCTTTTTTGATTAGATAGTCAGTCTTTTTAATAAAATTCCCTTTTAGTTTTATTATAAAAATGTGAAAGGTTTTAGTTGATTTTAGTCAACAAAAATGATTTTTTTGGCAGGCCTTGATGGCGCTGTAATGCCTTATTTATACTTGCCTGTATGCCCGAAAATAGACGATCTGCAAGCTCACAAGACAACGCTGCGCACTGTGACACGTATATTTTTGTTGATTATTTAAGTCTTGTGTGTCTTCCTTCTGTGTGTGTGTGTGTGTGTGTGTGTGTGTGTGCGTGTGTCCACAGTCTAATAAGGTACCCGGCTTGCAGCACCCCCACATATCCCACCTGTCTCCGCTGCTGTCCTACAGCCCGGACCCTTTCTCCTCCCCTCGGACCCCCCCCTCGCACCTCTCTCCTGATGCAGGTGGGTCAATAACAGGCTTAACCCCTTCACTTCCACAAACCTCACATTTAACCCCATACGTTTTGTTGAGCCCCCTCAGGGCTCTATGCCTGTGGTTCTCAAACGTTTTCGTATCAAGGACCCCCAAATTAATATGTATGTGGAAAAACATATATTCAAATCTTTGAATATATGTTTTTTTAAAGCGAACATTTGTAACTGTGAAATGTCTCAACAAATGTCTTCATTTTTCTGAAAAACCTTTGTTGCTGTATATCAGTGATGCTCAAACTTCTTCTTGTCAAGGATATTATTGGTTATGTTTTTGTCCGCCGATCCCCATCAAAATGTTGTTCCAGGGACCCCCCACACCCCCCAGAAGGGTTGCCAGATCTGCTTATTATAATTTCCCCACAAGATTTTATTTGAAAATAGCCGATCTACATGCGACACGTTGTGAGCTTGTAGATCTGCTATTTTCAAATAGCTGATGTACATGTTAAAGTGCTCATGTGGCCCATAGTCGCTTCTTTTGGGCTGGTTTTCCTAGACCTGGTTGCTTGTTTCCCTCACAGAATCTGGCAACACTGGCCCCCCAGAAGCAAAGATTTGAGTTACAAATGTTGTTTAACAAAAAAAAATGTTTTCAGTTCAAAGATTTGCACAAAATGTTCAAGATCTTTAAAAAAATTATAATGTCTGTAGCTAAAATCTAAAATGACACGGATGCGTTCCCAGATTGAATGGGTTAACGGAATGCAACGGAACAGACCTGCAGTGATGCGAGGCGGTAGAACAGGGGTCTTCAACAGGGGGTAACTCTGAGGACCCCCAGGGGGTCCTCAGAGTTACTACAGAGGGTCCGCCAAATCTTTATGTGATGTGATTTCTTTTTTTTTTACATTAACCACTTGAACCCTAGCATCCCTTTTCTGAGGAGAACTTAAGCCAAAAATAGCCGATCTACAAGCTCACAACGCCTCGCAGCGCGAGGCATTGTGAGCTTGTAGATCTGCTCTTTTTGAGTTATAGGTGTAGAGGGCAAAAAGAGCACCAAAACTTTATCTGAAATAAAAAAAATTACAATATAGAGGGGGTCCCTGCTTCATCTCTCTCTCAGCTAGGGGGTCCTTGGCCTGAAAACGTTGAAGACCCCTGGCCGAAATGATCAAACTTATTTGTTGTGCAAAACTGCAAATACGATAAAGAAAGTCCCAAAGTAAAACGGAGCTACTGTAACCATCAGTGAAGCTAATAAAAAATACTTAGGATACCCCGGACACATAGTAGTAAAGTAAAGTTTATGCTGTAAATGTTCCACAGCATAAATCAACACAAAATGTTGTTGTTCAGTATTGAATCCATAGTATTTCTACACATCATCCCATGTAACTTTAATTGTAAGCACATTTCAGAGCTAAGGGCCAACCCCCTCACATGACCTAAATATAAGCGCCACGATTGGTTCGAAAACCTTAACTTGGAACACAGACGTGAAGGATGGTCGATTTGTCTCGCCCCGGACCTCCGGTCCCTGGGGGGGGGGGGGGGGGGGAGTCAAAAATATCTAAAACAGCAGATCTATAAGCTTGTGTCGTGATGCGACGTGTTGAGTATCTGTATCTGTAATCCTCAACAATTATCTGTATCAACAATTAGTATTATTACTAACATCTGAATCAGTGTTGATTATGTCAGCAATTCTTTTTCTTCGTTTTAGTCATTGTCTTTTGAATAAAATTCCATTTAGTTTTAGTCATGTTTTAGTCATCTGAAATGTTTTAGTTTTTGTCTAGTTTTAGTCGACTAAATATCATAAAATTATAGTCGACTAAAATGTATGTTGGCGGTGCCTTGATGGCGTCGTAATGGCTGCTTTTACACTTGGTTGCATGCTGAAAATAGCAGATCTACAAGCTCACAACGCGTTGTGAGCTTGTAGATCTGCTATTTTCAGAGCGCAACACCCGAGTCCAACCAAACATAAGATTACTTCCCTCACTAACGTCTATTTTTTATTTTTTGACGAAATTGCCAATATATTTAGTCTTAGTTTTAGTCATCATAGCTTAGTTTTTATTTAGTTTTCGTCAGTGAAAAAAGGTAGTCGACAAACATTTTTCGTCATAGTTTTAGTCGACGAAATCAACAGAATGCATTTGTTGAGTGTGTGCGTGTGCATTGCCTCCTCCCTGCAGGGATGTCTCGGACCCCCCACCCAGCGGAGCTGTCCCCCTACTACCCCCTCTCTCCTGGAGGCATGGGCCAGATCCCACACCACCTGGGATGGCTGTGAGCAACACACACACACACACACACGCGCACACGCACACGCACACGCACACACTGCACAACTACACGTGCAGAGACAGAAAAAGAAACACACACGTACGCGCTAGACGTTCTGCCTCAGGGTGGCTATTAAAGTAGTCTGTCAAAGCAGTGGTGGGGAAAGTACATCTTTTATTTGAGTAAAAGTATCAATACAGCAATGTAGAAATACTCTGCTACAAGTAAAAGTCTGGAATTCAAAATTTACTTGAGGACCAAAAGTAGAAAGTATTCATACATATTTCCCATTTCACAAGTTTTCAAATGTATAAAATGCATAAAAATCTTTTGTAAATAGCAGATCTACAAGTTCACAATGGATCGCATTGGGAGCTTGTAGATCGGCTATTTACAAATGGCCGAAATGTACATACGGGTAAGGCTGAAGTGGTTACTGTATGTTTTGTAATAATAATCAAAATCTACAAAGTAACTAGTAACTAAAGTTTTCAAATAATTGTCGCAGAGTAAAAGTACAATATTTGCCTCTGAGATGTAGTGGAGTAGAAGTAAAAGTACTGAACATTGGAAACTTTACTTTACTTACTTTACACCACTGCTGTCAAGCCACATTATCTCTTCTACAATCTTTTCCGATGCTACAGAGAGTGTGTAATTCTGCCCGGTAACACACGACACTGTCATACGACAATACATTTAAACATTTAAGGCGAAAGCATTTGAAAGTCGCGGGAACCAAATACCAATAAGTCTGTCTCAAGGGACTACTATTAAAGTCACATATACACACACACACACACACACACACACACACACACACACACACACACACGTCCATCCATCCATCATCCATTCTTATCCGTATTTTTTTTTACATCCTTTAAAATCCTTGTTTCTCCCTCACCCCCCCCCCCCCCCCCTCCCCCAGGCAACAAGGACAGTCCATGTACCCAATCACTGCAGGGGGCTTCAGACCCTCTTATCCTGCTGCTCTGGCTATGAACGCTTCAATGTCAAGGTGTGTGTGACTGTGTGTGTGTGTGTGACTGTGTGTGTGTGTGACTGTGTGTGTGTGTGACTGTGTGTGTGTGTGTGTGTACACTTTTATATTACTATACTTGTGAGGGCCAAATGAATGAATGAATATGTTTCATTTCGAACATTAACCCTTTAAGACCTGAGGCGATTCTTAAAAATGTTTTCTAAATCCTAACAGTTTTTTGAAAAAAAAACATTAAAATAAAATTCTCAAGATTTTTCAAAAATAGCAGATCTACAAGCTCATAGTGCGGCACTCGGTGCCGCGCTATGAGCTTGTATATCTTCTATTTTTGAATAGCCAAAGAAATCTAAAGTTACACAGATGGGTTCCAGGTCCTAATGGGTTAATTAAAAAAAACTAATAAAATACAAAAATGAAAAAGTAAAAAGTGTGAAACTTATAAACTCCTCCCCCCCTTTTCACTGTTATTTTTTTTCTTCCAAAAATGTATTCACAACCCAAACATCTCCACTGCATGTTCAAAGAAAACATAAAAATAGAACAATTAAAATAACCGTCAGTAATAAACAAATTAATAATAAAACCAACCTGTTGATACTCTCTCTATCTGAAAACAGCCGTTCCACAGGTCCCTCCTCATCCAAATACCTCTTAAATATGATATTTTCATATGCCTTCTTGAAGTAATTCATATTTGGCCTTCGTAGTACTAGTACCTCCACACTCCAGTCCATTCCATAAATTCACTCCATGAACTGAAATGCACATACTTTTCAATGTTGAATTTACACAATGTATTTTGAGATTAAGCTCTCGTCTCAAATTGTAAGTAACCCCATTCTCTATCACCGAACATCTTTTGTATGTTACCTGGCAATAACTTGTTTCTTTGCTCTAAACATATAATAGTGCAGTCTAGTATTCGACAAGGTCCATGAACTTCATTAGCCTGGTAAACCCTCCCTCCGGAAATCTCATTTGTAATTTATTGAGTCTGGCATGATCGCCCATTCGGCAATTTGGCTGTGGGCTGGAGTTGGGCGGGAGTAATACCGTTGACTGACGACCCCTTCAGCCAATCAGCAGTGTTCCCCTTCAGCCAATGAGCAGTGCATTTTTACCACCTCCAGACTAATGTGACGCAACGGGACTTTTGAGACGGCCATGCCCAAAATAGGTTGCCTTATTCGGATACATGCGTGTCCGGTTCTCTGAATTTTTATTTTTAAATAGGCTCTGTCATGATTAATTGACCACATATATGAAGTTAAACAACTAAATTCTATCCAAACGATATCTTGAAAGTAAATTCTGTGCCTCAAAAAAGAAGTTTGAGAGCGTTTTAAAGTTTTAAAACCGAAAGTAAAAACAACAATGGCTGCCGTTCCATTTTGGTCGGCTGCACTCGGATCCATTCGGGTTCACTCACACTCGCCACCTGATTGGCCAACTTTCACTGTCAATCACAGAACGATGAGCGAGGACCAGGCTAAGGACGCTGATAGGCTCGTCCACTTGGTGAACGGGCAAGAAACGCCCAGATAAGCCTTCAGGCCAGACTCCTTCCTGAAATCAAATGGAAATGAGATTTTCCGGAGGGAAGGGCTTTACCAGGCTAGAACTTCATGGCATGTGATTGTGAAAACAGTATATTTGTGTGTAAATGTACCCACCGGTTTAGTAGAATTTGAGAAACGCACGTAGTGAGGACAATTTTCCTGGAGCTCACGAGAGAAATGGTCGTTTCTGAAAATAGCCGGCTATTTGAACTATTTAAAAATAGTAATAAATGGCAAAAATGTATAGGCATAAGGGGTAAGGCGGGGCGCGCAAGAGAGGGTTTAGAATTGAGGTTGCGTGACGGTGTCAATGCACCGAAAATAGCCGATCTACAAGCTCACAACACGAAGTGTTGGGGTTAACATTTCTTATGTTAGGCGTTCTGAAATGTTGATGTCCTCCTCACAAGACTAGCGTAACTCAAACGTGTGCATGCGTTCTGTGCGCTTGCTTCTCTTTGCATTTTGTGACCGCTCTCTGAACATAATTTTAACCCTTTTTGTCTCTCGTTCAGCCTGGTGTCCGGTGGCTTCTCTCCCCACCTGAGTCCGGCCCACCAGTCGTCCATCCCCCACCCTGCCATCGTGCACACGCCCGTCAAGCAGGAGCCCAGAGACTGCAGCCAGTACGGGTAAAACAAAAAACATACACCATCATTTACTTAAAATGGTTCTTTGTGTATACTGTATATATATTTTTTCAATTCATTGTTATTAACCACTTATTAAGCCCTATATAAGTTGCCGTCTGACAAATTGTAGATCATTTAGACACGTGACAACTTAAACCTTACAACAAGTAAATGGTTTCTTAGCAAAGGTGTTTCACCTGAACACTGGGAAACGGTGGTGGCTGGCCAATAGAGTCTAAGTCAAAGAAATTGTCAAAATTAGCCGTTTTTTTTCATCAGATTTTTTAAGTGATTATGGGTCTCGGTTTGGTGTTTTGAGAATATGGTCACCCCTAGGCATGTTACCTGTCTGTGCCCAACACGTTGATCTGAATTCTGCTCATTTACACCAACCACTGGGTGGCAGCAGAGACCTCATGACACAAAGACTGACATACATTTAAAATCATCAGATCAGAATATATGAATGATGAGCTCCCCCTGGTGGAGCACCTGTGAACATCTCTCACTCTAGAGATAATAATAGCTGATCACATACAGCTGTTTTACTCTCTCACTCATGTATATATATATTGTGGATGTGTGTGTTGTGTTTGTAGGAAGGCTCCTGTGCCTGTGGCCAAGGAGAAGGAGGAGGACAAGAAGCCTCACGTCAAGAAGCCTCTGAACGCCTTCATGTTGTACATGAAGGAGCAGAGAGCCAAGGTGGTGTCTGAGTGCACCCTGAAGGAGAGCGCCGCCATCAACCAGATTCTGGGACGCAGGGTCAGTCTCTGTGTGTCTCTGTTGTTATCTCACTCTCTGTCTCTCCTTCTCTCTGTCAGAGAGCCAAGGTGGTGTCTGAGTGCTGGAGGGTAGCTAGCTTGTACAACAGTGTTGATTTTGACAGAACATTTTTCATTTAGTTTTAGTCATAGTCTTTTGAATACAATTCCATTTATTTTTTGTCATATTTCAGTCATTCTGAAATGTTTTAGTTTTTGTCTAGTTTCAGTCGACTAAATATCATAAGATTATAGTCGACTAAATCTACAGTTGATTTAGTCGACTATAATGTATGTTGGCGGTGCCTTGATGGCGTCGTAATGGCTGATTTTACACTCTGTTGCGCTCTGAAAATAGCCGATCTACAAGCTCACAAAGCGCTGTGAGATTTGTGAGGTTATTTTCGGTGCGTCATACTGGCACGCAGGGCCGGCCCTAGGAATTTCGTGGCCCTAAGCAAGATTTTTTTGGGTGGCCCCCCCCAAACACCCCTATTATAAAATCATGTCATTTTTTATTGCATACTAGAATAATAAGGCTAGTTGTTGGATAGGAGATACATGACATAATTACAATATGAAAGTAAATAAAATAAAAAAACGTTTATTTTAATTTTTTATGTGGCCCCCCTTAGTGGTTGTGGCCCTAAGCCAGGGGTTCCCAAAGTTGGGGTCGCGACCCCACTTGGGGTCGCGACCCCACTTGGGGTCGCGGGAGACTGACGGTGGGGTCGCGAAATTATTTTAGGTAGTTAAAAAAAATAATATATATATATATATATATTATATATTTTTTTCAACAGAATGGATGAATTACAACCTAAAATGATTACAAATAGTACATTTGACCATTTTAATACATTTCAAATGCGCAGCGAACGTGCAAGTTTATGTGCATAAATTACCTCCAGGTTTAGATGGGGTCACGAGTCAATGGCCGCCTTATTTTGGGGTCGCGGGCTGAAAAGTTTGGGAACCCATGCCCTAAGCGACCGCTTATATTGCTTATAGCATTGGCCGGCCCTGCTGCACGATTAATCGAAAAAAGATCGTGATCTCGATTCAGACACCTATGCGATCTCGATATTTTTTTTTTTTTTTTGCTTAATATTTTTATATTTACAAGAGAATTGTGTGAGAATCGTGATCTCAATTCTTATGGAGGAAAATCGTGATTCACATTTGAGCAAGAATCGTGCAGCACTATGGCACGCTACTATGTGTAAATCAGTTTTCTTTTAAAGTATGTCTTTGATTGCGATAACCAACAGTGTATTTTTTTTCCCCGTCTCTTCAGTGGCATTCTCTGACCCGCGAGGAGCAGGCTAAGTATTACGACATGGCTCGCAAGGAGAGACAGCTGCACTCCCAGCTCTACCCAGGCTGGTCAGCAAGAGACAACTACGTGAGTTCACATTTCTGATACTGTATAATAATACATTATTAACATGCATACACACCTGGATGGGATTAGCCCATTAAGACCTGGAGAAGCATCTGTGTCATTTTTTTATTTGAGCTAAAAAAAAGGCATTATTTTACACTTTTGGCTATTCAAAAATAGCAGATATACAAGCTCGTAGCGCCATGCTATGAGCTTGTAGATCTGCTATTTTTGGAAAAATCGTGAAAATGTGTGCAAATCTTTGAATATATATTGTTTTAAAGCGAACATTTTGAACTAAAATCTTTGCTTCTGGGGGGTCCCTGGAACATCATATTTTGAGACGGGGTCGGCGGCCAAATACATATCATTTTGGGGGTCCTTGACATGAAAAAGTTTGAGCACCACTGATATAGAAACATACGTTTTTTCAGAATACTGTTGGGATTTAGAAGACATTTTGTAGAATCGGCCTCAGGTCTTAATGGGTTAGGGTTTGGGATCCGTATTCCGGTTCTGGAACCAGAATGTACGAGGCCTTCACGTCTGCTATACAATTACAATACCGGTGGTTCTCAAATGTTTGGTGGAAGTGGTGCTTCACACATGTGTTCGTACTGTAGCTTGTATATCTGGCTGCTATTTTTTTGAAAAATCGTGAAAATGTTTGCAAATCTTTGAATATGTATATATTTTTAAAGCGAACATTTGTAACACAAATCTTGGAACTGGAACTAAATATTTTGAGATGGGGGGGGGGGTCTGCGACCAAATACATATAATGTGGGGGGTCCTTGACATGAAAAAGTTTGAGCACCACTGATATTATAGCAACATAGGTTTTTTCAGAAACCTGTTAGGATTTAGAATACATTTGTAGATGCGTTCCCGGATTGAATGGGTTAAATTTTAAGGACCACCATAACTCTTGAGAGTGTACAGACATTTGTACACTCTCAGAGTTACAGATCTGTACGGGTTCATTTGGTTCCATTTGAACGCTCTGCAGAGTTACAGACCTGTACGGGTTCATTTGGTTCCATTTGAACACTCTGCAGAGTTACAGTCCTGTACGGGTTCATTTGGTTCCATTTGAACACTCTGCAGAGTTACAGACCTGTACGGGTTCATTTGGTTCCATTTGAACGCTCTGCAGAGTTACAGACCTGTACGGGTTCATTTGGTTCCATTTGAACGCTCTGTAGAGTTACAGACCTGTAAGGGTTCATTTGGTTCCATTTGAACGCTCTGTAGAGTTACAGACCTGTAAGGGTTCATTTGGTTCCATTTGAACGCTCTGTAGAGTTAGAGACCTGTAAGGGTTCATTTGGTTCCATTTGAACGCTCTGTAGAGTTACAGACCTGTAGGGGTCCATTTGGTTCCATTTGAACGCTCTGTAGAGTTACAGAACAAGACTCAAACTCATTGCTGGCCACTGTGTGTTTTCAGTGTTTTCTACTGGTTTAACCCATTAAGACCTGAAGCCGATTTCTACAAAATGTCTTCTAAATCCCAACAGTTTTCTGAAAAACTTATGTTTCTATATCAGTGGTGCTCAAACGTTTTCATGTCAAGGACCCCCAAATTGTGTATGTGTATTTGGCCGCGGACCCCCATCTGAAAATATGTTGTTCCAGGGACCCTAAGAAGCAAAGATTTTAGTTAAAAATGTTCGCTTTAAAACAATATATATTCAAAGATTTGCACACATTTTCAAGATTTTTCAAAAATAGCAGATCTACAAGCTCGTAGCGCGGCACTCAGTGCCGCGCTACGAGCTTGTATATCTGCTATTTTTGAATAGCCAAAGTGTAAAATAATGCTTTTTAGCGCAAATGAAAATGTGACACAGATGCTTCTTCAGGTCTTAACGGTTTAATTGTCCAATGTAGAGTCTAACCCTAACGTGTTAATTTTGTGCAGGGTAAGAGGAAGAAGAGGAAGAGGGATATTAATGTGAAGACTGACATGATACCAGAAGGTAAGATTTACATTAAAACATTTTCACGAATATTTACAAACTATTTGTGACTATCAGAAATATTGCTCGCAAGCATATGTCCAGAACGGTGACCCCAGGTTTAAATCTGATGCATAATGGCTGATACCGATATAGTCAAATGACAGCCAATATACTGTACGTCCCAAATACAGTCGGGCAAGTAGGAATATAGCTAGTAGAAAAATAGCTTGTAGAAAAATAGCAGCAAGTCGGAAGTAGAATCTCATGGTGGCGCTAACAGGCACTATACAATCTCGGAACCCATTCGGTAAAAAAGAAAGGGTTGTTTGTGCTTCTGGGGGCACCGCCTCCCTTTTTTGTGTAGAAACAGGAACTCTGTTTGGCTCCTCCCCTTTCTTAGTCCACTTCCTCCCGGGTGCTTCTGTGTTTATTCCTACCAACAACAACACTACATGTTTAGGGCAGTGGTGCTGTCTTGAGAGATTAGTAGAAACATAGCAAGCTTTAGTTGTTAACGCATTGAACATATCTGAGTAGTGCTGTCACGATTACAATTTTCGGTTGACGATTAAAAGTTTAATTCAATTTAATTGTCTCTCTGTCGTTGAACACTATTGGAACATTGTGAATAAAAATACAATTTCTGTTTGGCTTTTAGCCTTCGTAAACAAAGGTTGCACAGGGTAGATATGACAAATAACACATATTTAATTAATTACACTATTAAACATGAATAGTAGAGAAAAAAAAATCTACAAGATGCCCTTTGAGCTTGTAGATCTGCTATTTCCACTATTTTTGTCATTTAAAAAATAAGAAAAAAAACTATATTTTTATTTTTTATCCTGCGATTTTGTAACCCTTATTTATCACCCGGTGCCAATTTTCTAAGTGATCCTGGGCGCTACACTCCCCTCACCAGCCTAGGTGAGGGGAGTGTAGCGCCCATATGAACATTTTTAACATGAAAATGATTATGACGATTGTGCAAAAAAAAGAATTGCGATTATCTCAAATAATTGCGATTAGGCGATTATGTAATAATTGTGACAGGCCTATATCTTGAGTGTAGCTCGTAGTAAAGCCGATAAAAAGAAAACTCATCCCAACGTTTTGTGTAATCGGCAGCGTCCGCGGAGCCGTTCCCGCCGCAGCCCAAGAGGCCCTGCGCGCCGTCCTCCTCGTTGTCGTGCGGACCTCAGCAGGAGAAGCCTCAGCACCACCATGGCGCGCCTCACCACCACCACCACCACCAGCACCACCAGCAGCACCAGCAACAACACCACCATCATCCTCACCTGACGCACACACACCTGTCTCAGGCCAGCCCCGCCTCCTCCCTGGACTCCCCCGCCACGCCCACCACGGCGCTGGCCTCGCCCGCCGCCCCGGCGCCCACGCACACCGAGCAGCACGCCGCCGCCTCCTCCTCCGCCACGCACTCCCACCACGGCGACTACACCACGTCGCCGGCCTCGGCCTCGGCGGAGCAGGTGCAGCCCCTGTCCCTCACCACCAAGCCACACAGGGACCACCAGGCGCAGCACCAGACCCACCTCCACTCCCACTCCTCCTTCATGTCCAACAACAACGCCAAGATCTCAGGGCCTCCTCATCATCTCGCCAGATCCACCTCCTCCTCCTCCTCCACCGCCTCCTCCACTTCCTCCTCCTCTTACATGTGTTCGACGTCCGGGCGGAAAACTCCCCCCGGCGGTCCGCTCCCCCTCTCCTCCTCCTCCTCCTCCCACCACCACTCCCGTCCTCCTTTCCCTCTCCCGCACCCTGCTCCCTCCTCCGCCTCCGTTAGCCAATCGGTGCCGAGCTCCTCCCACCATGCCTTAGCCCAATCCCAGCCGCTCTCGCTAGTGACCAGAACCAGTCATTAAAAAAGAGAGAGTGGCGAGTGTCTTTTATACTGTGTGTGTGTACACCATACTTTATTTCCTTTTTTATGCCTGATTTATATAGGGCTCCTCCTGTCCACGGAAAGTGTTTTATTGAGCTGGCAGTGCCTAGTCCGTTGGTTCTCAGAGTGGGGTCCTTGGGGGGGAGGGGGGGGGGGGGGTGGTTCTAGGGGGTCCCCAGCAAAATGTGTTAACCCGTTAAAGCCTGAGTCCGATTCTTCAAATGTTCTAAATTCTAACAGTTTTTTGAAAAAAATATAAAAAATATTTTTTCACTATTTAAAAAAAATAGCAGATCTACAAGCTCATAGCGCGGCACTCGGTGCCGCGCTATGAGCTTGTATATCTGCTATTTTTCAATAGCCAAAGAAATCTTACAGTGACACAGATGCGTTCCAGGTCTTAATGGGTTAATATAGCATCACAATAACTCGGTGCCGTGCTATGTAGATCTATTATTTTTGAATTGTGCAAATCTTTGAATGTATATTTTTTAAAGCAAACATTTGTAACTCAAATCTTTGCTTCTGGGGGGTCCCTGGAACAAAATATTTTGAGACGGGGGCGGGGGGGGGGTCCACGGCCAAATACATATAATTTTGGGGGTCCTTGAAGTTTGAGAACCACTGGCCTAGTCTGCCTCTTCTTCCTAACATCTGAGAACATCACGATTCGGTGCTCTCGGCGCCCAGCGTTGCCCTGGGCGCTTCAAGCAGACAATAATAGTTCAACTTTTGGAGATCCAACATTGGAATCGTTCTCACAAACCATGAGAAAGTCCCTTGTTTACCGTTGTTTCAGCCAAGCCTATTTGTGCTAATGATAATAACGCAGATGACAGGATGTCGGACTCGGAGCACAGTTGATCGGTTTGAACATTGCGGCCGTCAATAAACGCTGCGTGTGAGCGCTCTGGGGCGTGATGTCCAAAGCGCCGCCCCCCTCCGCTCTTAAAACACTGTGTGGACACGGAGCCCTTATGCTCTGTCGTATATGCCTGCGTCGCATGCTTGAAAATAACCGATCTGCAAGCTCACAGCGCGGTGCGGGTGCAGCGCGTTGTGAGCTTGTAAATTGGCTATTTTAGGTGGGTGATACCGGCATATAGTACGGGCATAAATCATGCTTATATCTTGACTTGAGAGATAACTTCTCACCCTAGTCGATATGTGAATGGGTGAAATTATCTTCCTTTATACATATTTTTAAGGCTGTGTAGAAGCTTTGAAAAAATTTAATGATGAAAAGAAAAAAAAAATACACTTTTTTTAGATATTAGACCACATTTTATCTTAGTATGTAAAGAAAAGCATATTGGTCAATATTTGACTGCATTTTTCAAAATGTTCTTCATGAAACAGTGTATTTTTGTAAGCTTCTATTTTGCATAATATCACCTTTTTCATCTCATTTTCTCAATCGTTTTATGAATGACAATTTATAACAACAAGATTTATGAATGACAATTTATAACAACAAGGTCTATTGTTTAATAGTAAAAAACAGACTGTGGCATAAAGACTTTTTTTTTTGTAGTAAGGAACGTAGATGGAGTTCAGTGCTTGTTTTATTAAGAACCTCCACACCGTTAATAAATATCCCTTGATTTCTGACAAAATGCTGCTTGTGTGTTTTGAACATTCCGTGTTTGCCGTTATATGCAGGGCCTGCTTCCAGACACGCAGTGGTGGAAAGTAACTAAGTACATTTACTCAAGTACTGTACTTAAGTACAATTTTGAGGTCTTTTTTAACTTTACTGGAGTATTTCCAATTTTCTGTACTTTTACTTCTACTCCGCTACATCTCAGAGGCAACTATTATACTTTTACTCCACTACAATTATTTGAAAACTTTAGTTACTTTGCAGATATAAATGACTATATTATAAAACATACATGAACCACTTTAGCCCTATTTTATACTATAGGCTATTTAAAAATAGCCGATCTACAAGCTCACAACGCGTCGCATTGCGACACGTTGTGAGCTTGTAGATCTGCTATTTTCAAACATTAGTACTTTTACTTTTGGTACTCGGTATATTTTGACGCCAATGCTTTTGTACTTTTACTCAAGTAGCATTTTGAACACAGGCCTTTTACTTGTAACAGAGTATTTTTTATATTGTGGTATTGCTACATGTACTTCAGTAAAACATCCGAGTACTTCTTCCACCACTGCAGACGCGTTTATACAATCTTACGACAGTGTTTCGCCGAATCCCGGAAGAGACGCGCTGTGATTGGCCAGTGGTCACTTTGACTGGCAGTTGTGCCGAACGCTCACCCCCAAAATACGATTTCACGGTTCCGTCCCTATCAGGACACAACACGGGTCCCGCCGTCGCCTAAGCACGCTCGGTGGTGCCTCTCGTGGCTCACGTCTGCTTTCAGCCTCCGTTGCAGACAAAAAAACTATACTTTATTGGCAAAACACTGTCGTAAACGGTAAACAGTAGCCTGATTATCAGCCTGAAGCTGCGTGGAGCTTCAGGCTGACATTGGCTGCAGTGTCGGTGATTACACGGGGGAGGGGATTCAAATTTCCCTAAACCAATCACAAGAGATCCACGGATCCGCCTACATCTGACGTCATCGCACAGCTTGTTTTAGCAGATATTCGCTGATTGGCTTGTCGTTAGACCACTCCCACCTCCGACAGGTTCTTCTTCGACCGTGAAAATCCATAGGCTCACATTATGACACCGGACCAAGAGGAGCAGACCACTCAGAGAGTGGGCGGGGTCTATGGTCTGGTAAATAGGCCTTGCAGACACACACACGTGGGTATTTGGGGGCCATTTTGTCTTGGTGGGAGGTGCAAACAAGGTAAAGTTAAGGTACATTTCATTTATATATATATATAGGCCTATGGCGCCTTTCAAAACAATCGTTACAAGGTTCTACCGTTGGGTGGGGCGACGGTGGACGGACGTCACAAACATAACATGCGGACCTGCGAGCAGGGTTGCCAGATCTGCTTATTATAATTTATTTGAAAATAGCAGATCTACAAGCTCACAACGCGTCGCATTGCGACACGTTGTGAGCTTGTAGATCTGCTATTTTCAAATAGCTGACGTATATGTTAAAGTGCTCATGTGGCCCATAGTCGCTTCTTTTGGTCTGGTTTTCCTAGACCCGGTTGCTTGTTTCTCTCACAGAATCTGGCAACACTGCCTGCGAGGCGCACCGTTGCTCCGATCCGCACCAAACTTGGCACCAACACCGGTCAGGGGTCTGCCATCAGAATAGCCACACCAGGGGGCCCGTGTGGCCCCCAGGGGCCCCAGGCTTTTACAGGCGCACCGTTGCTCTGATCCGCACCAAACCTGCTGGCACAAACACTGTCCAGGGTTCTATCTTTTTTTGGCTGTGTACGAAGATGTCCTTTCAAAACGAACGATAATTGAAGATTTCCCATCTGGCAACACTGGTTCTAATCTATACCGTCAGAATAGTCATACCAGGGGCCTTGTTTGGGGCTCCCGGGGGCCACAGGCACACCGTTGCTCCAATCGGCACCAAACTGGGCACAAACTGTTCATGGCAGACACCTGTTCAGGTGTCTGCCATGAAAAATAGTCACACCCAAAAATCTAAATTGCACTCCAGCAGTGTTTAACACTTCAAATGGTCATCACTCTGTAAACATTGCTCTGATCAGCGTAATATAGGGCTGGGTTTGAATTTCCCAATAGTTGTAGTGGAGTAACAAGACCAGGAGACCTGGTTCTGCCAGACCCAGAATAAGTACTTTATAAGATCAGAGCACTACGTCACGGCTAAGCCGGACTTCACATGACGTGTCAGCCTGTGTCTATGCCCATGTATGGACGAAAGAGGGGCAAAAGATGGACAGACATTTATCCCCATATATGGACGAAATAGGGACAAAGCCTCATGTAGGCCGACCCTCTGGGTCTGGCAACAACAAACGACAAAAGGTACTAATATCTGCCTCTGCGATGTAGTGGAGTAGAAGTAAGTAAGGGTAGCCTACTGGAAAAATACTCCAGTAAGGAGGATGAGACTAGCCGGGCCGCTGCCACCGGCACCGAGAATTCCCCGGTCAAAAAGCTCGTACTGTGGGAACCAACACACGGGCATCGATCAAGAGGACGTCCCACACCTACCTACGTGGATGTACTAAGGAAAGATGCTGGTGCAGAAAGCACAAAGGAGCTGGCCTGATGTATGGAGAACCCAGATGACTGGAGACTCCGATGGAGGCTCGTCTTGAGGACGACGTAGAGAGAGCGAGAGAGAGTAAAGTTAAAATACCTCAAAATTGTACTTAAGTACAGTACTTGAGTAAATGTACTCAGTTACTTTACACCACTGGTTCTCAAACTTTGTCATTTCAAGGACCCCATAACTCTTGAGAGTATTTAAACGGACCCTAAGGGTCCATTTGGTTCCGTTTGAATACTCTGAGTTAGAGACCTGTAAGGGTCCATTTGGGACCCTGGACCCCACTTTGAGAACCTCTGATATAAATAGATCGATGTCTTTCTATTGATCCCACGGGGGGAATCCAGGCGCCGGAGACAGCACAGCAGCAGAAGGTACAGATACAGGGCGAAGAAGTAGAAAAGATGGGTACCCAGTGGTCCTTGAGGGAGTTCCAGGGGGTCCCCAGCTAAATGGTAGTTGGGAACCAAATTGACCAGTATGGGTCTGTAACTCTGACAGTGTACAAATGGAACCAAATGGACCCTAACGGGTCCATTTGGTTCCATTTGTACACTGTCAGAGTTAAATTAACATTGATTTCACAATAGAAATTGGGGTCCCAGAGATATAAATGCCATTAAATGGGGGTCTGTAGCCCTAATCACCTAATGCATGTCAAACTGGGGGTCCTTGAAATTAAAATGGTTCAGAATCACTGCAATAGAGCTGTAAACAATCTTTTCTTATGGGGGTCCCTGGCATATCTTTTGAAATGGGTTTCCGCGGGCTAATAAGTGTCAATTTGGGGGTCCTTGACATGAAAAAGTTTGAGAACCACTGCCCTGTACAATCATCCCACCTGGTGCGGAACAAGAGACTCCATCGATAAATATTGAAGTATACAGAGAGGCTCCTTACATAAAACAAATTACTCGTTTATAGCTAGTGAACAAAAATGTACACAAAAAAAGCTTCATCTAACTTTTCCTTTTCTGGACGTTTTGTCTCCTACAGGTTCTTAATTATACTATAATTTCAGAAGCCTCATAGGATAATCTGACTAGGATGGTTACGACTGTATGGCAAAATCCTGAATGTAGAACATCACTAATGATGATAATAATAATAATAATAGAATCCTGAATGCTGAATATCAATGGGACTGACTGCTGAGCTCTATAAGGCGACTCTTAAAAAAATTGCAATAAATTAATTCATGGAGAAGTAAAGAAATATAATAGAAAAAAGGGTCCAAAATGGCCAGTGTACAAGCTCACAACGCATCGCCTCCGTGACGCGTAGTGAGCTCATAGATGGGCTATTTTATAATAGGGGCTTGTGGTTACTACTTCTACTATTTTTTATCTCTGACGGTTGACTATACTAGATAACTTATCTATTTCAGCTTTTATGGATATCATCGCAACACACACAACAGCGAAAACGCACAGTAAAAGGCATGATAAAGATTTCCAAAAGCCATACTCGAAGGACTTCTCCTTAACTTTGGCCCCCAACTTGGCCCCCTCAACCTTCAACCTGTCGCCGACCAGCGAGGCGTTTGTCACGAGCGACCCCAGCTGCTTCTTGGCCTGCTCCTGCAGCCTCTTCTTCTTACTTTTCTTTTTCTTTTTCTCTTTTCCTTCCTCTGACTCCGACCCCCCCTCCAAATCCAGGGACACCTGGCCGGCACTGCTGGCCGCGCTCTCCGCGTCATAATCGTCGACCTCGATCTCGTCTTCATTGGCGTCCATATCGCCTTCACGTGGATCCATCTCTCTTCTCTGCTAATGGTCTGAGGTTTGGCCACGCGAGGCGAAGGTTTTTAAACACGTTTGCCTCGTGATCTCGTGTCGTCAACCATGACGTCGGGTATATCTGGACCAATTATGACGGGGGGGGGGGGGGGGGGTTTGTACACGAAATATCTGGTAACCATGGGAACCTGATGTCAACAAACGTCATGGACACCCTCTTCTGACACCGCTGAGCAACATTTTGTAGTGGTTCTCAAAGTGAGTTCCAGGGACCTTCTGGGTTACTTGAGGGGGTTCCATTCGTACACTCTCAAGAGTTATGGTGGTCCTTGAAATGAAAAACTTGGAGAATCACCAAACTAGACCACTGGTTCTCAAAGAATCACTGGCCTAATGAAATAAATAAATTTCTTAACCACTTTAAACCCTACTGTGTACTCCATAGACCGTGGTCCCCCAGGGCTCTAGTCAAGTCAAGTCACCTTTATTTGTATAGCGCGTAGAGTACAGAAGTCCTGACGTCACTCTTTCATCCCCTGGGTCGCGGAAGTCATTTCTCTATGGAGAATAACATTGGGTCATCTTCATTTTCTCCTGATTTGTCTCTCTGAAAAAAAGCCATTTTAGTATGAAAATCTTGGGAAGATTGTGTGTCTTGTGACGATCGGGTCCAATATTTAGTTCAGTGACCAAGGAGAAAAAAACTAAATCCTATCACACAAAGATTTGGCGGACCCCCTATAGTAGCTCTGAGGACCCCCTAGGGGTCCCGGACCCCCTGTTGAAGACCCCTGGTTTAGAAGCTGTGTTCACGTTCACTGACTTTACTCTTCCATTGGAATGAATAGACTCAAAACTGCTATATACACACATTCAGTATCTATTGTGTGTGTGTGTGTGTGTGTGTGTGTGTGTGTGTGTGTGTGTGATGCCCATAATTCACGTAAGGCCTCATGGGACACTGCAAACTCGTGGATACTCGGCCCACAATGTTTTCCCACTCATTCGGTGTTCTAGTACTAGATCGGCCTGAAAATGGCCGATCAACAAGCCCAAGCTGTAGGCTACCAAAATAAGGGCACTAAGTTAGGGTTCATGTGGTTAAAACGTTATTAAATATGTCAGGGCGTACAAGTACGGAGGAGGCGTGGCCAACGTTTTGAGGATGAATAAAATCAAGACGGGGTCCAATAAGGGGCGTGGCTCCCATATAGATCTCTGACATCACGGTGGTGGTGATGATGACCTCAGCGGTGCCCAAATATGGAGAGAAGGCGGGGCAGTGGGCTGGATGTTCTGCATGGATCTTTGCTGCTCTTTGGATTGGTTAACGAGGCATTAGGTCTGTAGATTATGACTTCAAATCAATATCTGGTAATCAAGGAGGTAGTAAGCAGTGTTGCCAGATTCTGTGAGAGAAACAAGCAACCAGGTCTAGGAAAACCAGCCCAAAGGAAGCGACTATGGGCCACATGAGCACTTTAGCAGATCTTTAGCAGATCTACAAGCTCACAACGCGTCGCGATGCGACGCGTTGTGATAGATCGGCTATTTTCAAATAAAATCTTGCAGGGATATTATAATAAGCAGATCTGGCAACCCAGGTAGTAAGATGTGTACAAGACATGTGGCGCTGATTGGTGCAGTGTTTTGAGATTAGTTCCGGTTAATCACACAGACACACACACACATAGCCTACAGACCCTCTTATAGAAGATCACCCTTGGTAATGCATAATGTCGTTATTCTGTTGGGTGGAAATGTCCAAAACCTGTTTAAAAGAGGGGAAATGGTGATCTAGAGTTCATGCTTGCATAGATTATGTTGTGTAACACATTGCTTCTTAAAGTGGGGTCCGGGGACCCCCAGGGGTACTTGGGGGGATTCCAGGGGGTCCCCAGCTAAATGATGGATAGGAACCAAATGGACCCTTATGGGTCTGTAACTCTGAGAGTGTACAAATGTTTGTTAGGGTCCATTTGGTTCCATTTGTACACTCTCAGAGTTAAATTAACATTGATTTTACAATGTGAATTGGGGTCCCAGAGATATAAATACCATTTAGATGGGGGTCCATAGCAAATGTCATGTCAAACTGGGGTCCTTGAAATTAAAATGGTTGAGAATCACTGCTAGAGAGCCGTACAAATCTTCTCTTATGGGGGTCCCTGGCTTATCTTTTCAAATGGGTGTCCGCGGGCTAATAAGTGTCAATTTGGGGGTCCTTGACATGAAAAAGTTTGAGAACCACTGGTGTAACAGGAGCAGAGCTACCCTGCCAAATGTAATGCAATATCATTAAAATACATGGCGTGTCTTGATTTTACATTTGGTGCATTTATTCTTAAGGCCAACAAAACGTTTTATACTTTTACTCGTTACAGAGATTTTCTACATTGTTGTGTTGCCTTTTGTACACTAGGGGGCACTGTTGTACTATTTACTCTATCCTGGAATCGGTCAATGATCTGACAGTTTGCTTTGCTGTAGCTAAATTGTCCTTTAACTGTATTATTGTAATTACATAGTATTATTATTGCTAACCCAGTTAATTACCTTTAATTAAACGGTTAAAGGAGTGATATTTGCTCAGTCGTTGCATATTTTATTTGAGAACAGTACAACGGCTTTTTGATGACATTGCTATAAGACAATGCTGTGAAAAAAATAACATTATTTTTCAATCATTTGAAAAAGTATAAAATAACCAATGCATGTACTGTATGTATATGTAGCTTACTATGTACAGTAATGAATACTAGAGCCTGAATGTTTGTTATAGTGGCATGTAATCACACTGACTCAAACACAGTAGTACATACATGCCGTGGTGGAAAAAGTACTCAAATTCTTTACTTAAGTAAAAGTACCAATACTGCAATATAAAAATACTCTGTTACAAGTAAAAGTCCAGAATTAAAAAAATACTTGAGTGAAAGTACAAAAGTATTGACATCAAAATGTACTTGAAGTACCAAAAGTAAAAGTACTAAATATTTGAAAATAGCAGATCTACAAGCTCACAACGCGTCGCATCGCCACGCGTTGTGAGCTTGTAGATCTGCTATTTTCAAATAGCCTATGTATAAAATAGGGTTAAAGTGGTTAATGTATGTTTCATTATATCATAGTTTATATCTGAAAAGTAACTAGTAACTAAAGTTTTAAAATAATTGTAGTGGAGTAAAAGTACAATATTTGCCCCTGAGATGTAGTGGAGTAGAAGTAAAAGTATTGGCAATTGGAAATACTCAAGTAAAGTACAAATACCTCAAAATTGTACTTAAGTACAGTACTTAAGTAAATGTACTTAGTTACTTTCCACCACAATATATCATAGTGTGAATGTTTTTGTTATTGTAGCAATCTTAATGAATCAAACTGGATTGTCTTTATTTGATCAGTCCTTTATTAAAATGGAAGCAAACTGGAAGTGAAGCATCAGTCTACCAAACTGTAGGAAGACCTTGACAAGCTGTACAAACAACATCTGGAAATGCACTTTACTTATTCTCTTATGTCTGAGCAGTAATGTGTGGGCGTTCACGTGTCTATTCTTCATGTGGGCGTGTGTGTGTGTGTGTGTGTGTTACTATACTTGTGAGGGCAAAATGTCCAAAGTATAGTTGAGTTTGAGAAAGATTTTCCTGGTCTTCACAAAAGAAATGGTTATTTTATGGTAAAAAAGAAAAGAAAGAGATTATATGTATATAATAATAATAATAATAATAATACATACAATTTATATAGCGCTTTTCTAAATACTCAAAGTCGCTTTACAGAGCAGGATAAAAACAACTTTATTAGAGTCGACTAGTAAGGAAACTATAAAGGAAAAGTAAACAAAAACAAAAAGGAGGGGCAGGGGTTGGGGTTTTGTGTAGGGAATGCGATTCTGAAAAGGTGGGTTTTGAGTGTGGTTTTAAACATGGTGAGGGTGGGGGCAGCTCTGATGTGAGCTGGGAGTGAGTTCCACAGTTTGGGGGGCAGCCGCAGAGAAGGCCCTGTCACCCCAGGTTCGTTTATTTGTCCATATAAACAGCTACAATCATTTTGTAGCCGTTTTGTAGCAGCTACAAACGTCAGATGTATCTTCATGTCACTGGCTTCCATTGAAAACAAATGGTAGCCTGTGTCTTTGTAGCGACTAGTGTGAACGCACTATTATAGTTGGAAAGAAAGAAATGTTAAATACTAATAATAATTTTAAAAAAAAGCCTTCAATCCGTCACCAATCTGCTTCATCTGGAGCAGTTAGTGGTTCAGTGTCTTGCTCAAGGACACCTACCCGCAGTAACCCATGGGAGAAGCCGCGGGGATCGAACCGGCAACCATTCCGATCCCCGAGCAGTCGCTCTACCTCCTGAGTCACTGCTGCAAAGCATGAATTCATGAAAAAAAAAATATATATAGATATGCGTATATTATATTATATTATATATATATATTATGCATACATTATTTGTGGAGTTAGGTTTGTAATTAGTAAAAGATTCAGTTGGCATTAGTGTATGGATGAGGCATTTAAAGGTTAGGTTTAGGGGTTGGAGTTATGGCTGATTTAGTTTGCGAACCAGTGTCATGCAAAACATATATATATTAGAGCTTGTACAATAGATCTTTTTCCCAGCAATTTTTCAATGCTATACTAAAATGTTGATGTCCTTACAAGTATAGTAATACAAACGTGTGTGTGTGTGTGTGTGTGTGTGTGTGTGTGTGTGTGTGTGTGTGTGTGTGTGTGTGTGTGTGTGTGTGTGTGTGTGTGTGTGTGTGTGTGTGTGTGTGTGTGTGTGTGTGTGTGTGTGTGTGTGTGTGTGTGTGTGTGTGTGTGTGCACTTTCTAAGGGTTTCTGAGGGATGTGGCTTCAGAGCTGAATGGCAGGCATTCTGTCCTCTCTGCCACATGATGCTGCCAATGTAAACTCTGACATTCCAGCATCCTGCATGCATGGGTATATGTCTGCTTCAAACCCTCTGCTGTGTGTGTGTGTGTGTGTGTGTGTGTGTGTGTGTGTGTGTGTGTGTGTGTGTGTGTGTGTGTGTGTGTGTGTGTGTGTGTACACTGTAAGTAGAGTGACAGTGATAAAGGGAGGGTGTAATAATACAGATTCAACCTGGCGTCTCTATTCTCGGCTTGTAATTATAGGCGAAAATCTTCAAAAATAGCAAGAATAGGCAAATTTCTACTTTTGCTGCGTAAGGGAAGAGCTGCTTTGAGGCAAGATATTTGTCTTTGAATTTCATGCGTTCATACTTTAAACCAGTGACTCAGGTTCAAGAACGACCTCTTGGGAATCGGAACGGTTGCCGGTTCGATCCCCGACCCCGGCTCCTCCTGGGTTACTGTGGGTACAGTAAGTGTCCTTGATCACCAATCTGCTCCAGATGAGCAGATTGACGACGCACGCACGCTTGATGACGTCAACGACTGTGTTGAGCAACACGGATACAAAGCGACAGCTGTGTATCTTTGTATCTTTGTACTGTATCTGCCCGTAGACTCGTAGTTACAAAGATACAGACACATTTGTTTTCAAAGGAGGCCAGCGACATGAAGATACAAAGATACATCTGAGGTTTGTAGCTGATACAAAACAGCTACAAAAAGGTTGAGCTGGTTTCAACTTCAGCTACGAAGACACAAAGCTACAAATATTCCGTGTAACTTTGTATCTTTGCATCTTCTGTGAACGCAGCATGCCCAAAATAGCGACGCCAGCCCAGGTTCAAAGTGGTTCAAAGTGTGTCTGAGGCAGCTGCCTATAGGAATGAATGGGCTGGCCAGTCACCACTGGAGAGACTGACAGAAGAAAATAGCTCCTCTTGCAACTTTTTTTCCTCCCTCCCTCCCTTGCTTGAACTTGAACTCCTCATCATGCCATGATTAGATGTGTGCTTATGAGTGTTTGAGGAGAGGAGACGCCGGGACGGGACCAGGACATTTTGGTAAAGGAGGCTTTTAGGAGGACTGTTTGGTTGTCCCACCCAACCACCACCCACCACCCACCACCCACCACCCATCCAAACCACCACCTCAGCCTCCAAAACAAGCAGCACCACGCCGGTCTGCATACTGACACTACACTGGACATCTGTCACTGTGGCAATGACATCGTTGACCCTAAGGACAATGACCTCATCTAATATCCAGGAAAGAATATATTTTTTTAAAATTAAAATAATACTTTTTCCTGCACTGATGGTCGCCCAGCACCAATTCTGGGTTTGGGATATACATGTCGGTCTTCTTTTTCAATCATCTAATATCCAGCCCTAGGAAATCACGCACAAGCACACGCGCACACACACACACGCACACGCTCGCGCACACGCACGCGCACACACACACACACACACACACACACACACACACACACACACACACACACACACACACACACACACACACACACACACACACACACACACACACACACACACACACACACACACTTGACGTTTGTATTACCAGCTTGTGCTTACGTCAAAGTTGTAAAGGACAGCAATTACATTTTATTTATTCATCTTAACGTATTCGTTTTGGGGCATTTTTAACACTTAAAGCCTGAGTAGGTGCGTGCTGCTGCAACACGTTGTGAGCTTGTAGATCAGCTATTTCTTTGGTGCACAACACCGACGCGCAACTAAGTATAACTGTACCCCTAAAGCGCTTAACCCCAAACCCTAAACCTAACCTCTAAACCTAACCTCTGATCCTAACCTCTGATCCTAATGCTACCCCTAACCACAATCCTATCTCTATCTTATCTCTAAAAATATTGTTAACCATAAAAAATGATAAACCATTTCTCTAGACCATAAAAAAAAAGTATGCCCACAATGACTATTTCTCAAATTCTACTATACTCTGGCGGACAATTGAACCCCAGAGCGCGCACACACACGTGTACACACACACACACACACACACACACACACACACACACACACACACACACACACACACACGTGCGCTCACACACACACACACACACACACACACACACACACACACACACACACACACACACACACACACACACACACACACACACACTCGCATGCGCACGCCACAGTATTATCATGGATTATCATATAGCCCAGCCCTGAATGCAGACTCTGTCATTAGTGTCAAGTCTGCGAATGTCTCCAAAATTACACACTTTCATTCCTGAGCCTCAGAAAGCCTTGAGGATGTCCCTCTGTGTACCAGGGATCACACTGGGGCTTTGTTCAGACTTATCCCCATTTGTTTCTCAAATCTGATCTTTTTAGGATTTACTGTCCACACTGTTATTTGCTTACAGGTGATCAGTTCAGATGTGTGTATTCAGAGACATCGTCGACCGATCTATCTGCATCGGTTACAATTTACAATGTTGGCATTTTGTAGGTATGTTTCTCTTAACCAGAGCGATGTACAGTAAGCAAGGTAATCACATACATCAAATGCAGAGACACAGTGTAGTGCCTCAGTAAACTAAACCAAGAACCTCTAGCATCGGTCTAAACAATATATACTGTCAAAATAATCATTTACGGTTTACGGCGAAGACATTGGGAGTGAGTCTGCAGTTCTGACTGCAATGGGGGGAGTTTGTTCCACAGTTTGGTAATAACATATAGGCGTGATTAATGCTTAGATTATAGTTTGTCATATATTATGCCGGTGTCTCTCGCCGAAAATAGCCGATCTACAAGCTCACAGCACATCGCGACAAAGGGACAAAGAGAGACAGAAAAAGGTTGTGGTGACTTGAATATAGAGTAAGTTCAGAGCTAATCAGTGATTGGCTCGGACACTGATGTCTGTTTAGGCCTGAGACCGAATCAGATTTTTGGCCTCTCCAGACTGGAATGAGGTTGGTTTGATGAAGTCAGAACATCATAATCAGATCTGAACCACATTCCTATGTTTGAATGTGATTCATGTGGGACATGTGCTGAGGATGGAGCAGGACCACATCACAAAGGACGCCTTAAAATGGACACCACCAGGCAAAAGAAAACCTGGGAGGCCCAAAACCACCTGGTGCAGAACTGTGACACAAGAGCTGGAACAGATGAACCTGTCATGGGGAGAGGCGCAACATGCTGCCAGGGACGGAATGCAATGGAGAGCGCTCATTGAAGCCTTGTGTCCCATAGGGGACGAAGAGGAGTAAGAGAGTTGAATGTGATTCAAATCTGATTTCTAAAGATGTGTTTAAGTCTGGACACTGAAGCCTGACTAAAGGCCCCCGTGTCCACTTTTTTTCCTCGGATGCAAACACCACGGCGCACGCCTAAAATCGCTGAACATATTTTAGCTTTCGGCAGGCAGGAAAAAGGCGCCTTGGATGCAAAGCGCAAGGTTTATGCCCAGCGCAATGTCAAGCTGCTGGAGTTTCCAAAAACGTGGCGCTCCCGTTATAAAAAATGTAAAACATGCGCTGCACTCAGGAAAAAAAACATATGGTCGACATTGCCATAAATAGCCGATCTACAAGTTAACACCCTGTGACAGAATCGAAGATCAGCTTATCCGATTTTTGACAATACTTTCCATTCCGTCTACTTTCCGATTGGCCCCCCGAAATACGCGATTGCTCGGTACAACAACATAGTCGGACCCGGTCAAATCCGGCGACCTCGGAGCGGCCGGACCCACAAATCCGGTGACCTCAGAACGGTCAGACGCGGTCAGTCAGACCCACGAGTTATTTCTGGCCACCAGAACCTACTCGGGCCACGTTTGCCGTGGGGGATTTACAATGCTGTCCCTATCGGGCCATAACTCGAACGGCGCTGAGTCGGCTGAAGAGAACGTTAAGCACGCCGAATCGCTTGCCTGAGTGTGCTCGCTCGGCGGTGCCTCTCTTGGCTCAAGTCCACTTCAGATGGCGTGCCTCTGTCATTTTAACCGTTTTTGCCTAACTAGTTGCTAACTTAACTCATTGACTGCCATGGACGAGTTAACTCGTCAAATTCTAGCCAGTGGCCACACTGCTAACGACGAGTTTGGACGAGTTTATTTCACACAGAACCAGGAAATAACGTGATCCAAAGATGTACTGCTCCATTCACTTCCTGGTTAACTTATTACTTAAAAATCCTGTATCTCGGCTCCTGTGTTGTTGTTTTTTTGTGTGAATTCTTTTGCTGAAACATGCTATTTTTAATGGCGTATAACAAACGAACGGGAGGTCGCGATGACATTTTCTTTTTTGTTGCGGAATCACAGTGAAACCCTCAGTGATTAGCAATCATCAGGGGATCGATCGTACTGGAGATAAATATTCTGTGACTACTTGAAAAGGTTTTCTTACCTTTTCAAGTAGTCACAGAATATTTATCGAAAAATCGCTGGCAGTCTGGGCCTTATTTAGTTGTATATACTCTGGCAGTTAAGTGGTTAATAATAAGCAGTGGTGTAAAGTAACTAAGTACATTTACTCAAGTACTGTACTTAAGTACAATTTTGAGGTATTTGTACGTAACTTGAGTATCTCCAATTTCCAATACTTTTACTTCTATTCCACTACATCTCAGAGGCAAATATTGTACTTTTACTCCACTACAATTTTTGAAAACTTTAGTTACTAGTTACTTTGCAGATACACATTATTACATTATAAAACATACATTAACCACTTTAGCCCTATTTTATACATAGGCTATTTGAAAATAGCCGATCAACAAGCTCACAACGCGTCGCATCGCGTTGTGAGCTTGTAGATCTGCTATTTTCAAACATTTTAGTACTTTTACTTTTGGTACTTTAAGTACATTTTGATACCCATACTTTTGTACTTTTACTCAAGTCATTTTTTAATTCCGGACTCTCACATGTAACAGAGTACTTCTACATTGCAGTATTGATACTTTTACTTAAGTACAACATTTTAGTACTTTTTCCACCACTGAGTAAGGGGCTGTTTGTCTGTTCTCACCAAGCGGGCCGAGTGGTCCGCCTCGCTGCTGGTACCGACCGTTCTCACCAACGCGGGCCGTCTGTACAGAGCGTTCCGTTACCGGCCCTCCTGACACCCACTGGTGGGCGGCCGCTTCATGACAACATGTGTAGTGGGACATAAAAAAAACTAAAGAGACATGTTAGAGATAGCCTAGGGTTTGGTTTGGTAGCAAAGAATCTGCGTTTTATTGGCCTGGTACAGAATGTCTTGTCCAGAGTGTGTGTGTGCGTGTGTGTGTGTGTGTGTGTGTGTGTGTGTGTGTGTGTGTGTGTGTGTGTGTGTGTGTGTGTGTGTGTGTGTGTGTGTGTGTGTGTGTGTGTGTGTGTGTGTGTGTGTGTGTGTGTGTGTGTGTGTGTGTGTGTGTGTGTGTGTGTGCGTGTTGGATCCTGTGGGTGGGTCCAGTCTGAGACGGGACAGGGTAGGGTGTGTGGTTTAGGAGAACTGGGCTGGGGTTCGGGTCTGGATGCTGTGGCTTTGGCACGGCGTCTTCGCTGAAGCCATCTGGTGAAGTGTGCTGCTTATAGGGAATGTCCATAGAACTGAATATAACTCCATGCTGTGGCTCACTAATTTGAGCCTGGTTTAAGCTGCAGCTGCTATTCAGCTGATTCCTCCTCCGGCATTAACCTTGTAATAATAATATGCAACTTTATGGTGTTAGAGGAACGGACTGAATGCTTCCCTTCAACTTCAAGTGGGATGCACATATTTGTGCTCGAGTACTGTGTGTGTGTGTGTGTGTGTGTGTGTGTGTGTGTGTGTGTGTGTGTGTGTGTGTGTGTGTGTGTGTGTGTGTGTGTGTGTGTGTGTGTGTGTGTGTGTGTGTGTGTGTGTGTGTAGGTTTAAGCATAGTTTTACTGAGGTTACGTTTAGGAATAAGGTTAGGTTTAGGCATAGTTTTACTGAGGTTACGTTTAGGAATAAGGTTAGGTTTAGGCATAGTTTTAATGAGGTTACGTTTAGGAATAAGGTTAGGTTTAGGCATAGTTTTAATGAGGTTACGTTTAGGAATAAGGTTAGGTTTAGGCATAGTTTTACTGAGGTTACGTTTAGGAATAAGGTTAGGTTTAGGCATAGTTTTAATGAGGTTACGTTTAGGAATAAGGTTAGGTTTAGGCATAGTTTTACTGAGGTTACGTTTAGGAATAAGGTTAGGTTTAGGCATAGTTTTAATGAGGTTACGTTTAGGAATAAGGTTAGGTTTAGGCATAGTTTTACTGAGGTTACGCTAAGGAATAAGGTTAGGTTTAGGCATAGTTTTAATGAGGTTACGTTTAGGAATAAGGTTAGGTTTAGGCATAGTTTTACTGAGGTTACGCTAAGGAATACTTGCTTTGACCCGAGGCGAGCGTTCTTATATTCGGCGCCTCTACCCATTCAGCTACGTACAGTGTAGGATAAAGAGCTGAGTCAGTCATCTCTAGAGAGTTAGAATGTGTCTCCACTATTTCTTTGATCTTTGGTGGTAGAGTTCAAATGTTGTGTCACTGTAGGGCCTTTAGGCAGTTATAGGGGCTGAGTCCAACTTTGGATAGAATAACTGTCATCTCTGAAAAAAGCACTCCACCCTGATGAGGGTTTTTTCAGCTGGAAAATATGCTTTGATGGATTCATGGACTCATGGCCTTGTGGGTTACAATTTTAGGTCATATTTTATAAATGTACATACATACATACATACATACATACATACATACATACATACATACATACATACATACATACATACATACATACATTTATCGGAGAGATCATTGAGGGAGATCCTCATTTACAATGATGCCGAGCTTACACATAGAAATAACATAATTGAATAACAAAGAAAGACAATATGTTGACAACAATCAGTTAAAACAGGTAATGAACGGCTATTAAGTAGATTCCTAAAATGGCCAATAGATGCTAGGGTATTTAGTTTAAGGTTCCACGTAGTGTTGGTTTTGACGGCAAGTCTTGATTCAGTTTTAGTCAGTCTTTTGAATCAAATTCTATTTAGTTTTAGTCTTATTTTAGTCATCTAAAATGTTTTACTATAGTCTAGTTTTAGTTGACTAAATATCATGATATTATAGTCGACTAAATCTACAGTTGATTTAGTCGACTAAAAATGACAAAAAATAAGCGCAACCAAACATAAAATGACTTGTCTTTTAGTTCCACTGGATCGCTTCTCCACTAACATTTTAGTGTAGTTTTTATTTGTTGACGAAACTGTCAATACATTTAGTCTTAGTCATCATAGCTTAGTTTTTGTTTAGTTTTTGTCAGTGAAAAAAGGTAGTCGACGGAAATGTTTCGTCATAGTTTTAGTCGACGAAATCAACACTGGTTCCACGAACCAGGTGCACCAATGCTGAAAGCAGTCTTTCCCAGTTCAGATTTGGCACGAGGAACCTGAAGGACTAGTCATTCGCTATAGAGCGAGTTAGAATGCGACTAGACTAGGGTTCTGACCTAACATGGATGAAATATATGGTAGTAATTTTCCAACCATGCAGGGCTTTGTAAATGAAGAGGTGCGTCTCTCAGTCAGAGAAGACCAGCCCACCTTATCATACAGGACACAGAGACATACACATACGTATTACATGCATGCAGACTCAGAGCAGACAGACAATGCTAACTATATAAAGATAATTTGACAGAAGGAAAATGCCATGTATCATGTATGTGTTTACAATAGTTGGCTCTGTTTTCTCCATGTCAACCAACCAACACTCACATGCATTGTTCTGCATGTCCCAATGAATGCTGTACCACATTCTGAGCATGCATGTGTGCACATGTACTGTTTGTGTGTGTGTGTGTGTGTGTGTGTGTGTGTGTGTGTGTGTGTGTGTGTGTGTGTGTGTGTGTGTGTGTGTGTGTGTGTGTGTGTGTGTGTGTGTGTGTGTGGTGATGAATGATGTAACTAGGGTTGGTCTGTAAACAGTTCCACAACCACTCAAAGCTCTATATACTTAGTCCAACAAAGAATGGCAAAAACAGCAGACCGCGGTGCATTGTGTGAGCTTGTAGATCTGCATTTTAAACATTTTTTGAAAAATGTTTAAATTATAAAGGCGATTTAATTAGGCTATTTGAACATTTTTGCCTATAATTACATGGCAAACAAAGGGACTACAGGTTAAAAATTGTTAAAGCCATAGCAAATGCAGTAAAGGACTTGTTTACATATTATGCAATAACACATTAATTTAATTTACATCCTGAATTACTCTAGTTCTTCTCAGATCAATACAATATAATCCTCATTAAACAATGTCTTTAAGCTTTATTAGCTAATTAAAATATGTTAGCTCTTCTAAAGATAGGCATTTCAACGACATTAAGCATTTTCTTTCAGCTCTAGACATGCTTGCAACCTGTTGCCAGTTTGCACCGTAGACACAGAAAATGCTTTGTGGGCTTGTAGATCGGCTATTTTCGACGTGCGACACCGTCGTGCGACGAAGTGGCCAATAAATCAGGCTTTTTATTACTGTGGGAGGTCCATGGCTCCATGGTATGAGAGAGATGCAGTGTTGCCATGTCCGCTTATTATAAGCGACTTTGGGCTTGTTTTTCTGTAAAGTTGCTTGTAAATATTGGTAGTTGTGGGTTGCAGTTTTTTGGGCTTGTTTCTAAAGTGTAGTTCCTTATTTGGGCTTGTTTTCTTTAAAATATATATATATATTATTATTTAAAACAGTGGTTCGCAATGTCATGGACCCCCAAATGTATATGTATTTGTCCCTATTTCTAACCCCAATCTGAAAATGTTTTATGCCAGGGAGCTCCGTCCGTCCCAGATTTGTGTTGTTAGAATGTTTCAAAAATCTTCCAAATATTCCACATTTTATCTCAAGATTTTTTTTAAATAGCAGATCTACAAGTTCACAACAAACGTGTCAAATCGCGATGCATTGTGAGCTTGTACAATATATAGGTTTAACAGTACTTTTAATAGTATTTTTTAACACTTAAGTTAAGACTTTAACAATTTAAAGTCTCTTCTTTTGGGCTTGTTTTCTTAGACCTGGTTGCTTATTTCTCACACAACATCTGGCAACACTGTAGAGAGACGCACTGTGCTGTATGAAGCAGAGTGTAGGAGGAGATCCCGTTACTTTACACACACACAGGCTCATTGACACAATATGGATACATTGTTGCCATTCTCACATTTCTTGTTACTTTGAAGTGGACGCGCTTTGGACTGAAGTGACCCTGTGATCTGCTACAGTAGTTACAACTTCAACCTATGTAACTTTATGGCTGGAAGAGGAGACAGTACCTTATGGGGCACATAACTATCTACAACAAATGACTTTATATTTCTAGCTGCTGCCTGCAGACAGACGGTATTAAAAGGCGATGCCTTGGTCGGATAAAAGACATTGATTCAGGATTTCAGGTAAGACTGCAGCCTAGAGCTGAGACATGATTCATTTTTAAGACATTTCCTTTCGTTGCACGTTGTAAAGAAGGGCCCAATTCTTTGGTTTGCACAGTTAAGACCGTATATAGAATATGTTTAGGAGCAAAGGAACCCAAAGTTCTGCTGCTTATGGCGAGGCAGACTGTAGGAAAGAATACTGAGGGACTCCTCCTACAGGTGAAAACATTTAATAGATTTATTTTACAGATGAGCAAAGGCAACAGCGACCTAGATTATGTTTACTTTGGCCAATACGGTGGATTATGTGGAAAGTGTTAAAGTCAAGTCAAGATTGAATCTTAAGCTGCAAAACTCTTTTACATCATTTTAAGAGGATTTGACAAGCCTACAGTATAAAGTTGGTAGGCCTAACAGACAGTGCCTTCAGTCAGTAGTCTGTCTGTGGTTCTGACATTGGCAGCATTATACAGTAGGCCATGTCAGTCAGTGTAGGGTCAGTTCTCAAACAATTTCATATAAATGTTTTCACCCTCAAATTGGTACATTAAGGCTCATTGGGGAAACTGCTATTGGGTCAAACAAAAAAATAATAATCTCATTTTGAAATTATTCTCATTTTACTGGGGACCCCCTGGAACCCCCTCACGGACCCTTAAGAACCATATTGCTCTAGGTCAGGTGTCTTCAACAGGGGGTCCGGGACCCCTACGGAGTCCTCAGAGTCACTACAGGTGGGGCCACCAAATCTTTGTTGTAAGATATGTATTTGTTTTACTTTAACCACTTGAAACCCTATAGCATCCCTATTCTGAGGAGAACCTGAGTAAAAAAATGTAGATCTACAAGCTCACATCGAGGGTTTAAGTGGTTAAATTAAATGTCTGAAAATACACACTAAGATGAATCCAACATCCACTGATGACAGTGATGTCGAACAAGTCTATGAAGCTGTCTATGAAATCTGCAACACAATTTTATACAATATGTAGTGGGGGTCCCTGCTGCATCTCTCTCTCTCAGCTAAGGGGTCCTTGGCCAGAAAAACGTTGAAGACCCTGCTGTAGGTTATTGTTATCCAGTTTCATTGTGGACCCTGGTTTATGTCAGGTGGAGTTTCACTCACACACAAAATGTCTTTCTTCCTGTTTTTTCCTTTTTTTTCTCCTCTTACTAATAAGGCCAGGGGTCTTCAATGGGATCAGGTGCAATCTCTCGCCGGCTCTATACACCCGCCCCTCTATACACGAAATCAGGAGCGTTGGGGCAGCCTAGGGTTCAAGTGGTTAAGGTATAAAAAAAAAGAAGCATATCATAAAGATTTGGTGGACCCCCTGTAGTAACTCTGAGGACCCCCTAGGGGTCCCGGACCCCCTGTTGAAGACCCCTGAATTAGGGTTCATCTGTGAAGCAGGGAAACTGTATCTGCTGGAATTCCTATTGTTATTAAGTTCTCCTGCATTTTGTCCAATAGCCTTTCTATACATTTCCTTCTAATCTTTGAGGCCAATTACAGGCAGATGGATGGAAGTGATCATTGTCACAATGATTACAGAGAACGTGTATAAGTGCCTAATTTGGTAAAACAAATCATTGTTTCCGCATAGCAACAATCTTTGCTCATTTGTCGCGCTTCCTATGGGGCTGAAGTGAAATCACTGTTGGCTCTGCGTTCTTTAGACTTTGGAGGCCCCCTAAATTTGGGGTCAATTGAAGGGTGGTATGTTCTGGAGGAAAGACTGAGGGGATCTGGGAGAGCTATTGCTGTCTGAGGAAACTGAGGGCTAGCGACCCAGGAAACATGAGGGTTTGACATATTATGAGAAATCTATCTAAATCTATGGGAACAGGACTGGGGAGATTCAAACCCGGGTTTCCCAATCTACCGCGCCTTACGTCAAGACGGAATCCCCCCCCTTGGCCAGGGGGAGATATCAGGCCCATATGGGCTTCAGGCTGAGCTACTCTGCTACATTAATCATAATAATAATAAAAATCACACCCTGTGTGAAGTGGGCGGTGTCTTGCTAGCTAATCACAATACTGAATGGAGTCAACCAATCATGTACAAAAGATAAATACATTAATTGAAACACTCTTTATGATGGACGAAACCATAACTTGAAAAAAACAAATTTTTGGTTTTTTTCAAGTTATGGTTTCTTATATAGGGCTATGCACATGTGTCATGTGACACTGGCCAATCACAGTCCTGAATAGACTGTGATTGGCCAATCACAGCGCAGGATAATTGTACAAATTTCCTGGGCCCAGATCCAAGCGCAGGAAAATGTACATTTTTCCAAATCTCACTTATAGGGGCGGTTTCACCGCCCAATAATATCTAAAATGTATATAGTGCTTTACTAAGAACCCAAAGACACTTTATACACTAAGAAATGGCTAAGCCTATATGGAATAAAATCAATAAAAAACAGTGGAATGGTGAGACAGGGTGGGGTGCAGTTATTGCTGGGGACAGCCCAGCCGTATTGAGGTTGGTTTTGAAAGTGGTTTTGAAGGTTTGAAAAGTGGGGGCTTCTCTCTCTTGAGAGTATCGTGGAGCGCATTCCTCAGGGTTGGGGCAGAAAAAGCTAAAAGCCAGGTACAGTACATTCATCCCCTCTTTGACCAGGGGCCCACCCATATCTGACCACAACTAACCCTGTTAACTATAGTTGTGTGGTCAGCTGGGTGGGCCGCAAAAAAGAAAACACTTTCAAGCTTTTCAAGTGGGCCCTGGTCCAGCAACAAGGTTGTGAACCACTGAGTCAGTACATCATCTGGATCATGGGTCGGGCCAGCAGTAGATCTCCTTTAGTGACGCTTTCAGAGCTGCTTTCTTCAGCTCCAGTGTTGTTGCACTGGTTCACCACCAGGCCCTGAACGGTGTCATTTGATTGATTGATTGATTGATTGATTGATTGATTGAATACTTTATTAACCCATTAAGATGTGGAACGCATCTGTGTCACTTTTTGATTTGAGCTAAAAAAAGCATTATTTTACACTTTGGCTATTCAAAAATAGCAGATATACAAGCTCATAGCGCGGCACCGAGTGCCGCGCTATGAGCTTGTAGATCTGCTATTTTAGAAAAATCTTTAAAATGTGTGCAGATCTTTGAATATATATATTTTTAAAGCGAACATTTTTAACTCAAATCTTTGCTTCTGGGGGGTCCCTGGAACAAAATATTTTGAGATGGGGGTCTGCTGCCAAATACATATAATTTGGGGGGTCCTTGACATGAAAAAGATTGAGCACCACTGATATAGAAACATACGTTTTTCAGAAAACTGTTGGGATTTAAGAGACATGTAGAATCGGCTTCAGGTCTTAATGGGTTAACAGTTTGCAAAAAGCACAGAGGTACAGTTATACAATAATGCTAAAAAGATAACACAAAAAGGCCTGAGGGCTCGTTTCCATTGTGGTCCTGTGTATTCAATTCATCAAGACATATAAAGACAAATTGCAGCATTGCATGAGCTCTTTTTTGGAGGTTTTGAAGGAGGGTAGGGAGTCACACTTTTTGATGGCTGTTGGAAGGGCATTCCACATGTTGGTGGCATAAGAGTAGAATGAATTCATCCCCATGTTTGTGCCAAATCTGGGGGAAATTAGCTCAGTGGAGCTCCCTCTGGTGTTGTGGTCGTGGGCGTTTTTCACTCTTTTGAAATAGTTTGACAGGTACTGGTCAAACACCTGAAACACCCAAAGACCCCCAGGGCTCCATACTAGGTCCCCTGCTGTTTTCGCTCCACACTTAAATATCTTTGCAGAGCATAGCCGGCACATGTACAGGCTTTGTGCGTTGTGAGCTCATCGGCTCTCGACATTTTGCCGAATGTCCTGCAATTTTTGCAGAAAGTTTGCCCCCAGAATAGGGTTCAAGTGTTTTATCAACGTTGTCTAGTTGGCTCCATATGGGCTAGATTGTACTGTTACACCTGGTGAAGAGAGGGGCAGCAGAAAAAATACAGGAAGGACTCAAACGCAGGCGACAAAGTTAGAGCCGGACGGTGCAGTTCAAGCAGATTCAGTAACACACAGGAGGAATAGGCTTATTATAAATACAGTAGGTGATGCAGGGAGGCAGGGGGAAACATCCAGGCGAGGAACAGCATGAGAGCAACATACACATGAGGGTAGAATGAAGACACAATGAAGATGCTGGTATGTAAAAGATAAAGAGGTTAGAGTTGTAGCTATATGTAATTGGGAACAGAGGGATGGAAAGAGAGCGGCGATAATGGACAGTCCAAAATGTTTTGATCGTCATGTGATTGGCATAGAGACCTCAGGAAGCTCCAGTTACAGTACATGTTAAACTGATTCAGAATGTATGGAATCCATGTGCTGCATGCCACTCTCCTACTCTCTCTCTCTCTCTCTATCTCTCTCTCCGTCTTTCCTGTCTCTCTCCACTATCGGAAAAAGAAAACAACTTTACAGACAAGACATGACTAGACAGAGACAGATCATGACACATGTACATTCCTTGCAGTGTCATGGAGAGTTTATCATTATTCACTAAATGACTGATTTACAAACGTATTTCAGGCAGAGCTGTGGTTGTGTAAACGACTGAGTACGTGGTTGTAATGTTACATCAATGCATCTAAATGTACACTTGAACCACTTAAAACCTGACTTATCGTATACTTTGTCGTACAACAGTGTTACGCGGCAAGACTAGCTGTGTGACACCCATCATAGGGAGTGTTGCCAGGTTTTGCGAGAGAAACAAGTGGCCATGTCTAGGAAAACAAGCCTAAAATAAGCGGTCCATTTTACCACTTAAACCCTATGTACTGTACATCTGCTATTTGAAAATAGCCGATCTCAGAAACTCACAACGAAACTACCAATATTTACAAACGACTTTCACATAAAAAACAAGCCTAAAGTCGCTTATAATAACAAGCAGATTTGGCAACACTGATTGACTCTATTTTCAAAGGATCTTTGTACATTTTAAACAAACTTGTGAAATGAGACATTCTGCACTATGAGTACTTTTACTTTGGGTACTTTAAGTATACTTTGACGCCAATACTTTTGTACTTTTACTCAAGTAAGTTCTGAATACCAAACTTTTACTTGACGTAAATGACTATTTACTACATTACGGTATTGATACTTTTACTCAAGTAAAACATTTGAGTAGTACTTCTACCACTGCACTATTGTACTCCATCTGAACTGTGATTAGTCACTCTCTCAGGAGACCAAGAGTATAATACAGCACTGTAATGAACTCGTACACTACTAGTGTACACTCGTCACAGTTCATGATTCACGCAATATCCCTGACATCAGCCCTCCAGAGACTGAGCTGGGGAGAATGCCAGTGAAGTCAGTGCGGAGGTTCTGCATAGCTCTGACAATTAACTCACACCCACACGTGTGAGCTGGTGGGTCAACACTGGAATTCACTGCTTTCAATGGAGCTCACTGTGGTTTTGTTGCTGCTTCCAAATAGAAGAACCAGCTCCAGTACAGAGACAGTGGTGGAAAGAGTACTCAAATTCTTTACTTAAGTAAAAGTACCAATACTGCAATATAAAAATACTCTGTTACAAGGAAAAGTCCAGAATTCAAAATTTACTTGAGTAAATTACAAAAGTGTTGGTATCAAAATGTACTTAAAGTACCAAAAGTAAAAGTACTAAATATTTGAAAATAGCAGATCTACAAGCTCACAACGCGTCGCGATGCGACCCGTTGTGAGCTTGTAGATCGGCTATTTTCAAATAGCCTATGTATAAAATAGGGCTAAAGTGGTTAATGTATGTCTCATTATATCATAATTTATATCTGAAAAGTAACTAGTAACTAAAGTTTTCAAATAAATGTAGTGGAGTAAAAGTACAATATTTGCCTCTGAGATGTAGTGGAGTAGAAGTAAAAGTATTGGAAATTGGAAATACTCCAGTAAAGTACAAATACCTCAAAATTGTACTTAAGTAAATGTACTTAGTTACTTTACACCACTGAGTACAGAAGTAGAGGAAGAGGAGTTCACTGTGATGTTGCTGCTTCCAAATAGAAGACTAGCTCCAGACAGTACAGAAGTAGAGGAAGATGAAGAAGTGTTGAATTTATACAGCGCTTTGCATGAACCCAAGGATGCTTTTACATCAAAACAATGAACAAACAACAAACAACTATTTGCCATAAGCCTGAGATACAGTAGGTGTCTTTTCAAGGTAGTCTTAAAAGTCCATTACGACAAGAGTACAGTGTTGGAGCATGGTGAATCTCCATTAGGGGAGAGAGTTCCACAGAGTGGGGGCTGCCACACTGAAGGCTCTGTCCCCTAAGGTTCGCTTGCTTGTTTTGGGGAATAGAGAGGAGGTCCAAGTCTGTGGACCACAGCTTCCATGACAGAGTACTGTATGTTTATGGAGGAGGCCTGAGAGCTACTGTGGAACTACAGGGCGTTTTGACATTTGTAGGTGAGAAGGAGTAATAGATGCGGAACAGGAAGCCAGTGCAGATGTTCACGGGTGGGGGGTGATGTGCTGCCAAGGCTTGGTGCGGGTGAGAACTCTGGCAGCTGAATTTTAGACAAACTGGAGCCTGTAGAGGTACTTGTTTGGGAGCCCAAACAGGACTCCATTGCAGTAGTCCAGACCAGAGGTAACAAATGAGGGTGAATGAGGGTCTCAGCCACGGAGTCGGAGAGTGAGGGACCGAGCCTAGAGATGTTCTTGAGGAGATTGGACTTAGTCCCCCCCCCCATCCAGATTGGCTAGTACCCCACCAACATTTTTATGTTTCACAAATTGTTAAATATACCAGCCAGACTATTACATTTTCCTCTTTGTCTCTTCCCTTTTTTGTTAAATATATACTATTTATAAATATTATAAATACATGCATTTCCATATGAATTCCTGCAGCGTAGGTTTAAAATACAGGCTAATACAGAGGCCTGTAGTTGAATGATAATTATAGACTGATAAAATGAATTTGCCTAATTAGTTATTTTTGCTTTGTCAGGGTGGAACTGTGTTCTTCAGGTGTTAGGAGGAACTGTCCAGTGTCTAAGGTGCTGGAATTCATTCACGCTGTGGACACACAGGTTTTTTTGTGGTTTTTCATCATTAATGCGGTGTGATCACTGTTAGTTAGTGTGTTCTGTATATGGATGACAATTTGATTATGTGTTTGAAGTTAGCCTACTAATGGGATTAATAAGTGACCTGCGCCTCGACTTGTCTTCTTGTGCTTTGATTCATAGACTAATTTGATTGTGTTTCATTTTATTTCTTGTTTGTTGTCGGTGCATAGGTTTTAAATAATTTTGGGGTATCCCCCCTTGCCCCCCTTCTGATCATTATCTGGATATAGCTATAGTAGATACTGATGCTGGATATCGTTTTCTTGGCCTTGCTGTGCCATGGCTCGTCCTGCCATCTCCAGCATGCGCTCGGTTTTCCTCTCCTGTGTTTCATCAGAGCTTCCCCTGCTGCCCATAGCCTGTTCTCTGTGACCTGTTCTCTGTGACATGTTCTCTGTGACATGTTCTCTGTGACCTCTCTCATGACCTCAAGATCTGATGAACCAGCAACTACAGTGGAAATCAGTCAGATTGAAAAAGGAGCGCTCGGTTTCTTCTAATTCGCCCCCGCTACAAAACGGGCGCTATACACTGATACAATGAATTCGCCTAATTTGTTATTTTTGCTCTGTCAGGGTGGAACTGTGTTCAGGTGTTAGGACGAACTACAATGCATCGTGACGCATTGTATATGCTTGTAGATCGGCTATTTTCAAAGGATCTTTATACATTTTATACTTTTGGAAACGTATGAACTGGGACATAATGCATTCTGCATAATGAGTACTTTCTACTTTTGGTACTTTAAGTACATTTTGATACCAATACTGTGGTACTTCTACTCGAGTACATTTTTAATTCCGGACTTTTACTTGTAACAGAGTATTTCTACATTGCAGGAAAATGTGTGTAACTTTATCCACCACTGCATTTGGGAAAGTCCAAATCAGATCTCTCTCACTGTGGTGGTTCTGTTCATCCAGCCAACTTCCACTGGCCTGGTCTTTCCTCTTGGCATCTGGATATGTCATGGTCAGTTCATCACTGTGTCTCCTCGGGGCTCAGAGAGAGCACAGAGTTTTGGGCTGAATTCTTACGTTTCTTGCCTGATGTTTCCTCGCTCCCTCTATCCTCACTTGAACCGGAAGTTCCGCGAGGAAGTGAGGATTTAGGACGCATCTCAGAGGAGCTACAGTGCAAGCAGTGGTGTAAAGTAACTAAGTACATTTATTCAAGTACTTTACTGGAGTATTTCCAATTTTCAGTACTTTTACTTTTACTCCACTACATCACAGACGCAAATATTGTACTTTTACTCCACTTCAATTATTTGAAAACTTTAGTAACTAGTAAACTTTGTAGATTTTGATTATTATTACAAAACATACATTAACCACTTCAGCCCTCTATATACATTTCGGCCATTTGAAAATAGCCGATCTACAAGCTCGCGATGCGACGCATTGTGAGCTTGTAGATCTGCTATTTTCAAAAGATCTTTGTACATTTTATACATTTGAAAACGTGTGAAACGGGACATTCTGCATAATGAGCACTTTCTACTTTTAGTGCCTTAAGTACATTTTGATACCAATACTTTTGTAATTTCACTCAAGTAAATTTTTCATTCCTGACTTTTACTTGTAACAGAGTATTTCTACATTGGAGTATTGATACTTTTACTTAGGTAAAGAATGTGAGTACTTTTCCCCACCAGAGTATGAGTATAAGCCAGGAAACATGAGTGGCTCCTTCCAGGAAGACTTTCCAAGCTGAGTATCATGATGACAATGTTGTGTTACGTGTATGTTACGTGTGTACGTGTGTGTTACGTGTGTGTTACGTGTGTGTTACGTGTGTACGTATGTGTTACGTGTGTACGTGTGTGTTACGTGTGTACGTGTATGTTACGTGTGTACGTGTATGTTACGTGTGTATGTGTATGTTACGTTTGTACATGTGTGTTACGTGTGTATGTGTATGTTACGTGTGTACGTGTATGTTACGTGTGAATGCAACAGCGTCACAGCGGATGCCAATGTAAAACTTTAATGAACTCATTTAAACCTGAGGCCGATTCTACAAATGCCTTCTAAATCAGTAGTTCTCAAAATGTTTTGAGCCAGGGACCCCCAGGGACCCCCAGGGACCCCCAGAAGAGAAGATTTGTGTTAAAAAAATATTCAAAATATTCAAAATCACTTTCAAGATTTTTCAAAAATGTTCATAAATAGCAGATGTCTCTGGAGCGTGGTATGAAGTGACGCACTGTGAGCTTGTATATCTGCTATTTTTGAGAACCTCAGTTCTAAACCACTGTTCTAAATCCTAAGAGTTCTTTTGAAAAACATATGTTACTGTATACAGCTCAAATCTAAAATGACACAGATGCTTTCCCTGTTTTAATGGGTTAATTAAAGCTGTGTTTTTTTCATTGCCATCAAATGAGCAGAGGGTTTATTATGTGTTTAAACCATGAACATGGGGGCGGGGGCTCAGCTGTGGCGTAATCACAAACAGACGTTGCTTCACGGTTGCTGATGATGTGCCACTTCTCTAGACATGTCTTTGTTTCCTCTCTCCTTGCATCGGTTTCCTCCATACAGTACGTCCTGGGATGGGATTAGAGACGCAAGAAACGGACACAAGTGAGGGAAACAAGGATTCATTTTGTAGACCCTGGGATGCCTGGGACGTCTCTCCACTAACCCATTCAATCTGGGAAACGCATCTGTGTGTCATTTCAGATTTCTTTGGCTATTCAAAAATAGCAGATCTACAAGCTCATAGCACGGCAGCGAGTGCCGCGCTATGAGCTTGTAGATCTGCTATTTTTGAAAAATCGTGAATCTTTGAATATATATTTTTTTAAAGCAAACATTTGTATAAAAGTAAAGAAAAGGCCGCACACCCGGTACATGTAAATCTTTACCCCTAAGATACAGCAGGTCCCAAGGCTCTACGAGCTCACAGCACGTCGCGTTTGTGACGTGTTGTGAGCTTGTAGATCGGCTATGTTTGGACATTTGCTGTAGATCGAGAAAAGTAACGCATCGAGTACAGTGCAACTCAGGTCCGTTTAACTATAGGGGGCCTAAGTGGCTAAATTGAAGTGATATTGTTGAATTCCAAATTTTAGCATAGTACAGAACCTTCTTTGAGAAAACCTGATGTAGTGTGTGTGGCACAGCAGCCGTTTTTGTATTGTGGCAGAACACTTTTTGTGTGGGAACATAACACCCCTCTACCCCCTGGCCCCTCGTGATGCCACATGTTATCAAATTAAAGTGAAATATCTCAGACAATATCACATTATGTGAAAAATAACTTAGGATCTATGCTGGCCTAGTAGCAGTGTGCACAAAACATTCACACTGACCGGTCTAGCGTTTTGTGAGATTAGCTCCTGGCAAACACGCACACGCACACACACACACACACACACACACACACACACACACACACACACACACACACACACACACACACACACACACACACACACACACACACACACACACACACACACGTTGTGAGCATGTAGACCGGCTATTTCCAAAGAGATTTGGTGTCAAGGTAAAAAAAAAGAAAAGGAGGGGTCCAAGACAAGTACAGACCCCTGAGGGACCCCGGTCCACAAAGTATATATGGTTTAAGAGCAGTTAGAGCTGTTAATAGGGATGCACGATATTGGAAGTTTGTGTCGATATCCGATGACTGATTAATTGCAAATGGTCAAATGGCTGACAATCAAGATTCTGTGAGTACCATAGTGCAGTGGTTCTCAACTCCCACGTGATTCTTTTGGGGGTCCCCATATGACAGTGTAGTGACAATTTAAAGACTTTTAAGACCTTTTTAATACAGGTACAAAAAATGAAAGAAAGAAAGAAAAAAGGCCATCACTGCATCAAAAGTAATCAACAAGCTATACTATACAAACTGATCAAACATTGGCCAAAACTGTCAAATTATGTAAGCAAGAGGCCAGGCTCATAATTGTGAAAATAGCCGATCTACAAGCTCACAATGCGAGGCGTTGTGAGCCGCTGAACCGCTGGTGTGGCTCAGAGGTTCTCAAAGTGAGAACCACTGTGGTGTAGCTATTTCAACCCTTACCATAATGTATTGTTTACAGTGAGCTGCGTTCTCACACAGACCACGGAGGTAGGCACCAGGCAGACAGCAAATGGTGTTCTGCACCGTGGTCAAAAAGGAAGTGTGTCTGTGTGTGTGTGTGTGTGTGTGTGTGTGTGTGTGTGTGTGTGTGTGTGTGTGTGTGTGTGTGTACACACACTTGCGTGCGTGTGTGTGATTTTGTGGTGAATATCACAGGTATGTTATTTTTGACACTAACAGCAGGGTTGGATTTGCTGAGGTGGATGTGGGGGTGTGGGGGTGTGGGGGGGGGGATAATATCTAATAATAAATAATATGCTCCCACCAGGCCAAGCGGGGATTGTCTCTTGGATGAAATTTGGTCTCAGAAAAGTTACGGATTACAGCAGAGGTTTTCAACAGGGGGGGTCCGTGACCCCTAGGGGTTCCTCAGAGTTACTACAGGGGGGGCCGCCACATCTTTATATGATAGGATTTTTTCTTTTTTTACATTAACCACTTGAACCCTAGCATCCCTATTCTGGGTGAAGCATCTGCCGAAAATAGCCGATCTACGATCAAAAGGGTGGTTAGATGTGAATGAAAATTCACATTAACATGAAACCAACACAGAGCTACACAACACTGATGCTAGTGCTGTCAAACAAGTCTATGAAATCTATGAAAAAGTTTAATCTATACTGCACAATTTTATACAATATAGATGATTGAAGCAGGGGGGTCATCTCTAAGGGCTGAAAAATGTTGAAGACCCCTGGATTCCAAGTTTAAAAGACATACGTCATCATATGATACGTAGCCTGCCAGTTCAGATACACTGGAGAGAGGTTTACTTGCACGTGCGTCACTATGTGGGTGTATTATTATGTGATGTGTCCAGCAGTTTACCAATCTGGCGGTCTATTTAAGCTCACCTCATTCACTGTTCCTCCTCTCTCTGTCCGTGTCGCTGAAGGTTGGCATGCACTTGTTTTCTCCCACCACCCCAGCACCACCAGTGGGCTCTGTTTCTTAGAAGGGCTCTATTTTCCCCTGTGGGCGTTATTATGTATACATACATTATTCATCCAAAACGTTTACTTTTCAGGAAATGTAAAAATAACCTGTGTTCCAATGGGATCCGACCACAGACAAGACTTCACCACTTTCTCTTTCAAAATTGTTCAAATAGTGAAAATAGCCCATATACAAGCTCGGAGATATCTTCTGCTATTTCTGTCTGTGTTTGACACCCCTATATATGACAAAGTATAAAGCAGGCTTAAAGGAGTAGTTCAACCAAAAAAAATATTATTTTCTATCGATTATTCACCCCATGGAGACTTCAATTCATGGATATTTTTTAGTTTTTGTCGCATTCCTAAGCCAATAATTTGATGACCGGCAGCGGTTCCGGTAGGAGACATGAAACGCTGCTGTTCATCAAATTATTGGCTTAGGAATGCGACAAAAACTAAACAAATCTCCACGGGGTGAGTAATCAGTAGAAAAAAAGTCATTTTGGGTGTGAACTATCCCTTTAAGTGCATGGTTAATAGGTTCTCTTGATATATTTTATTGTGTTTTTTTTAATAACACCCTCCTTTATCTGTGTGTGTGTGTGTGTGTGTGTGTGTGTGTGTGTGTGTGTGTGTGTGTGTGTGTGTGTGTGTGTGTGTGCGTGTGCGTGTGTGTTGTGTTCCCAGACCAGTCATCGTGGTGAGGTAATGTGTTCCAGAATGTCCTCTGTGTCTCTCTGCTGCCCCCTGCTGCTCGTGTGGCTTCTGTTGGTACTGCTGGTCCAGTCACCTGTGGGTCAGTCCAGACCGCACACCGACGTCTCCGGCACGGGTAAGGACAACCGCACTGTGACATCACTGTGACATCACTGTGACATCACTGTGACATCACTGTGACATCACTCCCCTTTTACACCCAAAATAACTTTTGTTATAAAGAACTGGTTCCGTTCTAGATTATTGGAACCTTGGTGCTTTCACGGAACCTTCCACGAACCGGCTTGCGCTTCCACCAGTTTTAAGCAGAACCATTGTAATTGGAGGCAGCATAATGGTAAATGGTGCATTTATATAGCGCCTTTATCCAAAGCGCTTTACATAGATTGTGCATTACATTCACCCATTCACACACACATTCATACACCGATGGCGTAGTAAACCATGCAGGCACCAACCTGCTCATCGGGAGCAATTAAGGGTTCAGTGTCTTGCTCAAGGGCACTTCAGCACTAACTCTGGGGGAGCCCGGGATCGAACTGGGAACCTCGCGGTTGCCATCTGACCGCTGTATCTGCCACTTTACGCCTGAGCCACTGCCGTCCAGTATAGCTGGTTAGAGAGCCCACATGAAAGCCAGTGAGCCTGTTCTGGGACAAACATTTGGCAAAAATATGGCAGATCTATACCAGCTCACAATGTGTCGCGACGTGACACGTTGTGAGCTTGTACATCTGCTATTTTTGTCAAAGGCATTTTGTGCAGAGGGGAAAAAGGAAGGGGGCCTGGTATACAGTAGACCCCTGGAGGGCCCCGGTCAACTAAGTATATAGGCTTTAAGTGCTTAAGCCTTTTGTGTGATCATATGGCTAGAAAAAGTATAAAAAAGGTATAAAAAGTCTGCGTTTTACAGTGGTCTCCCACATCATCTGTTTTTACTTTGGACCTTTGCCTGTTTGGGAATCCCAGAACTGTACACTTTGATGTGTTTATATAAGCATGTCAGTAGTTTAGTGTTAAAAGTCATCACATTGCTATATTAGCCGCTTTGTAGCCTATGTGCTGTGGTTATGTTATGGCCTTTAAAGAAATCTTGCTTTGAGGCAACTTCAAGTTGTAGGATGCCATGTCTTACCAAAGCCTCTAAAAACATTCCTGTGAGAAAATATCTCTGTAATAAGAAATTTGTATTTTAAGTTTTGGCAGATTTAGGTCTTGTGGTGTCTGGGAATACTGAGGGATTTTTCATTGTGAGGCAAACATTTGGCTCCCATGGTTCATTGGCTATGGTCTGTAGTGGTATAACTAAGTACATTTACTCAAGTACTGTACTTAAAGGGATACTTCACTTTCACATAAAATAAACATTTAAAAAATATATTAAAAATAAATGAAAAAAGTAATGGAAAAATCACGGCCCCCTCACGCATTAGAGTGTCCTACTAATGTGTGAGGGGGCCTTTATTTTGCCATAACTTCTTTCATTTTTTTTTAATATTTATTTGTAATGTTTATTTTATGTGAAAGTGAAGTATCCCTTTAAGTACAATTTTAAGGTACATAATACTTTACTTGAGTATTTCAGTTTTTTTAATACTTTATACTTCTAGCCCACTACATCTCAGGTGCAAATGTACTTTTAACTCCGCTAAATTCGTTTGACAGCTTTTGTTACTTTGCAGATTTAGATAACTAGAGTTATCTAAATCTATTAGATAACTCATTTAGATCATCATTTATATAACTAGAGTTTTCTAAATCTAGAGGTATCTACAGTTCGGGCCGCTATGCGGCACCTCACACCTACGTCGCACCACAGATCTGACTGATATGCCCATATACTATGGAGATCTCTCTGTATCTGTCAGTCCTTGTCCCTTTTATGTCCATATATGGAGATCCCTGATGTCATCAGTATATGCCCATATATGGGAACTCCTTGGTTCATGGTGACATGAACGTGACGTCAGAGGTCAGAGGTAAAAAAAGAAAAAGAAATCGGCACTTGCGCACTATGAGCTTGTAGATCTGCTATTTATTTATTTTTATCGGGGAAAATTTGTGCAAATCTTTGAATATATGTATTTTTAAAGCAAACATTTGTAACTCAAATCTTTGCTTCTGGGGGATTCTACAAAGGGGGAAGAAGAGGGTATTGCTATACGTTTACTTAAGTCCAAAATGTGGGTACTTTTCCCAGCAGCGCTGTCCAGACACAGGAAGAGACACAGAGAATTATTGAGCAGGGTGTTAGTGCTGGCCAGACTGCTTGTGGGTAATCAGCTCCGCCAAAAAAATACAAGAAACTCTTTTTCAGAAAGCATTCAACTTCCTATTCTGCCCCCACCTACCCCCCCCCCCCCCTCTCTCTCTCTCTCTCTCTCTCTCTCTCTCTCTGTCCGTCTGCCTCACTTTCCCTCAGAGTGACTGTGTGTCTGCACATGCTCATAAACTCCCGTGCCTGGATGTGTTTTTTTTTTCTTTCTTCTTCTCTTTGTCCCAGACATCTGGAATCCAGCTGTGTAGTACATGCGATACTGTTGTTTTTGACTCCATAAATTCCTGTTTTTCTCCCGGTCCATAACACATCAAATGTAACTGTTTTTCCGCCGCTCTCTCTCTCTCTCTCTCTCTCTCTTAACCCATTCAGACCGGGAAAGAATCTATCATTTTTTTATTTCTTTGGCTATTCAAAAATAGCAGATCTACAAGCTCATAGCGCGGCACCGAGTGCCGCGCTATGAGCTTGTAGATCTGCTATTTATTTATTTTTATCTGGGAAAATTTGTGCAAATCTTTGAATATATGTATTTTTAAAGCGAACATTTGTAACTCAAATCTTTGCTTCTGGGGGATTCTACAAATGTCTTCTACATCCTAACAGAATTTTTTAAAATGTAAAAATGTGAAAATGTATTTGGCCGTGGACCCCCATCTCAAAATATTTTGTTCCAGGGACCCCCAGAAGTTGTAACAGAGTGTTAAAAATGTTTGCTTAAAAAAATATATATATTCAAAGATTTGCAAAAAAATATCACTATTTGTAAAAAAAAAAAAGCAGATCTACAAGTCTGCAAGCTTGTATATCTGCTATTTTTGAATAGCCAAATACATTTTAAAATGACACAGATGCGTACCCGGTCTTAAAGGGTTAACCGTAAACAACAACATCTGCTTTGAGTTTCCCACCTCGCTCGGCTCTGCTCGTTTCGATGTTTTTTTATGGTCAAATCAACGTTAAACCACGTTCAACCTGCCGTCCCTATTCTTGGGCTTGAGTACATAATGTTCCTTATACTTAGATAACTAACTTTTTGTTTTCAAATATGATGCTTGTCATGTGAGCCTTCCAGCATCATTATCACTAGTCCTCATGGTGGGATTATTAAGTCTAGGCAATTTTATATCTGATGGTGGTTAAGAATATGTTATTTTCCCCCCAAAATGGTCAAACACAGTGAATATAAAAAATAAAACAGCTGTTGCAACTACAAGCTATTAGCTACGAGCTATCGGCCGCACATAGGCCTGTCACAATTATTACATCATCGTCTAATCGCAATTAATTGAGATAATCACAATTATTTTTTGCATAATCGATCTACAAGCTTACAACGCGTCACTTTGTGACACGTTGTAAGCTTGTACAGTAGATCAGCTATAAGCTATCAGCTTGTAGATCAGCTATTTCTGCTATTTTCAAATGTATAAAATTATTGAATATGTCAATAATGTCTTTATATTTTAAGTTATTTGTCATATCTGGCCATACCTGTGCAATTTTTGATTACGAAGCCTAAAAGGCAAACAGAAATGTATTTTGTATTCATATGTTCCAATGTTCAATGCCTCTCTCACACACAATTAAATTGTTAATTGCAATTATTTGATTGATAATTAATGGTCAACTTAAATTTGTAATGGTGACAGCCTTAGTCGCACAACAAAGTCCGGGGCTCTTGAACTCAAAGCACTCCCATCTCTTTTGGTTTTGTGTGACTGAGCTTAAGCCTCTTTGTCGTTAAGAACAGGAAGGAAGTGTCCTGGACTTCACTACTAGTGTAAAATAGTACATTCCTAAAAACCCACCTAATACTATAGTAGTGGCTGTGACTGGCTGGTCCCTCTATAAACGTACCCAACAGAAGTAGCAGTTGTGGAATTTGACACAATGCCTACCAGATGTCCCTAAGCTTCCCCCCCCCCTTTTTTTTTCTTGCATTGTTCCCCTTGTAGAGCGATTTTAATGTGACGAAGATTTGAATAGGCAACCTAATTCATTTCAACAGTGGTGGAAAAAGTACATTTAAAAAAAAATTAAAGTAAAAGTATCAATACGGCAATGTAGAAATACTATGTTACAAGTAAAAGTCCGGAATTCAAAATTTACTTGAGTAAAAGTACAAAACTATTGGTATAAAAATGTACTTAAAAGTACCAAAAGTAAAAGTACTCATTGTGCAGAATGTCCCATTTCAAGTTTCCAATGTTTGAAAATAGCAGATCTACAAGCTCACAATGCGTCGCGATGCGACGCATTGTGAGCTTGTAGATCGGCTATTTTCAAATGGCCGAAATGTATTTAGGCAGGGCTGTGGTTAACATATGCACTTAGTTCATTTCCAGCTCAGGATAATTTGACATTCCCAAATTCTACAAACAGCTTAGTTATAGACATAATGGTTAATCTATACACATTTTCACATCACACATACAGTATCCAGGCTCACACAGACATCATAGCACCCCCCGCCCCCTCCCCCAACCCAGGTATAGGCCTTTATCCATAACATACGGTAGATTTAACCGCCATAAAAGAGCACCTGACTGCAATTTACAACCGGACCTAGAAAAGTCTTCTAGCTTGCCAAAAGAAATGACCCCCCACTGTTTTCCTATAAATTTACTTTTACTGCTCCTGGTATTGATGATTTCTTGTACAGTATTGTATTGTATGTTTTATATGTCTTGATGAATTGAATACACAGGAACCAAACAAGCCCTCAGGGCTTTTTGTGTATAACTTTATTGTACTTCTGTATTTTTTTGCAAACTGTTGCAAATCTTCAGTGTTAATGTAACTCTCAGAGTGTACAAATGAAGGGTCCATTTGGTTCCATCTGTACACTCTCAGACTTAAGGCAGCTCTCCACCGCACCGGTTTAGTCCCGACTCGGCGGCGGGAGGCGTTGGAAAGCGTCTGCTGCCGACAACTTGTTGTCGGATAGCGCCGTTCCGTCGAGTCGGGACCTCTATCGACCCGACGATGAGAAACCGAGCATGTTCAGTCTTTGGGCCGACTGGTAGAGCCGTGGGGTAGTGAAGAGGGGGGGGGGGAGAGGGGGGTAAAGGTTTGGTCCGAGCTGGCTTTGGTGTTTGCCAGATTCTGTGAGTGAAACAAGCGACCAGGTCTATGAAAACAAGCCCAAAAGAAGCGACCAGTTTCACCACTTGAACCCTATTATATCAGCTATTTTCAAAAAGAATCTTGAAAGCAAGGTCAAATAAGCAACTATACACTTCAGAAACAAGCCCAAACAAAAGCAACCAGCAACTATGAAGCCCAAAGTCGCTTATACTGTAATAAGCAGACACTGGCACCACTAGCTCTAACGCATTAGCACAACAATGTGCGCATCGGCCGACTGCTTATGCTGTACTAAATGCCAACTTTTGCCAAAAAATTACCAGTCTGTTGAAGTCTGAAGTAGTCTGTTTGGTGGAGAGTCACCTTTACAGACAGGTAAGGGTCCATTTGAACACCTGATGGTACCCGTTCCCGACGTTTAGAATCAGCTGCATCAATCGACTAACCTGTTGTGCGTACAGTATATACGCAAAGCAGGCTAACTCTAAACACAGTTATTAAGGTCAGCTTTTTGAACATAACGTGTGTCTCTTTTTTTCAGCCGATGCTGTTAAATCATCTGAAGATGAAGATGATGACGATGAGTCATCCTCAGAGGAAAACAAACTGTCAAACGAGTTCTCAACGAGCAACGAAAAGCTGCAGCGTAAGAACTGTCGACTCTGATGAGCCTTTTCTCTTCTGCCTGATTTATACTTCACTGTGCGGCTGGTGTCACGCACCATAAACAGCCGATCTACAAGCTCGCAACATGTTGCGATGCAGCGGGTTGTGAGCTTGGAGATTGGCAATGTTTTTGGTGAGATTTGGTGTAGTCGGTCCAAAGACAAAGAGGTCCACATACAGAGCCAGCTCAGGTGCAGTGTAACTGCATGAATGAAGTGGTTCATGTGTGTGAGAAAAAACATCAATGATTGTAATCAGGACTCTGTGAAATGACAGTATTTGTCGCTCAATCTGATGCTATTAGCCTTCTCCTCTTTATTGGCTCGACGCCTTATTGTGTTCAGTTGGAAATCAGCCATTTCTCCATCTTATCTCCATCACATATAAAACTTGAGAAGCTCAACATTTCTCAAGCTCAAATATTCTACCAGGGGCTCTGTCCATATATTTTTACAAGGTTTGTAAGCCACTTTTCGATTATTTTGATCTGAAGTTCCTGGCTGGGGAAACTGAGACATAGGACGGTGAATCACCAGATGGACAATTTCTGTATGGCAAGTAACAATATGTGTCCCGGGCTAGCTAAAAATGTGCGAAAGCCACAGTATCAATCCGGTAATACCAGGCTACATTTCACTTAAATGTCAGAGCTTAAATCCACATGTAAATATGACATAAAGGCATTCCTGTGTAACTGAAATCGAACATCTGTCCAGATCCGCCGGGAGTTCCCCAAGTATAAGAGTATGTCATTTGTTTTCCCCTCTGTCGTTTGTGTCTTATTCTATTTTATTTAGTGTATTGTTAATGTACTGTGAGGTACAGTAGTCCTGTGGTATATGTTCAAAATCAATTAAAACAACTGAATAATAATATTAATGGTAATGAGGACTCATGTTGTTTCAGCGCTGGCTCCTCAGTGGATCATGCCAGACAGGATGGAGAAGCGTCTGCACGCCGTGCCCGCCAGCAGGACGGTGAAGTTCCGCTGCCAGGCTACCGGGAACCCCAGTCCGTCTCTGCACTGGTACAAGAACGGCAAGGAGTTCAGGAAGGACCAGCGGATCGGAGGATTCAAGGTGCTTCATTTTGCTTCATAGAAAACAAGGGCAGTGAAAATACAATCATGATCTCCTCTGTACACCTCTGGTGTAATCGTTGCTAGAGCAGGGGAGCAGGAGCAGAGCAGGGGTCTTCAACAGGGGGTCCGGGACCCCTAGGGGGTCCTCAAAGTTACTACAAATCTTTGTGATATGATTTTCTCTTTTAAACATACAACTTGAACCCTAGCATCCCTTTTCTGAGGAGAACTTTAGCCAAAAATAGCAGATCTACAAGCTCACAACGCCTCGCGCTGCGAGGCGTTGTGAGCTTGTAGATCGGCTATTTTTGGCAAAGAGTTATAGGTGTAGAGGGGGAAAAAAGAGCAGCAAAAGTTGATCTGAAACACACTTTTATCCAATATAGAGGGGGTCCCTGCTTCATCTCTCTCTCAGCTAGGGGGTCCTTGGCCTGAAAACGTTGAAAGACCCCTGCTATAGAGTTTAGAGTTTTTGTTCAGTAACAGGGCTCTCACCTCTCCCTCGTTAGTTAAAGGACGACTTCACCGATTTTCAACCTATCTTCATATAATAGGTCCTCACTAATACTCATGATAAAATGGTACCATTTTTTTCTACTTGGTCTGTGTCTCATAGGAGGGCTGTGGACAGTCCAGAAACCCGTCTACCAGTGACATCATCATTAGGCATGATTTTTTTCCCAACAAGATTTCACATTTCTTATTTAGATTTTTATTAACACGAGAACAATGGCTTCTTTTATTGCATTGCAACTTTCCAGGAATAGAAAGCCTGCAGTTTCTATTAGCTTGGATTCCCCATTGATGATGTCACTGGTAGACGGGACTCTGAACTGTCCACAGCCCTCCTCTGAGACATAGACCGAGTAGAAAATAATTGTACCATTTTATCATGAGTATTAGTGAGGACCTATTATATGAAGATAGGTTGAAAATCGGTGAAGTCGTCCTTTAACAGAAAATAACATTTCAGGCCGGGATACCAGTTTGATCCTATCGTATCGGGAGAGAGAACTCATACAGCGTACATGACAAACAAGTTGAAATTGTCAAAGTCATGAAACCAAAACAAAAGCAGATAAAACTGGAACGCTGTAACATTTCAGCTGATTATTAATGATGAGGGAGGGAGGGAGGGAGGGAGGGAGGGCTGACGTAGCTGAGTGGGTGGAGAAGGCTGTCTGGGAACCAGAAGGTCACCGGTTCCACCCAGTCTGTGTCAACGTGCCCCTGAGCAACACACTTAACCCCTTAACCGCTCCCTGCGTGATATACTAATAGCACCCACTGCTCCTAAATAGTTAGGATGGATAAATATGTGGGAAATACTGTAACAAATACTCCAACAACAACAACTTAAGGGGACACAATTGATTCATCTTTGTGGGTTCTCTCTCCTGATTGGATCACATTGGTATCCTGAACTGAAAATGTATTTTCTGTTTATGAAAGAGCTGGAGAGACGTTGAGACCCCTGTTACTGAACAAACACTCTACTGTAGCAATGATTACTATCACAATATAGAGCTATTTAACACTGTTACTGAACAAACACTCTATAGCAAAGATTACTATCACAATATAGAGCTATTTAACACTGTTACTGAACAAACACTCTATAGCAATGATTACTATCACAATATAGAGCTATTTAACACTGTTACTGAACAAACACTCTATAGCAAAGATTACTATCACAATATAGAGCTATTTAACACTGTTACTGAACAAACACTCTATAGCAATGATTACTATCACAATATAGAGCTTTACCTTTTCCCCCCCATCTCTTTGCAGAAAATAGCCGACATGACATGAGCTTGTAGATCTGTTATTTTCCAACGAATGCTTCCAACTAATCACTTCCAACTAACTGTTTCACTGATTATGTGACATTGAGTTCCTGTTCTATGTTCCACAGATCAGATCATTTAGTTGCTGTTCTATGTTCCACAGATCAGATCATTTAGTTGCTGTTCTATGTTCCACAGATCAGATCATTTAGATGCTGTTCTATGTTCCACAGATCAGAGAGCACATGTGGACTCTGATCATGGAGTCAGTGGTTCCGTCTGATAAAGGCAACTATACGTGTGTGGTGCAGAACCAATACGGCAGCCTCAAGCACACCTACCTGCTGGATGTGGTCGGTAAGCATGGACATGTTTCTAAAGGCTTGCAAACCATACTGTACTGTCTGGCAGAAACCTTGTATGTCCAAAACTGTTACTTTTCAGGAAATAGAAAAAAATATGAACCTGGATTCCAATAATAGAGCATTGGGGCTTTCATTTACAAAAAAAACAAGAAGCTGAAATGTGGACATACAAGTTTTCTGCCCGATAGCAATGACACATTTGCAGGTTATTATCTTCAGAATGAATCAGTTGATGGATTTTTTTCCCCCCCCATGCATACAGAGCGTTCTCCACACAGGCCCATCCTCCAGGCCGGCCTCCCAGCCAACCAGACTGCGGCGTTGGGCAGCGACGTGGAGTTTGTGTGTCGGGTGTTCAGCGACCCCCAGCCCCACATCCAGTGGCTCAAACACATCAGGGTCAACGGCAGCAGGGAGGGGCCAGACGGAGTCCCCTATGTTCGAGTTCTGAAGGTATATATGTCACAGGTAAATTGGCATTCCAGGGAAATTGGAAGGGGAGCGCTTGTTTTTAGGCGCGGGGCGGGGCTGCGAGGCGGGGCTTTGATGCGAGGACGACCACGACAACATGGATATTCGTACATATCGGCCTCAGTGGCGCACTTCGATAATCATTGGACTCCCCAAGTTTTGGACCATGACGGAGGCGCGCCGACTCAGCAGACCTTGAGGCCAAGGAGGCACGCCCGAGCGCCTCCAGGCGCGAGTGCCCGCTCCGACCGGTCGATGGTCTGCTAGTCGACTAAGCGCCGTCTGAGTTATGTACCGATAGGCACAGAATCGTAAATGATGTTGTGGGGACTGCGTTTGCCCCTCTATGGTTTGCCCCAACTGCCACTCACTGCACTAACATAGCCCGCCAGCCCCGCCCCCTCAGGCTCGCCCCCTTGTGCTTCAACTGCATGGAATAAGGCTGTTCGCGGGTGTGTGTGTGCGCGCGCGCGGGCGTGTGCGCGCATGCGTGTGTGCGTGCTCGTTTGTGCGCGTGTGCATGCGTGCGTGTGTGGTGTGGGACTCATGTCTGGCTTGCTTGGGGGGCGGTGAAAACAAGCGCTTCTTTTCCAATTTACCTGGAATGCCCATTTACCTGTAACATATACATACAGGGAGGGGCCAGACGGAGTCCCCTATGTTAGAGTTCTAAAGGTATACAATTGACAATCTAGGCATTTAGCAGACTCTCCTATCCAGAGCGACTTACTACTTACTGACTTACTTAATCGCATACACATAGAATGCAGAGAGACAGTGTGCCTCAAGGAACTAGGATCCAGGGATGCATTGGTCTTGGGAGTCAGTAACATGCCGTGCAACCCCTTTTTTGAGAAGGAGCACGCGCACGCATCGATTTAAAACAACCCTTAATTCACACCTCAACAAAGTGTACAAAGGTTCCGGACTGCCGGGTGTCACACCAGCATGAATTAACATAGGAATGAGCCTAGATGCATATCAATTGTCCATTGTGTGACCTGTAGTGTAGGTGTTAAGCGACGTGCGCGTGACGTCTTTAAAATAGCGTCCCACCACTAACAAAATCACCAATACAACACTGCTAGGATCCCAGGTAGACCAAGAACCTAGGCATCTGCCAAGACAATATTTATTATCAAAATAACAATCTGCACATTGAAGGTACTAGGTAAACAGCTTCTGTTTAAATAACATCTAAATTGTGTTCTTTACATTGTGGTCAAGAAAACAAACCTAAGTAACACAAACATGAGAATGAGTGACCAAGATACTACAGTATGTCTGCAAGGTAGCCATATCGCTGTAGCCTCAATTGAGGCAGAATGCTATGCTTTCATGTTCTCTGAGGTGCACTTTGTTTTGTTGTTGTTGTTAAATAGCTCTATATTATGATAGTAATCATTGCTATAGAGTGTTTGTTCAGTAACAGGGGTCTCCCTGTGTCTCCAGCTCTTTAGTACTTAAATACAATACATCTTTGCACACCGAAAATACACTTACTTGCTGGTAAAAAATAACACAATTTTCCTAGTTGTTGCTTTTATATGGTCATGTTTTTCCTTAACGTGTATTCTTGCTGAGGTTGATTACAACTGGTGTGTGTGTGTGTGTGTGTGTGTGTGTGTGTGTGTGTGTGTGTGTGTGTGTGTGTGTGTGTGTGTGTGTGTGTGTGTGTGTGTGTGTGTGTGTGTGTGTGTGTGTGTGTGTGTGTGTGTGTGTGTGTTGCTCAGACTGCTGGACTGAACACGACGGACAAGGAGATGGAGGTCCTGACCCTGAAGAACATCAGCGTGGACGATGCAGGAGAATACACCTGTCTGGCAGGGAACTCCATCGGGGTGTCTCACCACTCTGCATGGCTCCATGTGGTCAAAGGTACGGCACAGATATATTACACAACGTTGTTGTCGGGCAGAAACCTGAGAGCATGCACATGCATCACTTTTCCACCGGGACACGCCCCCCTCAGCTAGACTGAGCGGCTTAACATTGAGCAGCATGGAGCGTTGGAGTTTGGAAGCGCTTGTTGGAAATAATCACTCAACGATCCTGTGTGCCACCTGTTTCTAAATGTCACATAATGCAGGAGGCAGCAGGACTTTGTGTAATTGAAAACGAGCGCTTCCAAACTCTGACACAAAAAAATTATCACCTACACAGTATGTATTGACTCGATCATAACATGTCTCTAAGGTGGATTTTTATGAAACAAAAACTTTGCAGATAGACAGAGGATAATCCAAGCTTTCTGTACAGCTTAGGGGTGGGACGATATGGGTACCTCACGATACGATATATATCACGATATTAGGCCCACGATAACAATATATATCACGATATTCGACGATGTTCGATATATTGCGATATCACGATATTCGATATATATTGCAAGAAATTTCACCAACGATATATCACGATATCTGAAAATATCGATATATTGCGATATCACGATGTATTGCATGAAAATTCACCAACGATATATCACGATAGTCCTTGTATTCAATTCATAAACACATAAAATAGCACCAAACAGTTCAAAATCATCATTACACAAATAGAGTAGAAAAAACAACGTATCACAAACTTAAAAACATTTTTTATATCGATATTTTTCGGCAGGATATCGATTATTTATCGCGGGAGAAAGTATCGCGATATATCGATATATCGATATATCGATATATCGATATATCGTCCCACCCCGTTGAGTTAAACATCGTTCAGTACAATCAGAAAGGACTTTTCTGTTTGGATGTATGGGGCTGTCAAGGCCAGAAAGTAGTTTTTTTGCCACTCAGTAGACGTTCCCGCATAACTTCCGGGTACGATGATGTCACGTGCATAGCCTCGTGCTCATTTTATTTATTCATTTTTCATAAATTAACGCCCTACTTGATCATACTACAGCGTCACAAAAAAGCATCAAAAGTAGCAGATCTGCAAGCTCGAAACGCGGCGCGAAGCGACGCGTTTCGAGCTTGTAGATCTGCTACTTTTGATGCTTTTGCATTTGAATCCTGAAAAGTAACAGTTTTGGAGATATGAGGTTTCCACCCGACAGAGACGATATCAAAGTGGAGGCGTACAAACATGGAATCACATAGATCTTGGGATCAACTTGGCCGAACGGCGTGGCTCCAATGCGGAGCTCGGACTTCTCGTGACAAAGGTTTCACCCCCGGTCGGTGTCCCACTGAACGATGTGAAATTAAAGTTAAATATTTCCCCAAAAAAAGTATGAAACATGTAAAGAGACGTTTCAGAGTCACACAAAATATAAAAATGATCTATAGCTCTCAGTCCTGGCCGAATATTAATGAGAGTTTTATTAAAAAGAAGAAGAAAAGGCCAGTCAGGATGATCCATTCTGTATCAGAGCAAGATGGAAAGTCAAGAGTACAGTTTGACCTGCAGCTCATCTTTAAGCTCATTAAAGGGATAGTTCACCCCCAAAATGACTTATTTTCTATGGATTAGTCATCCCATGGACACTTGAATTCATGGATATTGTTTTGTTTTTGTTGCATTCCTAAGACAATAATTTGATGACCGGCGGACCGGTAGGCAGTTACAGTAGGAGACACAAAGGAGACTCTTTGTGTCTCCTACCGGAACCGCTGCCGGTCATCAAATTATTGTCTTAGGAATGCAACAAAAACAAAACAATATCCATGAATTCAAGTGTCCATGGGATGACTAATCCATAGAAAATAAGTCATTTTGGGGGTGAACTATCCTTTTAACCTCCTCTCACCAAATGGAACCAAATGGACCCGTAAGTGTCCACGGGTCCATTTGGTTCCACTTGTAAACTCTCAGAGTTACAGACCCATAAGGGTCCCTTTGGTTTCCGAACTAGAAATCATTTAGCTGGGGACCCCCGCGTTGAGAACCACTGATTCAGATCATTTAATCTCTCCACAGTACAAAAAGTACAGTACGAAAGCAAAAAAAAAACATTCCATTCTTCAGATAAGACGCTTCAGCTCCCAAACCAGACCCTCCCCCTCACACTAATGAGGGTATAATGACCTGTAATCATTACTACAGTGTATTTGTTCTAAACACAACACATCCCTGTTTTGGACATGCATGGCACATTGCTTTTGAGAAAACGGTCCAAAATACAGAAAATAGATACGATCTACAAGCTTGTGAGTTCATAGATGGCTCTATTTCTGCCGTGTGACTCGGCGTAAGACGAAGTATAAAATAGGGTTTAATCCATTAAGACCGGGAACGCATCTGTGTGTCATTTTAGATTTCTTTTGGCTATTCAAAAATAGCAGATCTACAAGCTCATAGCGTGGCACAGAGTGCCGCACTATGAGCTTGTAGATCTGCTATTTTTTGAAAAATCGTGAAAATGTGTGCAAATCTTTGAATATATATACATTTCCATCGATGCTTCTGGGGGTCCCTGGAACAAAACATTTTGAGATGGGGGGTCCGCGGACAAATACATATCGTTTTGGGTGGTCCGTGACATGAAAAGAGTTTGAGAACCACTGATATTATATAGATTATAAGACCCCCATAAGAGAAGATTATATATGAGTGAGTGTGAGGTATGAAACCATGCTATGGTGTGTACCACTAAAATGTTTGTATATTAACATGTGAGGGTCGTGGGCTTTAATCTGTCTCTTGTCCCCCGTCCTATAGACTTCCCACCGTCCCCGGTGCCTTCTCAGACCTTCCTGGACATCTTCATCTACTGCTTTGGCTTCTTCATGGTGGTCATCCTGGCTGCTCTGGCCATCATCTGCCGTCTCTACTGCGCCCCGAAGAAGAGCGACTTCAGCAGCCAGCTGGCCGTCCAGAAACTGGCCAAAAGTATACCTCTAAGAAGACAGGTCAGAATATAAAGTATATACCTCTAAGAAGACAGGTCAGAATCTAAAGTATACCTCTAAGAAGACAGGTCAGAATATAAAGTATACCTCTAAGAAGACAGGTCAGAATCTAAAGTATACCTCTAAGAAGACAGGTCAGAATATAAAGTATATACCTCTAAGAAGACAGGTCAGAATATAAAGTATATACCTCTAAGAAGACAGGTCAGAATATAAAGTATACCTCTAAGAAGACAGGTTAGTATCTAAAGTATATACCTCTAAGAAGACAGGTTAGTATCTAAAGTATACCTCTAAGAAGACAGGTCAGAATATAAAGTATATACCTCTAAGAAGACAGGTCAGAATATAAAGTATATACCTCTAAGAAGACAGGTCAGAATATAAAGTATATACCTCTAAGAAGACAGGTCAGAATATAAAGTATATACCTCTAAGAAGACAGGTCAGAATATAAAGTATATACCTCTAAGAAGACAGGTCAGAATATAAAGTATATACCTCTAAGAAGACAGGTCAGAATATAAAGTATATACCTCTAAGAAGACAGGTCAGAATATAAAGTATATACCTCTAAGAAGACAGGTCAGAATATAAAGTATATACCTCTAAGAAGACAGGTCAGAATATAAAGTATATACCTCTAAGAAGACAGGTCAGAATATAAAGTATATACCTCTAAGAAGACAGGTCAGAATATAAAGTATATACCTCTAAGAAGACAGGTCAGAATATAAAGTATATACCTCTAAGAAGACAGGTCAGAATATAAAGTATATACCTCTAAGAAGACAGGTCAGAATATAAAGTATACCTCTAAGAAGACAGGTCAGAATATAAAGTATATACCTCTAAGAAGACAGGTCAGAATCTAAAGTATATACCTCTAAGAAGACAGGTCAGAATATAAAGTATATACCTCTAAGAAGACAGGTCAGAATATAAAGTATACCTCTAAGAAGACAGGTCAGAATATAAAGTATATACCTCTAAGAAGACAGGTCAGAATATAAAGTATATACCTCTAAGAAGACAGGTCAGAATATAAAGTATATACCTCTAAGAAGACAGGTCAGAATATAAAGTATACCTCTAAGAAGACAGGTCTGAATATAAAGTATACCTCTAAGAAGACAGGTCAGAATCTAAAGTATATACCTCTAAGAAGACAGGTCAGAATATAAAGTATATACCTCTAAGAAGACAGGTCAGAATATAAAGCATACCTCTAAGAAGACAGGTCAGAATATAAAGCATACCTCTAAGAAGACAGGTCAGAATCTAAAGTATATACCTCTAAGAAGACAGGTCAGAATATAAAACATACCTCTAAGAAGACAGGTCAGAATCTAAAGTATATACCTCTAAGAAGACAGGTCAGTTGGGGTGATGCAACTTGATGGAGAGGGCCACTATATTCCCACACTCACTCCAGTTGAGTGTTTATAATGACATGACATCATTGCATATACTGTCAGGCAGACACCTCTTATATCCGTATTTTAACTTTTTTCGTAAATTAATGCAGTACTTCGCCATTCTATGTCACGTAGTAAGCATCAAAGTAGCAAAAATAGTGCCGCGCTATGAGCTTGTATATCTGCTATTTTTGAAAAATCGTGAAAACTTTAAAAAAAAAATGTTTTCTCTTATGCAGTTTTTTACCTGTGCCTGAACAAAAAAAACTATAAAATCAGCCTACAGTTTCATGTCCCTTTAAACATGTACAGATGCAAGCCTATACGTGAAGACAAAATATCTGCTCTTTTCTGTTTCTTTCTAGGTGTCAATCGACTCGTCCACCCTCCAATCAGACGTGAGCCTCATGCACTCGTCCCGGTTCTCCAGCGGGACCACCACGGTGCTCCTGCCGGGGGTCTCGGAGTACGAGCTGCCCCAGGACCCTCTGTGGGAGCTCTCACGAGACCGGTGGGTCCTAAAGCACACCATTTTACCCCTGTTTTTGATTGATTGATTGAATAGTTCATTAACAAGTTTGTTGACAATACATGTAGTAGCATGTTATTTAGACAGATGTTCATTGTGTACCTGGTATCCTATTGTTTCAATGTACAGAATATATATTTGACGGTATATTGTTAACCCATTAAGACGCATCTGTGTCACTTTAGATTTCTTTGGCTATTCAAAAATAGCAGATCTACAAGCTCATGCAGAACCACTGATATATATAGCAACATATGTTTTTTCCAAAAATAAACTGTTAGGATTTAGAAGACATTTGTAGAATCCACCAGAAACAAAGATTTGAGTTTTGAAGGTTAAATAGTTTCATAAATATATATTCAAAGATTTGCACACATTTTCACGATTTAAAAAAAATAGAAGATCTACAAGCTCATAGCTTGTAGATCTGCTATTTTTGAATAGCCAAAGAAATTTAAAAAAATGACATAGATGCGTTCCCGGTCTTAATGGGTTCAGACTGACGCTAGAGGTTCTTGGTTTTACCTGTGATCCTAGTTGACTGAGGCACTACACTGTCTCTCTGCATTTGATGTTTGTGTTTACCTTGCTTACTGTAAGTCGCTCTGGATAAGAGCGTCTGCTAAATGTCTTAATTGTTGTAAATTGTAGTACAGTCAAAAAGTTATGCTAAAAGAACAACACAAAAAGCCTCAGGGGGCTTGTTTCCAGTGTGGTCCATTGTACTCATTTCATCGGTAAGACATACAATACATACAATACGAGACATAACGGTACAATCCTGTACAATCCTCCTGAGTGTCCATTCAACTCCCTGAGTGTACCAACATTTGGAAACTCTGGGAGTTACACAATGAGTAAGTTAAAACTCAGACCTATAATGACATGACATAAAAACAAACCGAGAGAGACAAGATTTGATATATACACCTGGAATATATGTTGGAATACGCAGAATATAATAATACTTTGGCAAACAAATTGTAGAGGGGGCACCCGGATTTGAACCGGGGACCTCTTGATCTGCAGTCAAATGCTCTACCACTGAGCTATACCCCCACATAGTGAGGCTGTCAGAATACACATCTATGGTCCTTTGTTCAAGGCCAGGTCAAACAGTAGATCCTCACTCCGCCCTCCTTTGTTTACATATGAATGTGTGTGTGTGTGTGTGTGTGTGTGTGTGTGTGTGTGTGTGTGTGTGTGTGTGTGTGTGTGTGTGTGTGTGTGTGTGTGTGTGTGTGTGTGTGTGTGTGTGTGTGTGTGTGTGTGTGTCTGTGTCTGTGTGTGTGTGTGTGTGTGTGTGTGTCTGTGTCTGTCTCTGTGTGTGTGTGTGTGTGTGTTCTCTCTCAGGCTGACGTTGGGTAAACCTCTTGGTGAGGGTTGTTTTGGTCAGGTGGTGCTGGCGGAGGCGGTAGGGATTGACAAAGATAAGCCCACGCGCCTCTCCAAGGTGGCTGTCAAGATGCTCAAAGGTGACAGAACACTCTTAACCTTAAATGTTAAGCCTTTAGTCTCTCACCAGGCTGACAGAACGTGGTTTCATTGCTTATTTATTTCTGTTGTTACTATTGTTACATTTTGTGTTTTAAGCTTGAACATGCAGTGGAAATGTTTGAATATATACTTTTTAAAGCGAACATTTGTGACTCAAATATTTGCTTCTGGAGGTCCCTGGAACTAAATATTTTACAAATGTTCCCTTTAAAAATTTGCACAAATCTTCACGATTAAAATAAAAATAGCAGATCTACAAGCTCATAGCGCGGCGCTCGGTGCCGTGCTATGAGCTTGTATATCTGCTGTTGCTATGCTTGTTTTTTTCTCTTTTATATTTTATTTGTTTAACACTGGATATTACACTGTGTAGACTGTAACCAAAATAAACTCATTCATTCATTCATTCAATGTGACGAAACATAGAAGAAGGTTGGAAACCGTGAAATGTATTTACTACTGTATATTCGTGCTAAAAAGACAAGCACAGGCTGCCATGATGGAGAGCGCTAAGCTTGAAACACTTTGGCACTAGATTGTTTTTCTCTGTTATTTTATGAGGATTTCATTTGAACAGGTTATGCATGAATCTAATGTCATGTTGTTGTGCTTGTTGTTGTTGTTGTTGTGCAGCGGACGCCACAGAGAAGGACCTGTCTGATCTGATCTCTGAGATGGAGATGATGAAGATGATCGGAAGACACAAGAACATCATCAACCTGTTGGGAGCCTGCACACAGGACGGTGAGCAAGTCGTGTGTTATGGTTCAGATGAGGTGAAAGAATATATTGTTCTTAGGGTATAGAATTTGCCTCTGTATTGGGAAATGTGTAGGCCTGTCCCCGACTAAGTCGAATCTGATTGGCCAAATGTTGCCTTAACTTGCCTATAGTCGACTAATAGTCGAATAAGGCATGATTTGCATGATTCCACTGAGATTGGCAGTCGAATCAGTCTGATTCAGTCGAATCAGTCTGATTCGACAGCCAATCTCTCAGTCGAATCATGCAAAAAAGATGTTATGCAATAGAGGAACATTCCATTTGGGCTGTAGGGGTGCTAAATGTCTGATTTTACACATACTTGCTTGGTTTCTCCCAATAAATCATGATATATATCCTATTTTTGGCAAACTATTAGTTAATTAATATAACAAATTAGAAAAAAAATAAGTATATATTTTTTCTTTTTCTTATTTATTATTATCTTTTATTATTATTATTAGTTTTTTTCATGATTCGACTAAGAGATTGGCAGTCGGATCAGACTCCCTTGATCGATTAGACGACTATTCGACTGAGCTACGATGACAAAACTAAGACTATATATAACAAATAAAAGCTAGACTAACATGTTAACTAAAAGACAAGTCATTTTATGTTTGGTTGCGCTCGGGTGTTGCCCTCTGAAAATAGCGCAACAATGAGCAATGAAATGAGCTTGTAGATCGGCTATTTTCAGCATGCAACCAAAAATAAAATCCGCCATTACAACGCCTTCACGGCACCGCCAAAATACATTATAGTCGACTAAATCAACTGTAGATTTAGTTGACTATAATCCTATGATATTTAGTCGACTAAAACCAGACAAAAACTAAAACATTTCAGGTGACTAAAACTAAATGAAAAAAGATCTGTCAAAATCAACACTGGTAACAGTATAGGCCTAGTAACAGTAGTAACAGTAGTAACAGTACAGGCCTAGTAACAGTAGTAACAGTAGTAACAGTATAGGCCTAGTAACAGTAGTAACAGTAGTAACAGTACAGGCCTAGTAACAGTAGTAACAGTAGTAACAGTATAGGCCTAGTAACAGTAGTAACAGTAGTAACAGTAGTAACAGTAGTAACAGTAGTAACAGTAGTAACAGTATAGGCCTAGTAACAGTAGTAACAGTAGTAACAGTAGTAACAGTAGTAACAGTAGTAACAGTAGTAACAGTATAGGCCTAGTAACAGTAGTAACAGTAGTAACAGTAGTAACAGTAGTAACAGTATAGGCCTAGTAACAGTAGTAACAGTAGTAACAGTAGTAACAGTAGTAACAGTATAGGCCTAGTAACAGTAGTAACAGTAGTAACAGTAGTAACAGTATAGGCCTAGTAACAGTAGTAACAGTAGTAACAGTAGTAACAGTATAGGCCTAGTAACAGTAGTAACAGTAGTAACAGTAGTAACAGTAGTAACAGTATAGGCCTAGTAACAGTAGTAACAGTAGTAACAGTAGTAACAGTAGTAACAGTAGTAACAGTATAGGCCTAGTAACAGTAGTAACAGTAGTAACAGTAGTA
>NC_137624.1:40723800-40836300 GCF_963280865.1 Gymnoscopelus braueri | reverse complement strand
ACATTTTATACCATGGTGCCGACCGTTCCGAGGTCACCGGTATTTGACTGTGGGCGAGCAGGTATTGGCGCGAGACCGTTCTTGTATTCGTAGCAAAATCACAGTGTTATGGTTCTCAGTGTTGTAAATATTCATAACATTGCCACCAGTGTTTGTCAGTAACAGCAATGCACTTAACCTCCAGTTGAGGTCCGGTATTACAGGGAAAATACCTTTAGCTATGTATAAATACAGTATTACATGTATTACTTTTTTATTTTAGGAGCGGGGGTCCACAAATATGCTTTGAAAGAGAGAAAGAAAGAAAGAAAGAAAGAAAAAGCACAGTTTAAAATGTTTAATATTGTCACTATTGCAGATTATTTAAGATCTGCATGGAAGTGAAACATTGAGAGGTGTGTGTGTGTGTGTGTGTGTGTGTGTGTGTGTGTGTGTGTGTGTGTGTGTGTGTGTGTGTGTGTGTGTGTGTGTGTGTGTGTGTGTGTGTGTGTGTGTGTGTGTGTGTGTGTGTGTGTGTGTGTGTGTGTACTGTGAAGAGGACAGATATTTGACATCCAGAAGGAAACATCCTTCTTATGAATAATGAATGAATATTGTATATAATGTGATGGACGGAGACAGAGACTGATGGTAGGATCGTACATACAGTATATCCGATGCCATAACACCATTGATCACAAATACGTTGACTCCGCACTTATAGAGGGGCTTTTTGAGACGCATACACACATACATACAGTGGTGGAAAAGTACTCAATTTGTTTACCTAAGTAAAAGTATCAATACTGCAATGTAGAAATGTAGAAACACACACAGTAAAAGTCCGAAATTCTAAATGTATTTGAGTAAAAGTTCAAAAGTATTGGCATCAAAATGTAGTACTCATTATGCAGAATGTCCCATTTCAAGTTTTCCAAATGTATAACAATCTTTTGAAAATAGCCAATCTACAAGCTCACAATGCGTCGCATCGCGACACATTGTGAGCTTGTAGATCGGCTATTTTCAAATGGCCGAAATGTATATAGGGCTGAAGTGGGTAATGTATGTTTTCAAAATCTACAAAGTAACTAGTAACTAAAGTTTTCAAATAATTGTAGTGGAGTAAAAGTACAATATTTGCCTCTGAGATGTAGTTGAGTAGAAGTAAAAGTATTGGAAATTGGAGATACTCGAGTAAAGTACAAATACCTCAAAATTGTACTGAAGTACAGTACTTGAGGACATATACTTAGTTACTTTCCATCACTGCGCTACAGTAGCCTATGTTCACACTAGGAGCACAGATGTGTGCCCTACTGTATTCAGATTGGTTTTAATCGAGTCTGAATTGAAAGCCACATGGAAACTGATGCAACGCTAATCAGATTTGAACCACATTCCTACAGTACTGTAGGTGGTTTGAAATGCATTTAAATGTCATTTCTAAACAGTTGTCTCAGTCTGGAGTCTCTGGACACTCGGACACTGAAGTCTGATTTATACGCATATGCAGATATGGATCGACAATTCTGAATTACACAAATCCCATCTGATCTCTTGCAAATAACAGTGTGGCTTTGGACAGTCGGCCATAAAGATCATATTTGAGAAACAAAGTTGCCTGCATTCTGAACAAAGCAACAGAATGTTTTTTTGTTTGTTTTTGTTTTTCCATATTATGTATGACCCGTATGAATCTTCTGTGACCATACATTATCTGTTACTTTTTCTGGACATTTTATTCTGTTTCGCTTTCTGTTTAGCTTCTTGGCTTCTGTACTTGCTGTACTTAAATGTATTTACATGTGCAAAGGTGTTTTGTTGAAAGCTCCTTATGAAACAGAATCCATTCATCTAATGCATCTCTCCCTCCCCTCCAGTCTCTGTGGTAATAATACCAGCTAGTCGTTCTCCAGAGATCACTGACTTCACTGAAATCATTTCCAGGCATTACGCTATTATCACTAGGATTGATGCTTCTCTTGTTTCTCAATAAACAACACACATAATTTCTCCGTCTATAAAGATTGTCAAAAAACTGAATGGTCTGTTCTTTGTACGGTTGTGATGATGAAGAAAAACGAAATATCTGAAAACCTAATGAATTATATATTCCTTTACAGAAAAACGAACCGAAATCAATCATCTAATGACTTGTATATGTTTTTGCATTATACAAGTTTTATTCACTGTAACATGCAGAAGGAGAATGCACTCGCATTTTCCGGCAGCGGCTGCTGCCGCGGAACTGCCGGTGGAGGAGCGGCAACTGCCGGCAGTGACTGCCGGCGGTGGAGCGGCAGCTGCCGGCGGAGCAGCGGAACTGCCGCGGAACTGCCGGTGGAGGAGCGGCAGCAGCGGAACTGCCGCGGAACTGCCAGTGGAGGAGCGGCAGTCAACTTATTTTTTCCGCCGATAAAGTATAGTTTTGGACCATGACGGAGGCGCGCCGACTCAGTAGACCTTGAGGCCAAGGAGTCGCGCCCGAGCGCCTCCAGGCGCGAGTGCCCGCGACGACCAGCCGATGGTCTACTAGTCGACTAAGCGCCGTCCGAGTTATGTACCGATAGGCACAGAATCGTAAATAATATTGGTGGGGACTGCGTTACACAAACGCAGCACACTCCCAAAGCTGGCGCCGCCGGCAGCTCCGCGGCAGCAGCCGCTGCCGGAAAATGCACTCGCTGTCCCTCGTAACATGTCCAGGACAGATGATGTGTTTCTGGTAGAATGACCCAAAATATAAAATAAAATAAAATCAAAATATGCATTTTTTTCAAAAATACTGATACTGATATATTATTGATTTCAGAACATTCCAAACATGCAAACATGACCCGCTTTAATTACTTCAGTCTATATTATTATTTTAATGACTTTTTTTTACGTCCAATGTATTTGTATTGTTCATAAAGTTAACTTAATGCATTTGAAATTAAATTAAAATGTTACTTTTCAGGATTCCAATAAAAAAATACTTTTGAGTGACATACTAGAATGATGAAGTGCGGCATTAATTTGCCGCACTTCATCAAAAAAAGTTTAAATATGGAGTTATGAGGTGTCTGCCCGACAGCAACAATATGCAATGTGGCCCCCTGGAGTGAGTGTGGAAATATAGTGGCCCTCTCCATCATCAAAGTTGCTCACCATTGAGCTATGCCATGGTAACATGGTATAGTCACTACTTTATCATTCCGCTATTCTATAGTGAAAATAATCACTCATTGGAAGTTAAAGAATTGTGGTTGAGTTGCAGTTTCTGTGAAAGAAGAGATTGCTTCCTATTTAAGTTCCTACTGTTCATTAATGAAGCAAAAAAAACTATGTAGTTTTGTAAGCCAGTGCCCAAAGAGGAGTGCCCCTGGTTTCAAAAACATATGTTTTGTTTAATAATATATGAGCAGCAGAGGTTAGTTCAGTTGGATTGTACTGAAATATAAGGGTTCAATTAATGTACATACGGTTCCCTCTAGTGGTTGCTTCTATGAACTGCAGAAAAGTGAAGGAAAAGTATATAGGTCAAATTGATTTTGGTGTTTAATTTAATTTCTCCTGACAATTAATCAGGATAAAAAACATAAGGAATGTGTGTGTGTGTGTGTGTGTGTGTGTGTGTGTGTGTGTGTGTGTGTGTGTGTGTGTGTGTGTGTGTGTGTGTGTGTGTGTGTGTGTGCGTGTGCGTGCGCACGTGCGTGAATCCGTGCGTGCATCCGTGCGTGCATCCGTGTGTCAACTGGTCCTGATGCTCAACAGACTAGCTTAGACCCTCCTAACATTAAACTACTAATAACCAGGACCTTGGCATAATTTTTTGACAATTCCAACCCAACCAAATTACAGTATCAACAACAACCCATTTTATCAAAACAAAAACAAAAAACCTGAATGGCAGAATATTAGACTCCACGGTAACTAATAAACTGAGAAAGATCTTAATGTAGCCTACAGAGTGCACAGCCTGGACGTAGAGAAAGGCCGGTAAACCCATGGGTAACCCTGGCTGCCCAGAAAGGACAGGCTGTGCTCTCACTGGGGTCAAGGAGTGGTGAAGACAGCGCTTTACTTCTTTCTTGTAAATAAAACGATACAATGGAAATAAGATCAAGATTTTGTTTGCACTGTGACCATGGTACACTGCAGGAGATGGCGGTAATGCAACGTTTAGGGAAGCCAACCGCCATTAAAGTCCAAAGAAGAAGAATAAGAAAGAAGTTGGACCTCATTATTGTAAGAGCAAATTTCTCCAAGTAGGCAAAGATGGAACACGCCCATGTTCCAGCCCCATCTTTGCCTGCAGTTACCCCTGTTTTAAACCATGCTTAATCCTAACCTTATTCCTAAACGTAACCTCAGTCAAATGGCGCCAAAACCTAACCTTATTCCTAAACGTAACCTCAGTAAAATGGCACCAAAACCTAACCTTATTCCTAAACGTAACCTCAGTAAAATGGCGCCAAAACCTAACCTTATTCCTAAACGTAACCTCAGTAAAATGGCGCCAAAACCTAACCTTATTCCTAAACGTAACCTCAGTAAAATGGCGCCAAAACCTAACCTTATTTCTAAACGTAACCTCAGTAAAATGGCGCCAAAACCTAACCTTATTCCTAAACGTAACCTCAGTAAAATGGCGCCAAAACCTAACCTTATTCCTAAACGTAACCTCATTAAACTATGCCTAAACCTAACCTTATTCCTAAATGTAACCTCTGTAAAACTATAACTATCATGGATAGAAATGACAAAAATGTGACTAAAACTAATACTAATTTTGTCCAAAAGACTAAGACTAAATCTAAATCTAAAATGCGGGCCAAAAACAACACTGACACACACACACACACACACACACACACACACACACACACACACACACACACACACACACACACACACACACACACACACACACACACACACAGAGAAAACCTAACCTTATTCCTAAACGTAACCTCAGTAAAATGGCGCCAAAACCTAACCTTATTTCTAAACGTAACCTCAGTAAAATGGCGCCAAAACCTAACCTTATTCCTAAACGTAACCTCAGTAAAATGGCGCCAAAACCTAACCTTATTCCTAAACGTAACCTCATTAAACTATGCCTAAACCTAACCTTATTCCTAAATGTAACCTCTGTAAAACTATAACTATCATGGATAGAAATGACAAAAATTACTAATTTTGTCCAAAAGACTAAGACTAAATCTAAATCAAAAATGCGGGCCAAAAACAACACTGACACACACACACACACACACACACACACACACACACACACACACACACACACACACACACACACACACACACACACACACACACACACACACACACACACACACACACACACACACACACACACACACACACAGAGAGAGTTTATGGCCATGTAGCCTACTACCATTATATATAGATTGCATATACCTTATGATAGGAGAATTTGCTCTCCTTTCTGATGCAGTGCTGAAAATCTGAAGCAGATGCTGCTAACAAAAAGGCAACATTAGTTTCAAAACCTTTAGACTATGTGACCGTCTTTTCAGCTGAATGTCTCTGAAGTTGAAGTTAACATTGATTTGATTTTCATTATCTAAATGCTAAATTAGTCACAAGCCTTCTCTGAAATGCTACGGGACAACAATGGAGGAAACAAAACAAACTTTATTTCTCAGCTGTTCGAAACAGTATAATAGCAGTATTTATTGGAAGCTGCAGTAAGACGCCATATTCATTAAATCTAACCAAAAAACAATTAAGATTTTAGTAATTTTTCTGCAAATAAGCTTCAATTGTCAACAACTGAAAACATTCAGTCAGATGGCTTTTATTTCATACGAAATAAATGTGTTTATAAGGACAACAAATAACATGGATACAAAGTACAGTAACCTCACCCACCCACACATAACATAAAGCATTTAGAAACCCCATCCATCCACACGTTCACATGATACAGCATTTATGTCCCCACAAAACATTCAGCCACACAGGATACAACCACAGCAGCTTCAAATGTCATGTTTTCCACATTGCCAGAATACTAATCTCTCAAGAACAGATCCAACATGAGATAGTACAAACAGCAGAGGGCGCTGTTTTTCATTCTCATTTGGCTTTGGGTTCCCAGATTGCCAGAATACTAACCTATGCATCAAACAGCTCTCAATTAACCACATGAACTCTATCCCTATTCGGGGCATGTCATAATAGGCAAACATTCGGCGAAAACAGCAGGCCTACGATGTGAGCTTTTACAGTAGATCAAAATTTTTTTGCCAAAGAGGTGGTGTGGAGGGAGGGGACCTTTGGGACCCCAGTCATAGAGTTTAAGTGGTTAAACGTACCAGGAAATCCCCTGACTCCGCTTTATGCTTGAGTGTCCGTGTTTAGCCGCGTATAAGTTTACATTTTGCCTTTGTATAATGATCTCTTATGTAATCTTATGTAATGATGTGCAGTTGATACTTACTTCCCTGTTGGCAGCTTTAATACATAAGATACCATAAATACTATAGTGACCCGGCTTTTATTTGTTGTCTCCACCAGGCCAAAATGGCCGAGACTATGTTTTGCACCCTGTCCGTCCGTCCGTGTGTCCATCCGTGTGTGTGTCCGTCCGTCTGTCTGTGAGCAGCTAATCTCCGGCACCGTTGGCCCGGTCACTGCGAAACTGTGCACACCCACTCCCTGGATGCCAATTCAGAACCTCTGCCCTGATTTTTTCAGACTGGCCTGTTATAGCGCCACCAGGAGGCCGATATGTGCAAAACAAATTTTTGGATATTACTCCTACAGATTTTGTCCAAAAAGCACACAAATCGGTACACAGTATCTCTATAGTCATGTGATCAACACGGAGCTGTCCGGTTTTCCATATTCCATCCTGATTGGCTAAGATTGCCTTCCAAAGTATGCAGGAGTGCTCCGTTTTGAACAAAATGCCTCAAATCATGAACACAGCGTGCAATTTCTGTGAAATTTTGTACGCACATTCCCACAACCCCCCACAATGACAAAAAAAAAACATAACTCTCCTCACTTGACATCCATCCATCCATCTTCAACCGCTTATCCGGAGTCGGGTCGCGGGGGCAACAGTTCCAGCAGAGAGCTCCAGACCTTCCTCTCCTGAGCAACATTAGCAACTTCCTCCTGGGGGATCCCGAGGCGTTCCCAGGCCAGTGTGGAGATGTAATCCGCCCATCTGGTCCTTGGTCTGCCCCGGGGTCTCCTCCCAGTGGGACGTGCAGCGAGGACCTCCCTAGGGAGACGCTCGGGAGGCATCCGTACTAGATGCCCGAACCACCTAAGCTGGCTCCTTTCCAAGCGAAGGAGCAGCGACTCTACTCCGAGTCTCTCCCGGGTGACCGAACTTCTCACCCTATCTCTAAGGGAGATGCCAGCCACCCGTCTGAGAAAACTCATTTCGGCCGCTTGTACCCGCGACCTTATTCTTTCGGTCATGACCCACACTTCATGACCATAGGTGAGAGTAGGAACGAAGATTGCTCGGAAGACCGAGAGCTTTGCCTTCTGGCTCAGCTCTCTTTTCGTCACCACAGTGCGGTACAGCGACTGCAATACCGCTCCTGCTGCTCCGATTCTCCGGCTGATCTCCTGCTCCGTCCTCCCCTCACTCGTGAACAAGACCCCGAGATACTTAAACTCCTTCACCTGGGGCAAAGCCTCATTCAAAGCCTCATTCACTTGACATGTCTCTCGCATATGAAAATTGTTTTGACAAAGAGGTGGTGTGGAGGGAGGGGACCTTTGGGACCCCAGTCAATGAAGTAGAGTTTAGGTGGTTAAACGTACCAGGAAATCCCCTGACTCCGCTTTATGCTTCAGTGTCCGTGTTTAGCTGCATATAAGTTTACATTTTGCCTTTGTATATCTCTTATGCAAGTATCAGTTAATCTCTTAGTTTGAATGTAACCTTATGTAATGGCTGTGCAGTTGATGTTGACAATATGTCAACATGATTACAGCATTTTACAGTGGAAAACTTTTTTTGCCAGACAGTGGCATCATCAAAACTTCCTCTATTATCCACATGGAGCATGGTTCTGGTTTCAATGACTCAGGTATAGGTGTTGCGAGGAGGATATAAGACCTGCCTCCCCCACAGAAACTCAACCAACCAACCAAGAGGCATGAACTCTTTCAGCCTGTTCATTCTAAGCTTGGCAACTGCAGTTCATTCTCTGCCAATATCAGACATTGCTGTAAAAGATGAAGATTTTGCAACGGTAGGTATCTACTCTGTAGCTTGCGATATACTTTTTTATTTTTATGAGAACGTTTTGTTTAATTGACACCTAATTATAATGATCTTGTACACGCATTCACCTCTGCATTCCTGTATATCAACACAGAATTTCTGGATCCATATTCTTGTCTTCACTTGTGTGTTATCTTGTCACTCCATATCCACCTGTCATATTTGTCTAATATGCATTGCAGAGCTACTTGAAGAACTACTTCAACCTGACAGAGGAGGACTTCCAGCCCAGAGTGGACGGTCCTGCGTCCAGATCAGCGACCAGCCCAATGGTGATCCCCAAGCTCAGTGAAATGCAGAAGTTCTTTGGGCTTAACATCACCGGAACGCTGGACACTGAGACGATAGCACTGATGAAGAAGCCTCGCTGTGGTGTTCCCGATGTCCAACTTTCTCGTTTCGCCACATCTAACCGCAAGTGGGAGAAAAGTAGCATTACCTACAGGTGAGAGACCTATGCAAACATGTACAAACAATCAGACATGCACATCCCCCTCTTATCGATGGGGGGATAGACACTAGTAGGGATGCTTCCAGGTTCAGACAAGTTTACACACAAAAGCTTCCAGTTTTAGACACGTTTACAAACAACTTTGTGACTCTGCATTTATCCTTCTATCTGACCCACAGGATTAATAACTACACCCCAGACATGTCTGTGTCTGAAGTAGATGACACTATAGAGAAAGCTCTGCAAGTGTGGTCCGACGTTACCCCTCTGAGATTCACAAGAATTTATAGCGGCACCGCTGACATCATGATCTCATTTGGTCGCCGCTGTAAGTAGAAAATAACTCTCATATTCCAAATGGAAGTTTCATAATCTATTCCCCAAATGAACCACAGCCAGTCCACCACTGTGTAAACCTGTATGCTTGTGTTGTATGCATGCTTTGATAATATTCATAATGAATAAGGACTACGTTTAGAAATGCATATCATATCCATGATGAATAAGGATGACAGTGTGTGGAACTATAGGAAATATTAGACAAATGACAATGTTTGACTTCAGGATGAGAGTAGATACAGTAGCCTGGTTCTAGACGATTCTGCCATTGCAAAAATAAAATTGCCTTTGGCAGATAGTCTGGCCATGCCAGGCTACAGATACAGTACATCCTGTGTGTGTGTGTGTGTGTGTGTGTGTGTGTGTGTGTGTGTGTGTGTGTGTGTGTGTGTGTGTGTGTGTGTGTGTGTGTGTGTGTGTGTGTGTGTGTGTGTGTGTGTGTGTGTGTGTGTGTGTGTGTGTTGACATCTCCAGCTGTAGGAGCACAAGTTATAAGAAAGCCTTATGACATTTCTCCATCAGTAGATGGCTTTGAGTAGTATCATCCCTGCTTTAAAAAAAACATGCCATTCAACATGACTGTTGTTGTTGTGGTGTTACTGTATTTCTGGGCACCATTTTTAAAAGCATTTATTTATTTTGTATTTTACATTTTACATTTGACTTTATATTTACAGGCCCACTAAAGCTTTCTTTGTCCACTTTGTCTTCATACAATGAACACAGACAATCCTAGCTCTGATACTGTTTGTTAGCCGTAGACCTAGGAACTAATAGCATTGATTAAACTGCTTTAATTTGACTAGCATTTCTTCTTAACAGTCACTCACATAAATATGTTCTTGTTTAAAGCGCATGGTGATGATTACCCCTTCGATGGTCAAGGTGGCACCTTAGCTCATGCCTATGCACCATTCGGTGGCATCGGAGGAGATGCACATTTTGATGATGATGAGATATTCACTCTCAAGTCCAACAGAGGTGAGTTTCTTAACCAGTGGACAATTAGCCTATAGCTTACATACCGTATACAGTTGATTATTTCTATACGTTTCTTCTTTGTTGGCAGTATGAAGAAAAAAACAACAACAACAACAACAGCAACAAAACACAGCATTTCCTTGTCTTTCAGTAGATTGTGTGTTTCTTTCTGCAGGTCCTGTCCTCTTCCTGGTAGCAGCCCATGAGTTTGGCCATTCCCTGGGTCTATCTCACTCTGATGACCCTGATGCTCTCATGTACCCCACTTACAGCTATAGGAACCCAGGCACCTTTTATCTGTCCCGTGATGATTATTATGGCATCCGGTCTCTCTATGGTAAAACAAAAAAAATAAATATATATATATATATATTCTTTGCATTTTTTAATTTTTTTCAATTTCTTTCAAATCCAAAATTGATTCCTTATGCTAATAAGTTCAGCTCTCTATATTTGAAGATGTTGATTTGACCTGCAGGTGCTAATACTGATGTGAGCCCAGGTGAGCCAGGACCCGAGCGCCCCACCACCCCTGATGCATGTGACTCAACCATGGTCTTGGATGCTGTAACCACGCATCGAGGAGCAATGCTCTTCTTCAAAGACAGGTATAATATACTGTACACCTCAGATTACCAAGAATCTGACGGGGGGAAAAAAGCATCACAATGCCATTGCTTTCTTTAACTGGGTTAGATGCTAAGCCAGGGGTGGGCAACTTTGATGATGTAGAGGGCCACTATGTTTCCACACTCACTCCAGAGGGCCACATTGCATATACTGTCGTTACGCTGTCGTTTTTTTTGTTGCTATTTTTTTATTGGAATGCTGAAAAGTTTTTTTTTTTCATTTCAAATGCATTTAGTTATGCTTATGTTAACTTTATGAACTTAAATACAAATACATTGGAAGTCATTGCGAACGCGCCTCCGACCAAGTGGAGCTTACTATGTAACCCTGCTCAGGTTGTGTGTCTGTCTGTGTGTCTGTGTGTCTGTGTGTCTGTGTTCATGCTCTCATAATGCTCTGATTACAATGCACAACAGCCTGCAAAACACACACACACACACACACACACACACACACACACACACACACACACACACAATGTCAATGTTCTCTCGGTGAAATAACACGGATTACAAGTCCGTAAATACACAATATTTTCGAGCTGCGTTCGCTTCCAGCGTTCGCGCGTCTTACTTGTTAAGCTACTAATATAGACTGAAGTAATTAAAGCGGCTCATGTTTGCATGTTTGGAATTGAAACGGCTGAAATCAATAATATATCAGTATTCTGATATTAACCTGCGTTAAGTGAAGGTGGGGGCCTCATGTGCCCATGTATGTGCTCAGCTGTAATACTCTGGCATTATCTGTTGTCAGCTTCTTCTGGCGAAGCTACCCAGGGAGCAGCACACCCCGGCTGAGTCTCATCACAAGCTTCTGGCCCAGTGCTCCTGCCAGCATCGATGCTGCTTATGAGATTCGTCAGTCAGACCGAATCTACTTCTTTAAAGGCATGCGTTCTCTTCATCTTCCTAGTAGCACTTCATCATTAGTGTGTGTTTTGAAGTGTGCACGCAGGTTTACACGTTAAAAACTCTTCTTGTGCTTTTGTTTTCCAGGTCGCATAGTATGGGGTTTCTCCGGCTACACTCCTGTGCCAGGCTATCCCAAACTCCTCACCAGTTTTGGTTTACCCAGAGATGTAAAGAACGTCGATGCTGCCGTCTACGATGAAGCAACGCGCAAGACGTTATTCTTTGTTGGTGACAGGTATTATAGGTATGCTAAGAAGACTGTTTCATTTTTAAAACATTGTATCAGATACATGTGTTCTATGTTGTGCTTTCTCTGATGATGAGTGTATGAGAACAGTAAATCATAGTCTCGTTTGTGTTGCTTCAGTTATGATGAGGCCAGGAGGACGATGGACTGGGGATTCCCCAAACCGTTTCCCGGCAAGGTGACAGCAGCCTTCCAATACAGAGGTGGGTCACCCTGACAGTGATTACCACAACATGACACATCCTGTGATCGTATGAACGAAGTTTGCGCTGCAATTTATGTCAGCTTGCCTGGCATTGCCAGGCTTACTGTGCTAAGCGACTCCTTGATCAGTGTGTTCAGTGTTTTGGTACCCGGCATTGACCGGGTTATTCCATGGTTGAAATAGGCTCTCTCCCTCCCTCTCTATTCATTTAGACCATGTTTTGGTTAGACCACGTCATTTGATCAAATGCATCGCTATTTCAATCATTACAAATACAGCAATATCTTTCGGTCAGCTCATACAGTAGGATACTCTTTAAACTTTGTTTGTCTTACTTTGTAATGTTACATCGCATTTGCTACCTTTGTCTGGAAAATGTATCGACTGCTGCATGACCAAATACGTCTATACGATGATGTTAGTGTATTATTAATATTATTATGTGACAATTAGGGGAATAATACTCCATTTCTAATTATCATGGTGGAGCAATTGCTTGGAGTGCTCCATTTCTCAGGTGCCAGTGGTTGACTTGTGTGTATGTGTGTGTGTGTGTGTGTGTGTGTGTGTGTGTGTGTGTGTGTGTGTGAGAAAAACATGACTTCCCTGTCTATCTTTTCTGCTGCCCCTTCATTGTGGCATCTTCTGATATACTTAACTTTATTGTCTTTACTTAACCCTTTGTCCCCTAGGTTTCACCTATTTTTACACTGGAAACTACATGTATGAGTACTACCTACCGATTGGGAGGCTGTACCGTGTGCTGAGGAACAGCTACTGGCTACGTTGCGCCGCCGCTCATGGTCTAGAAGCTGAAGCACCTAACTCTGTATCACAGTTACGCATGCCTCAATGGGCGTTGCTGGCTTTTTGTTTTGTTGTGACTTTCATGGCGGCCAAGTAGCCTAATACACACTGTAAATCTCATTTACAGCGAAATAGTAGCTACACTAAAATGTGTTTTCGAAAACATTTGAGGTGAGAAACAAGCAGTGAAAAATAACCCTGATTCATATTTGAGTCTACTTTGATCATTTGACTGGATCGTAGTGAGCCGGCTGTGTTGTGTTAGACTTTGCATAATTTTACATATTTGTATATGCATATGTTATGTTGTGTGTAATACAGAATACTGTATAAATGCTCTGAGATATAGTACTGTACTATATAAAGACTGTAACAACAACAAATCAATGTGAACTTTAAACCTACAGTAAATTATGTCTTACGTAGTGTAATATACTGTACGTAAAAGTGCCCTAGTTAGTATCTGGCCAATAACCCTGTCCCTTATAATGTGTGCGCTCATTGCATATATGAATTGCTCCTGATTCAGGACTCATTAGCGCTGTTATGAAATAATAACAAAAATAAGGCTGTTCTCTTCAGTAATTATGGGTATGATGGCGATGCATTGAGGTAAGAGATGAAACCATTGCCAGTGGGATCACTGAGGCATCACACCACCAGAGGGAGCTCCACTGATCTCATTCCCCCCAGATTCAGCACACACATGAGGATGAGTTCATTCTACTATTATGCCAAATGTGGAATGCCCTACCGTGTTATTATGGAGCCCACTTCAGTTCTAGGCAAAACCCGCTGTGATTGGCCAGTAGTCGCTGTGATTGACAGTTCTCGTTTTTGCCACTATGCCTAAACCTAACCTTAACCCTATACCCTAATCCTATCCCTACCTCAGTAAGACTATGCCTAAACCTAACCTTAACCCTAACCGTAATCCTATCCCTACCTCAGTAAGGCTATGCCTAAACCTAACCTTAACCCTAACCCTAATCCTATCCCTACCTCAGTAAGGCTATGCCTAAACCTAACCTTAACCCTAACCCTAATCCTATCCCTACCTCAGTAAGACTATGCCTAAACCTAACCTTAACCCTAACCCTAACCTCAGTAAAACTATGCCTGCCAGGGAGCCAATCAGACAGGTAAGGCGGGTATATATCCTATAACGTTGGTGGGATTCATTAATCACGCTGCCCTACCTCCAGCTATCAAAAGGTGTGACTCCCTACCCTCCTTCAAAACCTCCAAAGAGCACCTGTCTGCAATTAGCAACTGCGGACTTAGACACACACACACACACACACACACACACACACACACACACACACACACACACACACACACACACACACACACACACACACACACACACACACTTTTTTCTCTTTTTTTTGTAAATATACTTTTACTGCTCCTATTTATGATTTGTTGTATAGTATGTATGTCTTTATATGTATGTCTTTATATGTCTTGGACCACAATGGACCACAATAGAAACAAGCCCTCAGGGCCTTTTGCGTTATCCTTCTAACATTATTGTATAACTGTATATTTTTGCAAACTGTCAATAAAGTATTCCATCACTCAATCATTCATGGTCATTGTAAAGCAGGCCCTCTTTGTTGTAATTGTTTTTATGCAATTGTGAACACATGTGTGTTTGGCTAGAAGCAATTACTATCACCAATCCTTTTTTTTTTTGTTTCTTAAATTTAATTCAATAATAATAATACTCCCCCCCCCCCCCCCCGCATTTTCTAATGCTAAACATTTAAAATGCAAAAGGATGAAAGTAATCGAAAGATGACAGTCCCCTCATGCATTAATCAGTCAGGCATGTGTGTTTTCTTAAATGGCTAGTCTAACATGGTGACATGGAGTGGAGGGGGGCGGGTCTGATCAAACGAGCAAACGAGATCAAACGACTAAAATACAAAGAAAAGGAACATTTTAACAATAGAAATCTGGCACAAAATGTTTTCAGATGGGGATAGTGGACAAATACATATTAATTTGGGGGTACTTGACATGAAAATGTTTGAGAACCACTGGTTTAAACTGGAAAAAAGCTCAAAGAAGCAACTACACTTTAGAATCAAGCCCAAAAAACTGCAACCCGCAACTACAAATATTTACAAGCAACTTTACAGAAAAACAAGCCCAAAGTCGCTTATAATAAGCGGATGTGGCAACACTGACCACTTCTTGTATTTGTATTAGTTTTGTTGGATTGACACAAGCCCCTGACCTGCACTACTTGCTTAACACAGTTCTCAGACATTTTCATATCAAGAACCCCCAAATTGATACTATTAGGCAGCGGACCCCCATCTGGAATTATTGCGCCCCAGGGGCCCCCAAAGGAGATACAGTATGTCAAGACTGTTCAACAGTTTTCAAAAATGGCAGATCAACAAGCTCACAGTGCGTCACGAGTCACACACTGTTGTGAGCTTGTAGATCGGCTATTTTTGAACAGCTGAAAACAAAGTGTCCTAAACTGTTCCTCATTTTGCTGAAAGACCCCTGGGGGTCCCCGGACCCCACTTTGCGAACCAGTGTAGCCTACCTTTATAATGTTTGTTTGTGGAATGTGTATCAAATGTGCCATTTGAAAAGCTTGCTCTATATACAGTATTCTTCTTGATAGCGTGAATACAACTGATATTGTTGTACTCCAGCCTTGTGTTAAGGAGGAATTAAAATATTTAAACTTTTAAGAACAAGACACTGATATTCCACACTAAGTGTATACTGTGTAGCTGCTATGAATTGCTATGAACCTGCACCGAGATGCTATTAACCCATTTAGACCTGGAAAGCATATACGTTCTTATACTGTACCCTTCAATCCAGTTTGTCAAGAACCCCCAAATTGATATATATTTGGCCACGAACCCCATCTGAAAATGTTTTGTTCCAGGGACCCCGGAATGATGTAGGCCTATATAAAAAAAATACAGATTTTTCTAAATCTTAAAAAAAAATAGCAGATGTACAAGCTTTTACATCTGCTGTTTTTGAAGAGCCAACATATATATTTTTGGAATAAAAATATTTTTTTTTTCAGAAAACTTTTCGTTAGGATTTAGAATGCGTTTTTAAAAAAGGCCCTAGGTCTAAATCGTGGTATATTACATTTTGAAAATACATTGCTATGGCCTCTATGGGAACATTTTCTAGTGAGACTTTCTTTTTTCATGGTGTTTATCTGTCCAGCAGCACCACCTAGTGTTTGCACATGCACACTTGCACACGTGCCTGCTCTCACACACACCATTCAGAGTTGACATGGTTCAAGCAAATTTGAGGCACAATTAAGAACATAATAACAATCATCCCTGAAAATAAATGAAGAATAGTAGAATATAGAGTTATGTTGACCAGCTAGAGAGAAATTCACCACACTGCATCAAGTTATAGATAATAATTAGGACATTTTCAAATTCAGTCAAATATTTTTCATTGTTGTATATAAGTACATGTATTTATTATTGACATAATATTTGAACATCTTCTCCATATTAAAATAGAAAACAAATTAACCCCCCCCCCCCCGAAACCCAATCTAACAACGAATTAAGACATCCAATATTAAAGTTAAATTGTCTAGATTAGAAGCAGACCTTCCATGAATTCAGATTGGTGAATACCAACCTGGATACCTGGACAATCAGGTTTAATCAGGCTTTTTTTTTTAAATACTGCAATCATGTTATTTGTAAATTCTATATATTCACGTTTGGTTGTTTACAAATCATGTTCTATTAGTATTCGTATTGTGTTATACATGGGCAGAGGCCTCCTAAGCCCTTTGGGCTGCTTGCCTCCTCCTGGCACTTTCCTTTTTTATATTTTGTGTGCTGTTTTTTTGTATTGTTTTTACATTTTGTGCAAAATAAAAACAAATCTAATCAGATACTCCCTAGACTTGCAGCAGCTCTTTAAATCCTTGGTTTCCTGCCCCTCTTTCACCCCACCCCTCCCCCCACACCTGCACGAGACACACAGGTGTTTGATACAAACCCTTTATATATTTGTAACTGAAACGGTGACATAAACAACTTATAATGTAACGTTACGTTACACACAACATGGAAGTATAGTTGTCAGTGTTGTCAGGGAGTTAAAACTACCAAACCACATGTGTGACAAGTTGGAAGAGAAGTTCATTATTTTCACAACAGACTGTGTTGGTCGTTTTCTTTCCAAATGAGTGGATTATTATTATCATCCAGGTGAGTTAGATGCTATGCTGCTTAGCATGAACATGTAGGCTACAGGCAGGAGCTGATTTGTGTGTCATTTTACTTTATTATTTTACTCTGAGAAATGTCGTTAAAGAAAAACTTGTCGGGATGCAATATCTAGCTGTGTGTGTGTTATGTGAAATGAATATATTGTCATGAGCTGTGTTTGATTGTGATGCAACATGCTGTAACATGACTCCGCCAGATGGGGGCGGTATTGAAAAACCAGGCTGTGATGGCAGTCAGGTTAACATTCTGCGCCTAAAGCTTAAGAGTGTGTGTATGTGTGTGTGTCTGTCTGTCTCTGTCTGTGTGTGTGTAATTTTTCAAGATGTTCCAAAACTAGCCACTCTACAAGCACCAGTGAGCTGGAGCACAAATGGGACCCAAGACATGGGCATTGATCACGAGGACGGCCAACACCTCTACCTTCCTACATGGACTAAAGAAAGATGCAGGGGAGGAAAGTTCTGGCCAGCCAGCGATAACCTAGTCCATGAGATCCAAAGTTTGACCCTGGCCATCACTTACACAACTGATGAAGCCACGAAGAAGACATCTCAGGGTAGGAACCTGGTTTTCTCTTTTCTTTGCTGCTGCTGCTGTTGCTGATTGTGTTGTAAGTTGTGTATGTGATTCAAGCTGCTGTTTTATTGTTGTCTTATTAGGACTAAATGACTGGGTGGCAATGAAACATGTTCAGTGACTGTTTCTGGCTCTGGCATTGAATGTTGGTGTGAATCTACAGTATGTCTGTTGTGTTGTGGCTGTTGTTGGGTAAAGAGTTGTGACAGGGTGCAGTATAACCAGGCTGTGTTTGTTGTGTTGTTGAAGGTAGTGGGTTGTGACAGGGCACAGTATACGTATACTAGGTGACAGGGTATAGTATACGTATACTAGGTAGTGAGTTGTGACAGGGTACAGTATACGTATACTAGGTAGTGAGTTGTGACAGGGTACAGTATACGTATACTAGGTAGTGAGTTGTGACAGGGTACAGTATACGTATACCTGGTAGTGAGTTGTGACAGGGTACAGTATACGTATACTAGGTAGTGAGTTGTGACAGGGTACAGTATACGTATACTAGGTAGTGAGTTGTGACAGGGTACAGTATACGTATACCTGGTAGTGAGTTGTGACAGGGTACAGTATACGTATACTAGGTAGTGAGTTGTGACAGGGTACAGTATACGTATACCTGGTAGTGAGTTGTGACAGGGTACAGTATACGTATACTAGGTAGTGAGTTGTGACAGGGTACAGTATACGTATACCTGGTAGTGAGTTGTGACAGGGTACAGTATACGTTAGCCCTGAAACATGACTGTCATACCATGACAGTCATGGTGCCGAGTCCCCCTGGTCTAAAGTTGTGTTCGATTTTTTCACATTGCCATCTCTCACATAAACATAAACGTTCAGATTTCAAATATAAAGTGCTTACCACCGAGCCACGGATGATACAAGGCGATGCGGACCGCGATGAGTACCCGTATCTCCCGTATTGTTCAATAAAAAGCATTTTAATCCCATCGCCGGCCATTTTTGTTTTTTTTGTTTTTTTGTTTTGTAATGTATCAGAGTGCAATACACCTCCCAACCATTAGTGTCGCATGGTTGAAAGCATCAGAGACAATTTGGAGAAAATGGCCGGCGATGGGATTAAAATGCTTTTTATTTAACAATACGGGAGATACGGGTACTCATCGCGGTCCGCATCGCCTTGTAACATCCGTGGCTCGGTAATCCCTAGCTATTAGGCCGAGGAAGAAATGCCTCCCTTTTCACATTGGCCTGTTTTAGGGCCACCAGCAGGTCTAATTTAGCTATCACATTTTTGGAACAAAATGCCTCAAATCATGAATGCAGTGTCCGATTGCTGTGAAAGGCCTAAGAATAAATGGCACCCTTTTCACATTGGCCTATTACAGCGCCACCAGGAGGCCACAATAACCTACCTGACCTGGCGGATACATGTGCTCCTGAAACCTCCCCCACTGAAACCTTGGCGGAGTCTCTGGTAATTTGATGAAGGATGACACATGTCATCAAATTATTGGTTTAGGAAAACGGAACAAAAAAAAATGCAGATGCATAATAAGGTACAATGACAACAATTTATTGTTGTGACTGGGTTGTAAAAAATATATAATAATACAAATGAATGGATGCTGCACACACATAAGGTTTAATATTAATAAAATACAGAATGACAAGCAGTGGTAAATCAATCAGCTGGGGGGGGGGGTTGGTACAGGGGAGGGTGATCACTGGCACACTGGCATAAGTGTGAGAGAGAGATTTTTCTGTTAAAATGAATATAAAAATAATTAGTCAATTAAATTCCCCTAAGTCCCCTCACATCTGTATTCAAATTACATCCTGCACATAATTCTACATTCATTCAAACTCTAAACTCTGACTGGGGAGGGAGTCTGGGAGGAAGGTGGGTTATTGCTCTTATAGTCTAATGGCAACACTCCCAAGGAGGCATGGTCATTACAATGTCCTCCTGATGTGAAAGAAAATATTTCAAAAGAAGAAGAAAAAAAATAAGGTTATGTATTATGGGAAATCTAAATCTGTTGAAAATATTTTATTTTTATATGGTGTCATAATTAAACTTAATGTTGATATGGCACACTGACCTATCAATAAAATAAAACGTGGTACTTTGTGTCAAAAAGGTTGCCGACCCCTGATTAAAGCTAGACTAGATGATGAGCAGTGGATAGCACTTAGACATCATACAAGATGTAAGAGTCTAACTGAAGCAGAGAGAATCCTTCAGTTGAACAGAGCGACACAGACCAGTGGTGCTGCCAGGACCAAGAGGCTCACTGCAGAGGTGGAGGCTCCAGAGAAGATGGAGAAGAAGGAGACGATGTTGTCAATGATGGAGTCTCCGTTGCACAAGTTACTGGCACAGCAGCTTGTTTTCTCTCCCGACAGCTTACTAACCGTTGCCGCCAACATACACTCGGAAGCTGTGCTGCAGCCCTTCAAGGGTACAGAAAGGACTGCACGCGCAAACACACACACACACACACACACACACACACACACACACACACACACACACACACACACACACACACACACACACACACACACACACACACACACACACACACACACACACACACACACACACACATTACTCTCTGAACCAGCTGTAAACACATTCACTACTTTTTTATTCACTGTGAAATACAATATATTTTCATCATTCAGCAATGTTATCTGAAAATCAGTGGTGACTTTAAAAGTCTAGAAAGATCTGAGCTGAGGAATGTGAAATGTTTGTGTAAAAAGGATAGGCAGTTGTCTGAAGTAATAAGTATATTACGTGTTGTCGCCATGCAACGATCCCCCTTGGTACCACAAAATTGAATCTTGGTTAAGGATAAGGATAAGGATAATTCCTTTTAACAGGTCGTTCATGAAAGTCCTTGCGGTCTTGTTTCCAATGAGAACCTGTGAGCAATTAGGGGTTAAGAGTCTTGCTCAGGGACAAATTTCATTTCATCGACACATATGCTGGCGTGGCCTGGAATCGAACCTGGGGCAACCAGGGCCTCTGGCTCCCTAGGCGGGCTCACTAACCACTCAGCTATGGCCGCCCCTGGTGCAGTCTGGGTTATCTGGGTCACACGCATAGCACATCAAGGCAGAGGCTAAGACAACAGGTAGACAATATCACACAGGTTAAAATTGAAAACGAATGTAAACTTTACACACATTCCAACACACCTATTTGTTTGTTTACCAAACAAACATTTATAATTCAAACACTTTAATGAGCAGTGTAAATCTGGGTAATAATTATATATATATATATATATATATATATATATATATATATATATTAGTTTATTTAAGGTAGACACTCGCAGATATCTAAGTGATAGCTTGGGCAGATGTTAGTAGGTATAGACCCCTTAACAGACGACGTCACACTGGTTGCAAAAGTCATACTGGTTGCAAATGAAACCCATTCTGTCAGGTCTCGCTAGGACGCGCCTCACTAGCCAAAACACACCCCAAAACACCCCAAAACAACAGGTTGAGAATTGATTGCATGAAACAATCACTTGTGCATCCAGTCTCAATGTTAGTAAACAAATAATTGGTCTATATATCTATTATAATATTAACTTGAGTATCAGATGTTAGTAGGTATATAATCTACTATAATATTAACTTGTTAGTAGGAATATAATCTACTAAAATATTAATTTGTTAGTAGGAATATAATCTACTAAAATATTAACTTGTTAGTAGGTACATAATCTACTATAATATTAACTTGTTAGTAGGAATATAATCTACTAAAATATTAATTTGTTAGTAGGAATATAATCTACTAAAATATTAACTTGTTAGTAGGTACATAATCTACTATAATAATTTGTTAGTAGGAATATAATCTACTAAAATATTAACTTTTTAGTAGGAATATAATCTACTAAAATATTAACTTGTTAGTAGGAATATAATCTACTAAATTATTAACTTGTTAGTAGGTATATAATCTACTAAAATATTAACTTGTTAGTAGGAATATAATCTACTATAATATTAACTTGTTAGTAGGAATATAATCTACTATAATATTAACTTGTTAGTAGGAATACAATCTACTATAATATTAACTCGTTAGTATGTATATAATCTACTATAATATTAACTTGTTAGTAGGTATATAATCTACTATAATATTAACTCGTAAGTATGTATATAATCTACTATAATATTAACTCGTTAGTAGGTATATATAATCTACTAAAATATTAACTTGTTAGTAGGAATATAATCTACTAAAATATGAACTCGTTAGTAGGTATATAATCTACTATAATATTAACTTGTTAGTAGGTATATAATCTACTAAAATATTAATTTGTTAGTAGGTATATAATCTACTAAAATATTAATTTGTTAGTAGATATATAATCTATTATATTATAAAGTTGTTAGTAGGAATATAATTTATTATAATATTAACTTGAGTATCAGATGTTAGTAGGTATATAATCTAGTATCACTCCAGATTCTATATGCTAAAGTCTGTGAAGGCTATGCATGTGAATGACAGTGGCAATTTACACTGTGTGGGGATTTCACTGTCACAGTGAAATGACTGTATATTATTTATGTTGTATTATTATTATTATTATTATTATTATTATTATTATTTTATTATTATTATTACTATTATTCACATGTTGTGAAAGGCAGATAGCAAAAAACAAAAATCATTAGTAAGTACTTACCATGTGGTAAGAGCAGGAGGCCAAGGATGAGTATGATCAGATGCATGGTGTTGGACACAGAGGTTCAAATGACTCATTGAACAGCAGCGTTAACAGCTTTTAATACCTTTGTAAAGGGGGCGTGGCTGGTGTGTGCATGGGAGTCAACGTGCTCATATGTATAAATACTACATGTGTCATTTGTTCTAAGACTAAGTCTTTATGTTGAATTATAACCATCTAGATGATTGAAAAATAACAATAACCACATCTTAAGCTTGTGTGTGTGTGTGTGTGTGTGTGTGTGTGTGTGTGTGTGTGTGTGTGTGTGTGTGTGTGTGTGTGTGTGTGTGTGTGTGTGTGTGTGTGTGTGTGTGTGTGTGTGTGTGTGTGTGTGTGTGTGTGTGTGTGTGTGTGTGTGTGTGTGTGTGTGTGTGTGTGTGTGAGAGAGATTACTATTTTTTAGCACGAGGGGGGGGGGGGGGGGGGTCATACAACAAACAAAAAAGACACATCCACTAAAGATTATTATTTACATATAGCATATCCATACAGGAATGTATCATTGTCCAGAATACTTTTCATTTTGTACAAAACTCCATTAACAACAGTAGTTATGATGAGAGTTTTTAGAAAGCTGCAGTTGAGGACAGAGGGCCCTGTGCTCCTCTCGACTCTGTCCCGTCTTGTCCAGCACTCCCCAAACTCCTCTATTAACCAGTGTTTCTAATCTCAAAACCACATCCTCAAAGACAGTTCAGTTGTAGCGTCTTTGGGTACTTAGAAAAGCGCTAAATACATTTGAGATATCACAAAAGTGGAACACAAAATATTAATTGTTTTATAAAACCAGTCTGGTTTAGTGAGTGTGAGTAGTGTGGTTTTCATGTATATGTTGTCTCACATTGTCTGTGTAAATGTAGCTACAGACTTGCATGGAAAACGAGAGTTAAAGTTTACCTTTCATTTACTGTACGTGTTGATGATATCAGCTTCCTGTCAGAATGTCAGTTAGAAATTTGTGATGTTACAGAGAAACCACATCCTGATCGAGAAAGACATAATCCTCCAACATTTATATTTAAACCTGTTTTCTTAAAGATCTTCATTGTATTCGGAATGCGTCAAATTGTGAGCTTGTTGATCAGTCCTTTTTTCCCACTTTAAAAAAAAAAAAAGATAATTTTGAACTTTTTTTAACTTTACCTGACATGCCCAAAATAGGGACACCAAGTTGAAAGTGCTTAAAGCTGCACTATGTAATTTTCGTCTTCTACCCCGGATTTGAACCTGATTTCCTGCGCGAGTGCTGACATTTTTACCGGTTTTAATGTGTTAATACTCGCCTCGGCAGCAGTTATGTGGAATGGACTCCATGCAAACGAGTAGTTCACCCAAAACATTACTTCTATCAATTACACACCCACTGAAGCCTTGAATTCATCGAGAGTTTTTATTCTTAGTCGCATTTCTAAACCAATCATTTGATGACCGGCGGAGTCTCCGGTAATTTGATGGCTGATAACCTGGTCATCAAAATGCATAATAAGGTATAATGACAACAATTTATTGTTATGACTGGGTTGTAAAAATAACAATAATAATAATAATAATAATACCACAAATGAATGGATGCTGCGTAAATCAATGATAGGTAGGCGACCTTAGGCACGGTGCCAACATTGGCACAGGGGATCCCTATCACTAGCATACTGACATAAGTGTGAGAGAGAGGATTTTTCTTTTAAAATAAAATATGTAATTAGTCAATTCAATTAAGTCCCCTCACATCTGTATGCAAATTACATCCTGCACATAATTCTACATTCATTCAAACTCTAAACTCTGACTGAGGAGGGAGTCTGGGAGGTAGGTGGGCTTTTGGTCTAATGGTCATTACAATGTCCTCCTGATGTGAAAGAAAATATTTCAAAAGAAGAAGAAAAAAAAGGTTATGTATTATGGGAAATCTAAATTTGTTGGAAATATTTTTATTTTGATGTTGTCATAATAAATCTTAATGTTGATATGGCACACTGACCTATCAATAAAATAAAAGGTGGTACTTTGTGTCTAAAAGGTTGCCGACCCCTGTTAAAGCTAGACTATGATGATGAGCAGTGGATAGCACTTAGACATCATACAAGATGTAAGAGTCAAACTGGAGCAGAGAGAATCCTTCAGTTGAACAGAGCGACACAGACCAGTGGTGCTGCCAGGACCAAGAGGCTCACTGCAGAGGTGGAGGCTCCGTTGCACAAGTTACTGTCACAGCAAGTCCCGCCCGACACTGCCGCCACAACAATACACATTTCCTCTCTACTGCAGCCCTTACCATGTGCATTACCACCTGCTATATGTGGCAAGACCACACACACACACACACACACACACACACACACACACACACACACACACACACACACACACACACACACACACACACACACACACACACACACACACACACACACACACACACACACACACCACTCTCTGTACCATACCAGCTGGAAACACTTTCACTACTTTTTAATTCACTGTGAAATACAATATATTTAATTTAGCTGAATATCATTCAGCAATGAAAATCTGTGGTGGTCTTAAAAGTCTAGAAAAATCATGGAGCATTTTTCTGAGCTGAGGAATGTGAAATGTTTGTTTAAAAAGGAGAGGCAGTTGTCTGAAGAAATAAGGATATATTACTTGTTATCGCCGTGCAACGATCCATCATGGTCTTGCTGACGGGATCCGTACCACATACTTCAGTCTTGGTGCAGTCGGTGTTATCTTTGTCACACTTATAGCACTTCAAGGCAGAGGCTAAGATAACAGGTAGACAATATCACACAGGTTAAAATGGAAAACTAATGTAAACTTTACGCACATTCCAAAACACACCTATTTGTTTGTTTACCAAACAAACATTTATAATTCAAAAACTTTAATGAGCAGTGTAAATCTGGGTACGAAATATATATCTAGTTTATTTAAGGTACATTTAAGGTAGAAGGAAGACACTCGCAGATATCTAAGTGATAGCTTGGGCAGATTAGTAAGTATATAATTTATTATAATATTAACTTTTTTTGGTTTTCATGTCTCTGTTGTCTCACGTTGTCTGTATGGTCTAATACATCCAAGTCTACAGACTTGGATGGAAAAATAGGGTTAAAGTGAAAATGTCAGGATTATAACAGACTTTTCCTTTAATATAAGAGTTGATGACATCAGCCTCCTGTCAGAATGTCATCTGTGAAGTTACAGATAAACCACATCCTGATCGAGAAAGAGATAATCATGCAACATTTATATTTATTTACACATGTTATCTAAAAGATCTTCACTGTATTATGAATATGTCACATCGCGGCGTGTTGTCAGCTTGTTGATCGGTCCTTTTTCCCCACTATAAAAACATTTTATTGATAATGTTTTGATTAATTGTTCCTCTTGCTTACCTTACATCACACCTATGCATGGTCTAAGACTTTCTCATCAACATTGAATACTTGTTCACCTTAACGGAAACCACAACTCTTGAAACTACAGTATCTTGACAAACAGAAAACGAGTTTAGCTCGTCCGTTGTGGAGCAATTTGAAAACCCTGACAAAAACATGCATTCATATTGTCCACCGTCCAACCATGCTCAGGTTTGCTGGTTTGAATGTGAACCCCAAGAAAATGAGTGGGGCAGTGTGAATTAACACCAGAGGTGGACGAAGGACTCAACCCCAGTACTTGAGTAAGAGCACAGATACTACTGGTCAAATTTACTCCACTTCATTTAAAAGTAGCTAGTCAAAATGTTACTCAAGTAAGAGTAAAAAAGTAATTGCTTTTAAATATACTTAAGTATTCAAAAGTACATGCTTTTAAAAATACTTAAAGTACAACTAAAAGTAAAAGTCGTTTGAAGTCCTTGACTACCTCGAGCACTGTCCCGTCAGCAGTGGCAATGATGTCCTCTGTGTTAAATACCGATACATTAGTTTTACATTAGAGTAACTGTCATGAAGGGCGTTTTGATTACAGTGATTACACATATTTTTTCACCAGATCAGAAGCAACATCTGGTGATATGACACAATACCTTACATGCTCATTCTGCATGCATACAGTTGACATGGAAACAGAACATTCTCTCTGTTCAGTGTATGTTTGTGCAGAGACCTGCAAACATTGGCGGCAATCCTGTGGGTGCCGGAGAGCCCGAGCACCCACAGGAAATGTGTCGGTTGGATGACTATTGTGTGATGCTTTGTAACATGCACAGGATGCATGATGTACCCACTCGGATACTGTGTGTTATTGTGAACAGATTTCTGTCATTCAAACTCTCTCCCTGTAATCTGCAAAGTATTTATGCCAGTTATGGTTTCATCATCAGCAATTAATCAAATTGTATGACTTGAAATTAAAGGTCCTTTTGCACACCTACTGGGACAGGTGCGTAGGAGCAGGCAGCAGGAAAGAATGGTGATCGCACACACTGTTTTCACTTACAGCAAAAAAAGTATTTTATTGCAAGTAGGCTACAATGTTTCCAACTGATTATGGGGTTAAAACTTGGTTGATGTGTGTGTAACTTGTAACGTGGTTGCAGAGAGGCAGGTGTTGTTTGAAAGGCATGTGGTTAGGTCATTTCTCAGTGCTAAACATGACAGCCTTCTTTGTGACCACAACTTCTGCTCTCATGTTTCATATGTACCCACACGCACAACCGTTAACTTCCCCCTGTCAAAACAAGATGACGCCGACATGCACAGCGGCGAACTTCGCCCTGTCAAACAAGATGGCACAGAGACAAGTCGACTTGCTTGGTCTCCACACAAACAACCTTTGATTTCCTATACTAACACATCTGGTCAAAATTCATGTCAGATCCTGTGTCTAGGTGAGACATGACCTTTGACACGGTCTAAATGTCTCAATAGAAGAGCAGGGAGACAACATATAACCACCCCAATTGTATACGTTATTTTGAATTAAAGTAATACTAGGTAACGTTTTCAACAAAACTAAAGTTAAATTGTATATCTTTTGTGAGTGGCAAAAGTTTCACAACACCCACTCCATGAATTTCACCCCCGGAAGCCTTTTATTTATATATTTTCTATTGAACGTTGTCGGGGGGGATTTTCCCGGGAAAATGACGTCATCTGGCCGGAAAACGGAGGCGGAAATGCACTGGTTTCCTGTTTGGCCAGGAACTACCGCAACGGTTTCCTGTTTGGCCAGGAACTACCGCGCTAATAACAAAAAGGAACCTCATGCTGATTTTAAGAGAATGTAGGATTGGAAGATCGAAAAAGAACAGAAAAAGAAAGCACTGCATGCACTGATGTAGTCGCTTGTAGAACCACTACGTTATACGTAGAAACACCTACTGTATACAAACGAAAATAAAAATGACTGAGGAACCAGACTAAATACTTTTACTCCTATACACGCATACAAGATGTAACAAAAAGGCGAGCGGAGGGGGAAGCCAGAAACACGGCTAGGGTGAGAGCAGAAGTGTGGCCAATCACATTTAAGGGGAGAAAAAAGAAACAGCCAACCTAAAAGTAATCAGTACTTTACAGCCTTCCTTGAAATGTACTTGAGTAAAAGTAAAATATTTGTCTTGGAAATGTACTCAAGTAAGAGTAATAAGTATCAACAAGATCTAATACTCAAGTAAAGTACAGATACTTAGAATTTGTACTTAAGTACAGTACTTAAGTACATTTACTCCGTTACTGTCCACCACTGATTAACACATGGATTGACCCTGGCAGCATATCAATGGTACAGGTGTGTTACCTGTTCAATAAAGCTACTAGTATTTTTCAACCACAACTAATGAGACAAGACATCAGTAGAATGAGTTTGGGAACAGACGTCATGAGACAAAAGTATATACATAGTTACAACTAATACTTTTTGGTAAAATGAATAGCAACAACTATGCAGTGATAGTGAAGAAAAGGAACTTGGAAAGACACTTTCTGACAAACCATAAATCTTTTGACTAGAGCTTTCGAGCAGAAAAAAATTAAAAGGAACTGAAATCTCTAGCCTGGGATCTAGCCTGATTCACTACGTTCGGCTGATCAGTCTGGCCAGCCTCCTATTTGACTTGTATTTTAAGACAAGTCAGGAAGTGACTTGAGTTTTACATTGGACAAACTGGTCCCGCAAGTGCAATCATCAGGATTTTAAGTAGGCCTACCATAAATCATTTTTGTATTATTGTTTGATGTGCATAAGTTATGCACATCAAACAATAATACAAAAACAATTCATGCATTTTCATCTTATAGATCGCTAATTCAAATTGAGAGAATAAGCCAATAGTTTAATATGAATGAAAAAAAGATAAATTATGAAAAAAGGGTTATGCAGCATAACACTTTTTTCATAATTTATCTTTTACCTCGAAGGAGGCGCGCCGTCTCAAGCAAACTTGAGCCACGAGAAGCACCACCGAGCGAACTAAAGTGAGCGAGTGTCCGAGCCGAACGTTGCAAAGTTCGCTTCAGCCGACTCAGCGCCATCCCAGTTATGTACTGATAGAGCGTTTGCCCCAACTTTCATCAACCCACAGAATAATGACAAAACACCTACTGAGCCCCGTGGGTAGGTCAGTATCTCACCTACTTGGACCAATCAATAGTCTGATTAAACGTGATAATGTCCCATTCAGTGACAGCATCCAAAGCCGTTGAGCATATAGGGTTAGGTTTAACTGAGCTGAGCTGGGCTCAGATACTGTCTTCATTTCTGAGTCAGAAGAGCACTGACATTTTGGGCTCCTGCAGCCTGTTAAAGGACCCAGTTCTCTGGCCCCTTTTCCACCCGGGGTTGAACCGGTTCCGTTCTTTTTCCCCGCCTAATTTAAAGAGTGTTTCCTGAAAATGAAATGGTTCAGAACCCTAAAAGTAGGAACTGGAACCAAAAAGATACGTGTTTCATGCCCTGAACTGGGAACCAAAGTGGGCACGTCACTATAAATACATTATATGCGATACAAACAAAGGCAAAACGCAAGCGAAAAATCATAATTTAAAAAATAATACTGTAACTGCCATTGACTGATTGATTGAATATTGATTGAATATTTGTTAAAGGAATGTGGGTCAGAATTACAGTATAACCAAGAAGCAACACTCTACCAACCACCAACCGTCTCTATATTCTACTCCTGACATGTAGTTTATAGACTGAGTGTTCCTTGGGTATAGTATAGAGAGGCTTTACACATGGAAGCAAACAGAACCCGTCTGTCACACACTTTATTTTTATTGTTTCTTGCACCGGTGAAATGTGTGCATCCTCCTCACACACATCCCCCGTTCCCCGCTGATGACGGTACACCACACAACACAGACCACGCTAAGTGATCAGTGCTCAGGCCTTGGTTCAGCCTCTGTCACCCCACTCAACCTCTGTTTGACTCTAGCGTCCCTGCCAGCACACCTCTCTCAGGCTCTGCTGACAGCCCTGGACACCCAGGAGTGTGATGTGGGACTTACAGACAAAACTACAATACACTTGGCTGTGCAATCTATAGAAAACACATTCAAGACTCACCCAACTGCTGTAATCAAGCGATGGTAAACCTCAGATGGCTTTTGATCAAGAATGGAGCGGTGACAAATCCCGTTTTTTGTTCCCTATAAACAGGGCTTTTATTATTTTATAAAGGATGAAAATACAACTGATAGGAAAGAGGGGTGAGCTGAACGCTCAGGAAAATGCAAGCACTTCTGAGATAGATATCACAAAGTATTACAAAAAAATGCAAAATAATCCAAATCCTCCTGTCAGGGAAAGATGTATGTCGGATCGGCAAGAAGAGGGAGCCCGAACCTTTGGGCGCTGCGTCTTTTATACTGTCTGGTCAGGAGGGATGCAAATGCCTCATTTGGCAATACAATACCTTAAGAGATATGTTGCAATGAGGTATAAACTACAGATACATTTTACTCTATTACTTTTTAGAGTTCAGACACCATGCATTGTGACTTTTGCATGGAAAGAAACACTATAGCTGTGGTTAAGGGACTTCCTGCTTACCTCCTGTTCAAAGCAGCCTTTCGCTGGCAGAATGTCTAACCATGTTCTCTACCTGCCAGTGTCACTTCCTCTTTCTCACCCTATTGTGAAATGCATGAAAACATATATTTAGCTCTAAGCAAAAGGCATACATTTTTTTATGGTTTCTTTCTTAACCCTCAACACCGTGGGATTTGACCCCGAACCTCCATACTGTTTCAGTATGGGGTTCCATAAGCGGGCCTCCCCTGACCTGATCTTCACATGGAATAAGATGAAGTGGAGTATGATCCCTTTAACACTGATTGAATCCGTAAAATGAAAGTTAATCAGCCTGTCTTTTCATTTGTGTTTTGTCATGTATGATGTTCTGAACTGCTTCATTCATTCAAAGCGTCAGGATAGGTTGGTTGAGGGGGGCCCATACTGAGCCTGAGCTAGTTGCACAGGCTGTGGGTTGACCACATGTGTCTGTACATGAACAGGCAGCAGTGGTGGGTTAGCAGGCTGTGTTTGTTGAATTGACGATCATCCCACTGGCCTGGTGGGTTTCGTGGTGGAGCAGGTTGCTCGTGTGAAGTTCCCTGGTGCAGCACTTTCGGTGCTTCTTTCTTTCTTTTTCGCCACGCTGGGGCGGGAGACCTGGCTAGCTGACGGATGTCCCCCTTCTGGTGGGTGATGACCTCCGTTGCCTCTCAGGCGAGCGACCACATCTCTGACTCCAGGCATAGGAATGGCTGGGCTCACAACAACATTTTAATTAGGCATAAATGTAAAAACAGCACAAGTACAGTTAATAACATTTTGACTAAAAGGTCCGTCCAAAAAAGTCCTTGCGGTCTTGTTTCCATTGAGGTCCTTGGTATTCAATTCATAGTCATATATAGCAGCACCAAAAAGTTCAATAACAACACAAAAATAAAATAAAAAATCACTATATGTACAAACAATGTGGAGGGGGGGGGGGATGAGAGTCAAAGCAAAGGGGGGGGGGGGGGGTCGTCTGTCTAACGGGAAAATGGTACTACCTCCCCTACCTTCCCCCGTTAAATGGACACTTTGACCGGTGGGTGTCATACTCGACACATTGCTGGCCAGGCCTGGAATCGAACCTGGGGCAACTGGGGACTCCTGCCCCAATTACAATGGTTCTGCTTTACATTGGTGGAAAGCACCAAGGTTCCAATTAAGAATCTAGAGTGGAACCAGTTCTAGAACCAACGTTATTGGTATAAAAGCTGTGTGTGTGTGTGTGTGTGTGTGTGTGTGTGTGTGTGTGTGTGTGTGTGTGTGTGTGTGTGTGTGTGTGTGTGTGTGTGTGTGTGTGTGTGTGTGTGTGTGTGTGTGTGTGTGTGTGTGTGTGTGTGTGTGTGTGTGTGTGTGTGTCATGCTGACAGACAGCTTATTCATTTGTATTACAGCTGGCTTTGTGTTGATTCCTTTAGATTGTGTGTGCATGCATGCTTTTCTTTATTATTTCATTTTGAGTTGCAGTGCTTTGGAAGCCAGTCTATAGTGACAGTGTGAGTGTCAGCAGGTCAGGCATTGAGGACTCCAATTGGACTTGTGAGTTGTACAGGTGCAGGGCATGAGCTAACTAGACACGTCGCAATTCTGGGAAATTGCAAAGTGTGGTTGCGCCGACGCTGGTCGCGGCCGCCGGGGCGCGAGGAATACGGCGGGAGGAATACCGTAGGAGGCAGCGCGACGTGCCATTCGAATTCGGTCCGATCGGATCCCGCGCTCGTGATATGTGCGGTTTTGATTTTAGGAAATAGGCCCCTCCCACTAAAGAAATAGGCCCCTACCATAAATGTGATGGGGCAATTACGTTGTCACTTCACTCCTGAGATGACTTGACGTCATTTTGAGAGGATTGATCCCCCCAAAAATCATGTTTTTTGCATCAAGCGGTTACATTTTGCGCATTTGTGGCGCCCCCTATGGATCAAAGTGGAAATGCTTATGGGAATTCGTTGAGTGAACCACCATTGACATGTGATTCAAATTTGGGATGGACCGGACGTTCTGTTCGTGATTTTTGGCGTTTTTTGTAAAACAGGCCCCTCCCACTAAATTTGGAAGCCAATTACGGACGTACGGTATGGACTATCAAAATTCCGCTTGGAGGTGTTTATCGCATGGGTCCAGAGATCATGTGTACCGATTTTTTGGACAAAATATGTGGGAAAATGAGCTAAAAGAGTGTTTTGAAGAAAATTAAAAATGGCGGAAAATCTATCCAGACGCAAATGGGCATGGCCTGACCCAAGGAATCTAGGGTCATGACCTACGGTTCAAGAGTTATAGGCCAAAACGTAAAGTGGGCTTTTATAGCGCCACCATGTGGCCGAATGATATAATTATTTTTAAAATAATTTTGCACTAAATTATGAACCTCCCCTCCAAGTCTTGTAACTCTAGCCCTTAGGGTTTCTGAGGAAAAAAATACTTGAATTTGAGTTTTTTTATTTTCCCATTAAAGTGGATGGGGAAATTTAATGCACTAATAAATCAATATCAATTAAACTATGTAACCAATGTCTTAGCAAAGTACAAGCCTGTGATTCCCGATGAAGCCGGTGATTTTGATATATGGCACGAAATTGGGAAAAAAAACTGTGGGAGGAGTAGCGCGACAAAATAAAGTTTAGAATAAATAAAGTAGGTAGAGTACTATAGTCTGGTTGCCCTGTTAGGGCAACCACACTAATTACTCTATCACAGGCTGCTATTGGTGCTGGGCTGGGAGGCTCTCCCTATTTAAAGGCCACTGTTGGAGAGACACACACACACACACACACACACACACACACACACACACACACACACACACACACACACACACACACACACACACACACACTAGGGCATTAACGACCTCAGATTTATTCAAGTCGACTAGACTCACAGTAAAGTTGAAGTCGAGTCGACACGGGACACATCCTCCGCGCGCGCGATTTTTTTTTGCGGTTCTGGGCGGATTGGGTTCGTTTTTTTCGCGGTTCTGGGCGGATTGGGTTCGTTTCCCCCCCCCCCTTTTTATGTTGGGTTTCATACTTTAATTCGGTTCATTCGGTACAAAAAAATGTACGTCGCAGCCGAGGGGCGCTCAGAATGGTCCATGCATATTTATAGCAGAAAGAGGTTCACATTTAACTATAGCCGTACTCATTCAATTCTGAACCGATTCTTAAAATATAAAATTCTCTATTAGATGTGAAGGGTCTTCTTTCATGTGTACTATTGATCGTTTCGTCAAACAATATCAAGCAAAAAGGAAACCAGCGCCATATAAGGAGAAACCACACTGACACACTGCTGTCCAAATTGAGCAACTTTACTTGTATTGAAAAATATATCTGTGTCTTCACTTTCACAACATACAATCATGTGCGTTTTCATTGTATTTCTTTTCTCTCTTTTTTTTTTTTACCATTAACAGCTCAGAATCAAAACACAGTACACTGACTGAAATAATAATAATCAGAATCCGAAAATTCACACCCAAAAACAACAGCTTGCCTTTACAATAGGCTAATGAATAGAATAAGAATAAGCCAGTTAGAGATACTTTCCATTGTGAAATGTAATCGAAAATCCAAGGTTTAAAACCCCAAAATAAACGTCAGCTTGGCTTTACAATAACACCAGTTTAGCGCATCTTTCAGACATTGATAAACCAAATTGAAGGGTTTAATTGCACACCCCAAAATAAGTCAGCGTGAGTTATAATAAAATAATAAACGAAATGTAGCCAAACCAAACATTAAAGCTTTTTCAAAATGCGCTGCCCATGGTCAACTCTCAGAAGACAACTTCAACTTATACAAATAAATAATATAATTCAAAACTCACCCAGATATCCTTTAGAAATAAAACGAGAATCAAGTAATCCCAATAAAACGTTAAATAATATTCCAATGGTATTAAAGTCCACTGTCAATAGCACCAGTAATCCTATTCTTCGTCGCTGTCATCCTCTTTCACAGTCTTGGCCTTGCGCTCCTGGTTTTCATGGAGGAAGATGAGGGTATCAACATGTTCAGGATGAAGGCTTGCCCGCTGTCGGGTGATGGTATTCCCGGCCAGAGAGAACACCCTCTCGCTGGGGGTGCTGGTAGCTGGCACAGCCAAGTATCGATGAGCCAGTTTGGCTAATCTAGGGAACTGGTCCTGGTTCCGGGCCCACCATTTAAGTGGGTTCTCCATGGTGGGAATGTGAGGTGTTGCGAAATAATCCCGCAGCTCCTCGGCTGGAGTGGAGCGACCCTCTTTCTTCCCGCTTTCATAGTGTGGTCCAAAAAGTTCCTCAAAGTCACTTTCCAGTCTGGATTTCTTCATCACCGGGCCCGGCGCAGCACCAACGTCCTCAGCTTGGATGTCATCATCATCATCATCATCTTCGCCGTCATCATTTTCAGCTGCAATGGCAATTAATAACACTGATCAGTTTCTTCACAAACAACCACATATACGCAAGAATAATTAGGTAATAATTACAGCCAAATTGTATAAAAGATCAGACCTACATTTCAATAGCCACCAAGGTAATTATAGTTTTACGAAATAAATATAAAAATGAAAACTAATGATTTTTTTGTATAATAAATTAACAATAACCTGGATAGCTACGAAAGCAGCTGTATCTAGTGATGTAGGCTATTGTGACAAAATAAGTAATTTCACTTGACAAAATGATTAATAGACTGGACTGTAGGCCTAACGTTACCTGTAGCAGCTGTGGCAGGCGCCTGGGGAGGCTGGGGTGGGTCTGTCTCCTCTCGCAGCAGCTTGTGCAGGTGGTCGTGGGCATCATCTCTCGTGCTGGATGGGAGGAACAGCAGATGTTTGAAGCGGGGGTCTAGCAGACAGGTGATGATGGGAATAGACTCTGCCAGGCCTTCAGACTCTAGTTTGAAGCGCGTTTGCAGCTGTTTTTTCACAGTGGTTTTGAAGGAGCGGATCGCACCCAAGTCCGACTCCTGGACACCGAGGGTGGTGTTGATGACGTTTAAAATCACGGGATAGATGAAAGACAGGCCAACGTGCAACTCGCCACACATCACTTTGGTAGCCTTTGCCAGGGGAGCTAACACAGGAATAAGTTGCTCTATGAGCTCCCAATGTGACGCTCGCATGGTGAGGGTCTTCAGAACACTTGGCTTTGTGACTGTTTCATCTGCCAGAACAGCCTGCACAGGGATTCTTTGCTCGTGCAAGCGCTCCAGCATCATGAAAGTGGAATTCCACCGAACCGCACAGTCATTTTGGAGTTTATTTTTTTTGGTCACGTTCAGGTCAGACTGTTTTTTCTTCAGAGCACCACTTGCCACGCATGAGTGGCGAAAATGACTTACAATGCGTCTGGCTGCATTGACGGACTTGGTGATTTCAGGTAGGACTAATCCAGCTTTTATTGCCAACTGAAGAGTGTGCCCGGTGCATCCTAGGTCTTGTGGGGACATCTCGCACATTTCCAAGGCCAGGTTCATGTTTGAGGCATTGTCGTGCACCGTACAAAACGCCTGTAGGCCCCACTCTTTCATTGTTGCATCCAGGCGAGCTGAGATGTTGACAGCTGTGTGTCGCTCCGTCATGAGAGAGGTAGTCAGGACTCTGGCTTTCATGTTCCACCCGTCTGTAATATAATGAGCAGTAATTGTGATGTAAGGCTCCATGGTTGGGGATGTCCATAAGTCAGTTGTTAGCGACACGCTCCTGCCTTTCATCTCCTCCTTGATGCTCTTTTTTAGGGCGTCACACTGCCGGTTGATATTATTCCACAGTGTTGTGTGGCTCGGGACTGTGTAGTCCGGTTCAAAATATTTCAGTATTTCTTTGAAGCCTGCCCCTTGCACTGCAGCCAAAGGTCGCACGTCTTTGACGATGAAATTAACGAGCAAACCCGTGATGTGCTGTTTTTTCTGATCTGTTAGATGCTTTTTTGTGTAGTTGCTCATGACCTTCTGCACTGGACCACTCGCACTCCCACCACTCCCGTCATTATTCAGGTTAACTGGATGCGTTTTCAGATGGCCGAGCATAACGTTCGTATTCTTGTTGTACTTGTAGCACTTCTTGCATAGTGTACAGGTCACTGTACGTTCTTCATCATCTAGAGTGAAGTACTTCCACACAGATGATCTGTGACTGTGTTTGTTTTTCTGCGTAGCTGAATCCTCTCTATCCGCCATGTCTGCATTGTTGTTGTCGGCTTCTGTTCATTTTCCCTCCACCGCGCTAAGTACCGCCCCTTGATTTTAAACATGAAGTGATTATTGGTTAAATGTAGGATACACTATCAGGGTAAACCAATCAGAGACCGGGTTTGCAGTCCGCACCCACCACCCACACACACATGGAAAAAAAAAAAAAAAAAAAACTTTCGACTTCACCAGGTGGGAGTCGACTTGTGTTAATTAAGTCGACTCAAGTCGAAGTCGACTTTTTGGTGAATGCCCTAACACACACACACACACACACACACACACACACACACACACACACACACACACACACACACACACACACACACACACACACACACACACACACACACACACACACACACAGGTAAGGGAAGTAGATGCACAAGTAATTGACTGCATCTTACAGTTTTAATGGCTTTTAACACTGGACGGCTCTGAAAGACCCCCCTTCCTCCCCCCATTGGACATTGGATTGATGCATTCCCTTCCTAACGCCCCTGTCCCATTCCACTGCCCTGCTTTTGGTTGAATAAAAGAACATTGACTTTGGACTTCTTGCCTCACATTGTGTGGTTATGTTTGGTGTCTCCCCATTTATGGTCACTGTTTATAACTGAAGCCTTTGGCTTATTTGATTGATCACATTACTGTGTCTGTCAGACGGACAGACAGACAGACAGACAGACAGACAGACAGACGTTCCTGACTGGCTGCCAAAATGAGCTGATCATCATAAGATAGATCATTTGAATGTAAGATGCTGCACAACTACAACAACAGGCACCATCTATAGCACTTAAGACCTGTTACGTCTGTATAGTATATACAGTATAGATTCTATACTGTATAGACTATACAGACGTATACAGGTCTTAAGTGGTTACACTGTAACTCCTACACTACAGGAAAACATGGGTCTTTTTCTTTTTTTTCCCATGAGGGATGGAGATGTCTTAAACTAGACTGTGTAGTAATGGAAGTGAAGGACACATCTCATGCTACCTGTTAGTTCAATGTATCATTCAGTGAAGACTCCATGAGAGTGTACACATTACTACTATTATATTAATTGTTTGCTTATTGTTTATTTTTGAATAGATATAACTATTTACAGATTTACTATTGAATACATTGTAGAATGTCACCTTTTCCCCATGAGTTTGTTTTATTTATTACAGCTATGAAGGAGATCTACTCTGATCTCTGCTGGTTCCTAACAGCTATACTGTAGCTGCATTCAATGTTTCTACTGTATGCATTGCTACAACCTGTCATAAAAAAGTCTCTGCTGCCATCTAGTGGAGACAGAAGTACAGTAGCTCAACAGACCAATCTCTCATGAACCACTTAAACCCTACACAGTTGACAGGGGTCCCCCAGCAGGGGCGGACGCACGGTACGCCAAGTAAGGCACGTGCCTTACCTAGAATACACTGTGCCTTCCCTCCGCCAGACAGCTTTTTGTGTATTTACTATGAATATCGCCCCCTATACTTAAGGCTGACAAACAACGTAATACACATCCATTCTCTCTCTACATCCTGCGTGTCTGGAGGATGTTGGGGTCTTTTGAGCCAATGTGTATTCTCAGAATCCCTTTTCACACTTGAGTGTGAAATGTGTCTGTCTGTGTCCCTCATTTACAGAACCGGTTTTCTACGTCATGACATAAGCACACAATATAAACACCACACACATGTCCTCTGTCCTGGCCTCGTTCTCTTCATTTTTGATTCTTGAGACAGCAAAGAGACAGCAATGGCACCAGCGTAAAAAAAATTGTTTGTCCAGAGCAAACTCACGCTAGGACGCCTAAACGAACGGCAGCCACCGCGACCGCCTAAACCGCATTCAGGACAAGCTGCTTGAGGAGCAGCATCAGTCCTGCTTGGTAAAATAAAGGCTGAACTTCAGCGGACAATATTTTGCAATAGGCCTACTCGCGGATGAGTATAAAGATCTTTCCAAACGGGAACTAGTTGCAGTTTGTATTCGATTCATGGAGGATGGAGGAGGACTGGACTTATCAAAGAGCGGGCAGTGGAATTTATTGACACCACGGATTTGACTGCACGGTGCATCACAAAGCGCTCCTAAAAGAAACCTTTACGAGCGCACTTTATGTACACTGCAATTCTCACTGGCTGGGGGGGGCGGGGGCTGGGGGCCTACCATGTATTTGCCTGGCCTTACTCATAAAGAGATCCTGCGTCCGCCACTGTCCCCCAGGCTATTTATCTGTAGAAATAGCCGATCTACAAGCTCACAACGTATCAGGTGGTGAGCTTGTAGGTCGGCTATTTTCGCTGAATGTTTGCTCTAGAATAGGGATACAATTGATTTATATTTAATCAATAGTCTCTCTCACGCACGCATGGAAGCTCCACCTTCCACCATGAAAAGGAGTGATGTCCTCCATTCACTGTTCTAAATCCTAAGAGTTTTCTGAAAAACTTATGTTGCTATTATAGCTAAAATCTAAAATGACACAGATGCTTTCCCTGGTTTTAACGTGTTCATACTCGGCAGCAGTTCTGTGGAATGGACTCCATGCAAACGAGTAGTTCACCCAAACAAACTGACTTATTTTCTATCAGTTACACACCCACTGAAGCCTTGAATTCATGGAGAGTTTTTAGTTTTTGTCGCATTTCTAAACCAATCATTTGATGACCGGTGGAGTCTCCGGTAATTTGATGACGGTCATCAAAATGCATAATAAGGTTCAATGACAACACTTTATTGTTATGACTGGGTTGTAAAAATAACAATAATAATAATAATAATAATAATACTACAAATGAATGGATGCTGCACACACTTAAGGTTTATTATAATAAAATAAGAATAACAAGCAGTGGTAAATCAATGAGGATGATTTGGGGAGTGGATCAGCTGGGGGGGAACCTTATTGGCACAGGGGAGGGTGATCACTGGCACACTGGCATAAGTGTGAGAGATTTCTTTTAAAATAAAATATATAAAAATAATTAGTCAATTAAATTAAGTCCCTTGCACATAATTCTACATTCATTCAAACTCTAAACTCTGACTGGGTTGGTCATTACAATGTCCTCCTGATGTGAAAGAAAATGTTTCAAAAGAAGAAGAAAACAAATAAGGTTATGTATTATGGGAAATCAAAATCTGTTATAAAAAATATATGTGGTGTCATAATTAAACTTAATGTTGATATGGCACACTGACTTATCAATAAAATAAAACGTGTCACTTTGTGTCAAAAAGGTTGCCGACCCCTGATTAAAGCTAGACTAGATGATGAGCAGTGGATAGCACTTAGACATCATACAAGATGTAAGAGTCAAACTGGAGCAGAGAGAATCCTTCAGTTGAACAGAGCGACACAGACCAGTGGTGCTGCCAGGACCAAGAGGCTCACTGCAGAGATGGAGGCTCCAGAGAAGAGGGAGAAGAAGGAGACGATGTCGTCAATGATGGAGCCTCCGTTGCACAAGTTACTGGTACAGCAGCTCGATTTCTCTCCCGACTTCTTACTAAAGGCTGCCGCCACCATACACTCGGGACCTGTCATGCAGGCCTTAATGGGTACAGTAAGGACTACACACACACACACACACACACACACACACACACACACACACACACACACACACACACACACACACACACACACACACACACACACACACACACACACACACACACATTACTCTCTGAACCAGCTGTAAACACTTTCACTACTTTGTAATTCACTGGGAAATACAACATATTTTCATCATTCAGCAATGTTATCTGAAAATCAGTGGTGACTTTAAAAGTCTAGAAAAATCTGAGCTGAGGAATGTGAAATGTTTGTGTAAAAAGGAGAGGCAGTTGTCTGAAGCAGCAGCAAAGTATATTACCTGTCATCGCCACGCAACGATCCCGCTTGGTAACGCCGTCGAGACCCATACCACATTCTTCAGTCTTGGTGCAGTCGGGGTTATTTTCGTCACACTTATAGCACTTCAAGGCAGAGGCTAAGACAACAGGTAGACAATATCAAACAGGTTAAAACTGAAAACTAATGTAAACTTTACACACATTCCAACACACCTATTCGTTTGTTTACCAAATAAACATTTATAATTCAAACACTTTAATGAGCAGTGTAAATCTGGGTAATAATATATATATATATAGTTTATTTAAGGTAGATTGACACTCGCAGATATCAAAGTGATAGCTTGGGCAGATGTTAGTAGGTATAGACCCCTTAACAGACAACGTCACACTGGTTGCAAGCGTCATACTGGTTGCAAATGAAACCCATTCTGTCAGGTCTCGCTAGGACGCGCCTCACTAGCCAACACACAAGAGGGGGTTGGGTACCCCAAAACACCCCAAAACACCCGAAAACAACAGGTTGAGAATTGATTGCATGAAACAATCACCTGTGCATCCAGTCTCAATGTTAGTAAACAAATAATTGGTCTATATAATCTACTATAATATTAACGTGTTAGTAGGTATATAATCTATTATAATATTAAGTTGTTAGTAGGAATATAATCTACTAAAATATTAACTTGTTAGTAGGTATAATCTACTATAATATTAACTTGTTAGTAGGTATATAATCTACTATAATATTAACTTGTTAGTATGTATAGAATCTACTATAATATTAACTTGTTAGTAGGTATATAATCTACTATAATATTAACTTGTTAGTATGTTTATAATCTACTATAATATTAACTTGTTAGTGTGTATATAATGTACTATAATATTAACTTGTTAGTAGGTATATAATCTATTATAATATTAACTTGAGTATCAGTTGTTAGTAGGTATATAATATACTGTAATTTTTACTTGTTATGTATATAATCTACTCAGAGATGTCCACGAGTCTCTGAGCTCGAGTCCGAGTCAAGTCTCAAGTCTTTGAGGGTTGAGTCGAGTCAAGTCTCAAGTCTTTGAGGGTTGAGTCGAGTCGAGTCCGAGTCAAGTCTCAAGTCTTTGAGGCTCGAGTCGAGTCAAGTCTCAAGTCTTTGAGGGTTGAGTCGAGTCCGAGTCAAGTCTTTGAGGGTCGAGTCCGAGTCAAGTCTCGAGGCTTTTTAAAGTCTTAAAACAAAAACAAAAATTGGGGGGGGGGGGGGATTCTATTCTTAATGTATTTAATTATGTATTTATATGAGGTAGCCTAAGGCTGAAATACAGTTATTATGGTCCACAAACCCAACCCGAAATGAGAAATGCACAGAATGAATGTTTATCAAAATAGTAGGATACATTCATTTAGGCTCCTTTGCGTCTTATAGCGCAGCTATCACACACACACACACACACACACACACACACACACACACACACACACACACACACACACACACACACACACACACACACACACACACACACACACACACACACACACACACACAAAGGCATAGATGTAAAAGTATACACAGGTCATAATAAATCACATTAGATTCACAGATTAGAGATTTTATGTATTTTCCCCACAATTTATTTTCATTCAAATGAAATGTGATTGAACTTGCACTAATAATGACTTTAGTTGATTTTTCACTCTTTAAAATATAGTATTTCTTAATTATTAATAATTACAGCTTGTAGATTGGCTATTTTCACGATTTTAAATTGTTTTTAAATAATAATAAAAAAGGAACATACAAGATTTCCACCCGACAGCGATAATATATAGCCAATATGGTTCTGTATCAGTATATGAGTCAGTTTTTGCAGATTTCATTCTAATTGGCTACTATACCTGCATATGAATTTCATGGGCCTGGGTAGGTCACCCTGGCTTGGCGGAGATATGCCCTGTTGCGCACACTCCGCACAGCAGTCCAACAGCAGAGCAGGTGAAAGCAATTCACTTAAACGAGGGCTGTGTTGCGCACCAAAAAACGGACTCAACCTGTGGGTCGGGACCACAACGGAGCTCACAATGCCTCGCAAGCTTGTAGATCTGCTATTTTCACAATATTTATCTGTGGAACCGAGTCAAACTAAATGTGGATCCCCAGTTCAAATATGATTCTTTTGGGGGGTCACGGCCTGAAAAGGTTTGAGAACCACAGCTTTTAATGCAGTGAACATTACATGAGCGTAGCGTTTACCGTGGTGAAGTGTTGAATATTCACCCAGCTGGGTTTAACGAAATGAAAATCCGATGTTTCCTAAACGTGCTGTCACAGATGATCCGACCATCTTATAAAAAATGTAAGCATATGCCAAGATAACTGAGGTTATATAGCTGATTCTGAGCTAAACATATTTGTTTAATTTCGAAGTTTTTATATTTAAACTTTATGATGAAAGGCCGCGGCGGCCACACACATAGCAGCTGTTGCGCTCGCCTCTCCATGTTTTAGTTAATGAGCAGCACGAAGCAGCTTGACTGAAGCCGGCTCCGCGCAGCGCGCACTGGAGCGGAGGTTTCTTTGCGGGGGGGGACAGGGGAGTGGAAGTTTTTTGGGCATTTCATTCATTTATTTGTCCAAAAAAAAAACATAAAATAAAGATTGTCCACGAGTCTTTGAGGCTCGAGTCGAGTCAAGTCTCAAGTCTTTGAGGGGCGAGTCAGAGTCGAGTCAAGAGTCTCGTTTTTGGCGACTCGAGTGCGACTCAAATCCGAGTCCCTAACTCGAGTCCCCATCTCTGAATCTACTATAATATTAAGTTGTTAGTATGTATATAATCTATTATATAATATTAACTTGAGTATCACTCCAGATTTTATATGCTAAAGTCTGTGAAGGCTATGCATGTGAATGACAGTGGCAATTTACAGTGTGAGGGGATTTTACTGTCACAGTGAAATGACTGTATATTATTAATGTAGATTATTTATTAATATTAATATTAATATTATTATTATTATTTGCATGTTGTGAAAGGCAGATAGCAGACAACAAAAAGCATTAGTAAATACTTACCATGTGGGAAGAGCACGAGGCCAAGGATGAGTATGATCAGATGCATGGTGTTGGACACAGAGGTTCAAATGACTCATTGAACAGCAGCGTTAACAGCTTTTACTAAAGGGGTTTGTAAAGGGGGTGTGGCTGGGGTGTGTGTGTGTGTGTGTGTGTGTGTGTGTGTGTGTGTGTGTGTGTGTGTGTGTGTGTGTGTGTGTGTGTGTGTGTGTGTGTGTGTGTGTGTGTGTGTGTGTGTGTGTGTGTGTGTGTGTGTGTGTGTGTGTGTGTGTGTGTGTGTGTGTGTGTGCGCGTTCAGACATCAGTTGTTTGTGTGAGTGTGTGTGTGGGGGGGGGGGCACTATCCACTGGACAGGATTATATCGTACATGAGAAATCTTAGTTACAATCTGTCTATGAAGCCATGTCTATGAATCATTATTAACATATTTTAATACTTTATAATAATATTTGGCCCTATCATTGGCTGCAGAAACCAAGGAGCAACTTTTCTTTAATCAATATTTAGTTATGGTATCCGAACATCAATCCGATGCGAGAGTATGGTTTTCGGGACTCCTGAATGGCTGCCCTCCACACTCTCCTATCTAGGGTCATCAGGGCCTTGAGCTCTGCAGTGTTGTTAGCTGAGCTGTTGCTAGTTGCACTAGCCATTGATTGATTGAATATTTTATTAGGCAAAAAAATGTAAACAGCACAATTACATTTATAATATTTTGACTAAAAGGTCTGTCCAAAAAAGTCCTTGCGGTCTCGTTTCCATTGGGGTCCTTGGTATTCAATTCATAGACATATATAGTAGCAACCAAACAGGTCAAATATCAATACAAAAATACAGAAAAAATAACACTACATGTATGTACAAACAAAGAAAAAATGCAGGAAAAATATAACATATATACACAAAATGTGGGTGGGGGGGGGGGGGGGGGGGGTCGTCTGTCTAACGGGAAAATGGTACTACCTCCTCTTTTGGCCTCAGGAAAGGTGAGCCCAGCTAACAGCATTTTTTGAGGGATGGGGTTAGTTAGACTATTCCAAACCTGGGTGGCAGTGCTGTAGAAGGTAGTGAGAATTTGCCCATGTTTGTTATATGGGTGGGTACGTGGTACCAGATTGTTGCGCTCCCTCTAGTTTTGTGACTGTGGGTGTCACTAACGTTTAGACAGATATGCGGGTATACGGGGCATTTCGGGCAAATTTGATTTACAATTTTGAAGACCAATCCCATTTTTTGTTGTTTAGTTGTGTGCCATGTTGGTGGTGTGTTGGACGCTCCCCCACACTAAATAAACAGTGAAAGAGGCTCATATAGGGCTCAGTTTAAGTATCCTAAGCCTACACAGTTCAATGGATTCAATAGACAAATTTACTTCACTACAACATTTTACTCGCGTAAAAGTAGAAAAGTAATTGCTTTCAAATATACTTAAGTATTGAAAAGTACATGCTTTTAAAATACCTAATTGCAAGTACTCATAAGAGTAGAAGTATAGAAGTACACATATTTTACATTTATATATGTATATATATATATGTATATATATATATATATATATATATATATATATATATATATATATATATATATATATATATTATACTGTAATGCATTGCTGTAATGTTTTCACAATTAATTTATAGAACCTTATAAGCGATGTAGTTATTTGAAAATGTATGTTTTTGTACGTCTGTGTGTGCGTTTTTCATAACATGTACTTCAGATAAGGCCATGGGGTGTTCTTGGAGGTTTGTCAGGCTGATTCAGCTGCTGATCAGACTCAGCTCGTTCTTCTCCTGCTGCCGCCATTACCGTGTTTTGTTTTGAGTTGAAATAAGAACTAAAAAAAGTGGTGGATATGGATAGGTTTGTGCGCCTGGATGACGTATTTCCACTTTTATGTAGATCAGGGGTCTTCAAGGTTTTCGGCCAAGGACCCCTTTGCTGATAGAAAGATGAAGAGGGACCCCCTACTGTATATTCTTATTTTTTAGAATGCTTTCCATTCTGTCATACAGGAACGTGAATGGCGCGTGCATTGTGGCCTTGCATAGAACTTTAAAATTCTGTTCAGCTCACAACCCAGACATTGTCACTGAAATGGTCAGCCAGCTCTCTGCAGTTTTGGAGAAGTAAAAACCCCTGACTTCACACATAACTTCAACATGCGTGAGAACAATGTTCTGTGTGAAAGCCATCAGAATGGTGAAGTGGAGCAGTGTGTTTGTCACAGCTCCTTCACAGCTTTCATGACATCTGATAATTCAGCACTAATTTATTTGTCAACATTAAGAGTGACTCCCTAGTCCCTGTAGCATGCAGTTTAAGTGCCACTCGACGTCTAAGACGTCCGTTGTATCATAAGCCCTGTGCCACTGGACGTCTAAGACGTCCAAACAAATGTATATATATAATAATAATATATATATTTTTTCTTCTTTTTTTTTGAAAAAAATGTTCAGAACCCAAGATATCATGATCTGAAAATGTTCTGCTCCATTCACTTCTTGTTTAACTTCTTACTGAAAAAGGCTGTATCCTAAGCACTTTTTTTTTTACAATGAATTTTGGCTCTGGCCAAACTGCCAGAAATAAGTCAGGCACTGAATGAGTTAACCTGTAACCTGTGTAGCATGCAGTTTAACCTGTAACCTGTGTAGCACACAGATATACTGTTCCTGATATATGTGAATGATATGTTTTCAGCCTGCGACTGCAAACTGTTCCTGTTTGCAGATGACTCGGCCCTGCTAGTCTCGGACAGGGACAGGCTGCAGGTTGAGAAAACTCTCAGCTCTGAACTCAACAAGATCTGCATCTGGCTCTCTGACAACAAACTTTCATTACACCTGGGTAGAACTGAATCCATCCTCTTTGGGTCCAGTCCTAACCTTAGCAAGGCAGAGAGTTTCACGATCAAAGTGGGGGATGATGTCATCAAAAGAAAGGATGAAATTACCTACCTGGGCTCCATGTTGGAGGCAAACCTCTCTGGTAACAAAAACGCAGAAAAAGTGATCAAAAATGTCAACCAAACAACATTATGTGTGGAGGATTGATCGTCTAGTCAGTAAGAATACTCTGCAGAGTCTTCCAGGGGCCCTCATTCAAGGTCATTATGATTATGCATGCACTTCATGGTATCACAACACCTCCAAGGCCTTAAAAACAAGGCTCCAAACATCCCAAAACAAACTTGTAAGGCTACTTCTTGGCCTCAATCACAAAACCCATCTAACCCCTTCTCATTTTGCTAGGATTGGATGGCTTAGGGTTGAGGACAGAGTACAGCAACTTGCTATGGGCCTGGTCTTCAAGATACACCACAACATTACACCACAGTGGCGTTCCCAGGAATTACATTTAGGGCAGGCGAGATTTTTTTCTCCCCCCCCCCCCCTCCCTCCGACGGGGGGGGGGGGGGAATCTCGGGGAAAAATCGCGGGGGAACCAAGTCAACAACAACACTACGTAGTGTTGTTGTTAACTTGGTTCCCCCGCGAAAGTGTACACTGACTATAAAACTGAAAAACGCTAATAAAAACAATATGCAAGTATAATCAATATATGTAATGCGCTGGTCCTGGCGCCGCCTGGACTTGTCTTGGCAGCGGTGGTGAAAGGTAGTGTCCTCTGGATGAATCTCTTCTTCAGCGGTGGTCTCTTCATGTTGTAGTTTAGTAATGAATGGTAATGAATGGCTCAAGCTGCTCTCAGAGACCCTTTTATGCCAGGTGAGTACAGGTGATGGCCCAGACCCCCACCCCTGGCACCCCCAAGACATTTGCATCACTATAGGCGAGGGTCGCTCTGCTGAATGGATAGTGTATTGGCTGTCTGGCGGGCTAACGGCCCGACGGCCCGTTTTCTATTTGGATTTTTTTTCACTGCCTGTTTCTCAGTCAGTCTTTTACTTTATTTTCTATTTTAGTTGGGCAGGCGGCTGCCTGCCTTGCCTCTATGGTGGGTACGCCACTTAACATATAACCTGTGTAGCATGCAGGGCCTCCATCAGGTGCACACATAGGAGCCCAACCAGTGCTCGAGCTCCTGCCTGTTTGCTTTCACAGGAGAAATTGCCCTTCTCTTATTTAAATATGAGTCTTGCTGAACCACAGTTGCTCTCCACCCTGCTCTCATTCAATACGATGTAGGTTAGGTCACTTTGTATTCTCATCCTGATAAGTCTGAAAACGTTTTAGTTGAGCATGGCAGTGTCCATGTTTCGTGTTAAAACCAGAGTATAAAAGGCATGAAAATAGCTAAATAAGTTGTCAGCAGTTAAAAACATGCAGCAGAAGGAAAGAAGGAATTATAAACGTTTCTCAGACATAATGTGGGTGTGAAGTGTGTTTTACATTTAGACTATGCAAGTAACACTCAAAAGTGTGAACTTGCTACAGTAGGTTCCGTTGACAGGCTTTTATTAGGGCTTCATATTTGTAATTATATGAAGTATGTACATTTTACTAGACTGGGTCTATATTGTTTAACTTATCTGTTGCTTAAATTATATGTTTCCAAAAAATTTCAACACATAATAAAAAAAGAGGTCGTGAGGTTGAACTTTATAAAATAATATAATAGAAAATGAACTTTTCCACGATATTCTATTTTCTTTAGAAGGATATATGTACAGGCTCAAAACATGTGAGCTTGTAGATCGGCTCTCTTATAGGGAATCAAGTGGTTAAAGTTGTATATTGAAAATATAAAGTGTGTCCAACTCTATTTGCTTCAACATGCTGACTGGTCCAGAATTCATCCACAGTGTAAATATTAACACTAGTTAAACCCTATTGTAGTTCAGTGGTTCTCAACCTGTGGGTCGGGATTCCCGACCCACATCATTTTGTGGGGGTCCCCAGATGATAGTAAATTGAAAAATACCTATAAAAAACAAGAAAAAAAACAAGAAAAAAAACAAGGAAAAAAACAACAATACTGCATCAAAATTAATCAACAAACTATAATATAAGAACTGGTCAAACATTGGTCAAATTGTCAAATAATATAAGAAATAGCCGATTTACAAGCTTCATAGACAATTGTCTATGTCTATGAATTGAATATCAAGGACCTCATTGGAAACAAGACCGCAAGGACTTTTATGAACGGACCTTTTAGACAAAGTATTTTAAATGTAAATGTGCTGTTTTACATTTTTTGCCTAATAACATTTTTTATCAATCAAAAACAACGCCCTCGCAACGTGAGGAATGAGCTTGTAGATATTTAGCTATTTTCACAATATTCATCTGTGGAACCGAGTCAAACAAAATGTAATGCCTCAACTCCTATTCTAAATGTTTGTCAGGGCACACTGGGGGTTCCCAGTTCAAATATGATTATTTTGGGGGTGCTCGAGGACCTGCCTGTTTGCTTTCACAGGATAAATTGCCTTCTCTTATTTAAATATGGGTCTTGTTGAACCACAGTTGCTCTCCACCCTGCTCTCATTCAATGCCATGTAGGTTAGGTCACTTTGTATTCTCATCCTGATAAGTCTGAAAACGTTTTAGTTGAGCATGGCAGTGTCCATGTTTCTTGTTAAAACCAGAGTATAAAAGGCATGAAAATAGCTAAATAAGTTGTCAGCAGTTAAAGACACGCAGCAGAAGAAGGAATTGTAAACGTTTCTCAGACACATGTGGGCGTGAAGTGTGTTTTACATTTAGACTATGCAAGTAACACTCAAAAGTGTGAACTTGCTACAGTAGGTTCTGTTGACAGGCTTTTATTAGGGCTTCATATTTGTAATTATATGAAGTATGTACATTTTACTAGACTGGGTCTATATTGTTTAACTTATCTGTTGCTTAAATTGCTCCTGTCCTTCACACAGTGGGGGTTGGGGGTATAGTTGGGTAGTTTTTCTTAAATATTTACGAATAGTATGTTGGATTCATGCATATTTTCAGACAATAAAAACAAAACAAAAAGTATCCGAAAAGAAAAATGGGTGGCCCCCCTGCAGTGCCTCTGAGGACCGCCTAGGGGTCATGGACCCCCTGTTGAATACACGTGATGTAGATCCCACACGTTACGAGTCTGATTCATTCATATTTTTTGGTCGGTGGATTTTGCGGGAGGGCCGCTCTTTCTTATTCTTCTCCGAGGCAGACTTACATGCAGGGACCAAAGCTTGCATTTATGTCATTAACATGCCTTATTCTTCATGCAAAATCAACATATAGTGCCAAACCTCAAATAAAAAATGTATGTGCCCAAAATGTGTCAACGCATAATAAAAAAAGAGGTCGTGAGGTTGAACTTTATAAAATAATATAATAGAAAATGAACTTTTCCACGATATTCTATTTTCTTTAGAAGGATATATGTACAGGCTCAAAACATGTGAGCTTGTAGATCGGCTCTCTTATAGGGAATCAAGTGGTTAAAGTTGTATCTTGAAAATATAAAGTGTGTCCAACTCTATTTGCTTCAACATGCTGACTGGTCCAGAATTCATCCACAGTGTAAATATTAACACTTAAACCCTATTGTAGTTCAGTGGTTCTCAGCCTGTGGGTCGGGATTCCCGACCCACATCATTTTGTGGGGGTCCCCAGATGATAGTAAATTGAAAAATACATATAAAAAACAAGAAAAAAAACAACAATACTGCATCAAAAATAATCAACAAACTATAATATAAGAACTGGTCAAACATTGGTCAAATTGTCAAATAATATAAGAAATAGCCGATTTACAAGCTTCATAGACAATTGTCTATGTCTATGAATTGAATATCAAGGACCTCATTGGAAACAAGACCGCAAGGACTTTTATGAACGGACCTTTTAGACAAAGTATTTTAAATGCAACTGTGCTGTTTTACATTTTTTGCCTAATAAAAAATGTAATCAATCAAAAACAACGCCCTCGCAACGTGAGGAATGAGCTTGTAGATATTTAGCTATTTTCACAATATTCATCTGTGGAACCGAGTCAAACAAAATGTAATGCCTCAACTCCTATTCTAAATGTTTGTCAGGGCACACAGGGGGTTCCCAGTTCAAATATGTATTTTGGGGGGTTCCCAGTTCAAATATGATTATTTTGGGGGGTCCCCAGTTCAAATATGATTATTTTGGGGGGTCCCCTGTTCAGATATGGTTATTTTGGGGGGTCGCGGCCTTAAAAGGTTAAGAACCATAGGCTAAATTGATATGTATTTGGCCGCAGACCCCCATCTAAAAATATTTTGTGCCAGGGACCCCCATAAAATAATATTTGTGAGAAAATCAAAAAAGTCAAAATCATAAATGTATAGATTTTTCAAAAATGTACCAAAAAAAAAGCTGAAATACAAAATATGCTATATTACTTTTTCTGGGGACCCACTGGAACCCCCTCAATGTCCCCTAGGAGTCCCCGGACCCCATTTTGCGAAACCTCTGCTCTAGTATATCCCTCTTCACCAAATTTCCTCTCTGTAAATATCTGATCTACAAGCTAACAGTGCATCGTGTTGTGATGCGTTGTGAGCTTGTAGATCTGATATTTTAGCCGAATGTTCGCCCCCCCTCCCCCCCCCCCCAGAATAGGGTCACTAGGGTTCAAGTTGTGAAAGTAAAATGAATAACATGCTAAACCATCATAGTTGGTGGTTTGTATTAAAGTGGTTAGGGCTACAACAGTTACTTCTGTACAATAAAATGTTTACTCATTATAATTTAAAAAAAACGATAAAATGTTTATTCATTTGTATTGTAGCTGGCTTTGTGTTGATTCCTTTTGATTGTGTGTGCATGCATGCTTTTCTTTATTATTTCAGTTTGAGTTGCAGTGCTTTGGAAGCCAGTCTATAGACGAATCCACAGACGCGCTGCCTGTAGCTGCCTGTAGGCGGCCATTGCTGCGGTGTCGCGTCCACGGAGCGTTGACACCGCAGCAATGGCTGCGCGCAGGGCAGCGCTCCGTGGATTCGTGTATAGTGGCAGTGTGAGTGTCAGCAGGTCAGCATTGAGTCCAATTGGACAAGTGAGTTGAACAGGTGCAGGGCATGAGCTAATTAATCTATGGCAGGCTGCTCCTGGTGCTGGGCTAGAAGGCTCTCCCTATTTAAAGGCCACTGTTAGGAAAGAAGGCAGTTTTGTCCTACACATGGTAAAGTACAGACCTCCACAAGGACAGAGGAGGAAGTACCTGGACTCAAACGGAAACCAACAGGACCTCCCCATTCGGAGGGTTAGTAGATGCACAAGACACTCTATTGTGCTGTAATTGGATTTTAGGTACTGTAATTCTATGGCATTTAATGACTCTGCATCTTACAGTTTTAATGGCTTTTAACACTGGACGGCTCTGAAAGACCCCCCCCCCCCCTCCTCCCCCCATTGGACATTGGATTGATGCATTCCCTTCCTACGCCCCTGTCCCATTCCACTGCTCTGCTTTTGGTTGAATAAAATTTATTGATTGATTGATGTACTTTATTTAGTAGGCCTAAGACATGTGAACAGTACATGACAGTACATGGTACAAATTCACAATACAAGGTCTACTAAACTGGAAATCTCATTAAGCACTAAGCTTGTTTAAGATGAGAACCCCATGCACACAAATCATGATGACATATAAGAGACAGACAGATATACACACTACTATACAGAATGTCATACAATCAGTTTACAGGTTACTGGTATGAAAAGTGAAAAATATGTGCAAAAGAAGAAAGAGAGAGGGGGGAGGTAGGGGGGTAGGTTAGGTTAGGACATGGGGTAGGTTAGGACTTGGACAGGGGCCATTTTTGAATTGCAGCCTCCTGAAGGTGTATCTTTAGGGCCGTTTTGAAAGTGAGTAGGGTTTTACACTCCTTTACTCCTTTTGGTAGGGCATTCCACATTTTTGATGAATAGCATGAGAAAGAGTTCATTCCCTTTGTTGAGCCAAATCTAGGTTGAACATGATTTGTGGAGCTGCCTCTGGTGTTATGATCATGGACTTCATTAACATTTTGGAAGTATTTTGACAAATACAGGGGGATCCCAATGTTGTGGTGTATCTTGAAGACCAGGCCCATAGCAAGTTGCTGTACTCTGTCCTCAACCCTAAGCCATCCAATCCTAGCAAAATGAGCAGGGGTTAGATGGGTTTTGTGATTGAGGCCAAGAAGTAGCCTTACAAGTTTGTTTTGGGATGTTTGGAGCCTTGTTTTTAAGGCCTTGGAGGAGTTGTGATACCATGAAGTGCATGCATAATCATAATGACCTTGTATGAGGGCCCCTGCAAGAATCTTCAGAGTATTCTTACTGACTAGACTCCTCTAGTCCACAAATAGCGTGTTGTTTGGTTGACCTTTTTGATCGCTCTTTCGGCGTTTTTGTTACCGGAGAGGTTTGCCTCCAAGATGGAACCCAGGTAGGTAATTTCCTCCTTTCTTGTGATAACATCATCACCCACTTTGATCGTGAAACTCTGAGCCTTGCTAAGGTTAGGACTGGACCCAAAGAGGATGGATTCAGTTTTACCCAGGTGTAATGAAAGTTTGTTGTCGGAGAGCCAGATGCAGATCTTGTTGAGTTCAGTGCTGAGTTTTCTCAACCTGCAGCCTGTCCCTGTCCGAGACCAGCAGAGCCGAGTCATCTGCGAACAGGAACAGTCTGCAGTCGGAAGCTGAAGACATATCATTCACATATATCAGGAACAGTAAAGGTCCTAGTATACTTCCTTGAGGAACACCACAAGTCACTGGGAGGGGAGGGGACTGGGTGCCGTTTACTTCCACCACTTGCTCCCTCCCTTCCAGGTAGGATCTCATCCAGTTCACCGACGTATCATCAAAACCTATTGCTTTGAGCTTATTGATCATAATTGGGTGATTAACGGTGTCAAAGGCCTTCTGGAGGTCCAGCATGAACATGCCGCAATGTTTGCCCTTGTCGACATCTTGTTTGATAGAGTCGTTCAAATAGAGAAGGCATGTGTCAGTGGAGATGAGTGGTTTGTTCTGAAACCAGATTGGAATTTGTAAATTAGATTGTTCTCGGCAAGGTACTTATCGACCTGTTCATAGACTATTTTTTCCATGACTTTCGAGATGGAGCTAAGAATAGAAATAGGGCGGTAGTTGCCAGGGTCTAATTGGTTTCCTTTTTTGGTCACCCTTGCTTTTTTGAAGTCGTTAGGGACCCGTCCCTGTATAAATGGTATAAAAGAACATTGACTTTGGACTTCTTGCCTCACACTGTGTGGTTATGTGTGGTGTCTCCCCATTCATGGCCACTGTTTAGAACTGAAGCCTTTGGTTTTATTTGATTGTTCACATTACTGTGTCTGTCAGTCAGACAGACAGACAGACAGACAGACAGACGTTCCTGACTGGCTGCCAAAATGAGCTGATCATCATAATAGTCATAAATCATTCAAATGTAAGATGCTGCACACCTACAACAGGCACCATCTATACTGTATATACTGACGTATACAGGTCTTATGTTGGTCATTCAATGTTTCTACTGTATGCATTGCTACAACCTGTCATAAAAAAGACTCTGCTGCCATCTAGTGGAGATACAGTAGCTCAACAGACCAATCTCTCATGAACCACTTAAACCCTACACAGTTGACAGGGGTCCCCCAGGGCTCTATACTTGGTTCGCCCCTTTTTATCCGTAGATGCCAAATCTCTCTGCTGAAAATAGCCGATCTACAAGCTCACAACGTATCAGGTGGTGAGCTTGTAGATCGGCTATTTTCACTGAATGTTTGCTCTAGAATAGGGAGGCTATAGGTTCATGTGGTTAAAGAGAAATGATTGAATATAAGATCAATAAATATTTCACACTGCTTGGTGTTAATGTGTCAGTAAATTAAACCATCATTAGTAACTTGATATTTGAGCAAGTCTTACAACCTGATTAACACAGTTAAATTCTATTTAATGTCAATGTCAACTTGGGACCTAAAAAGAACTATGTGTAGAGAAGAGAAACATATTTACTATTATACTACTTTTATACTTTTCTTTCTTTCTTTCTTTCTGATACTCAAGGTTTATGGTGTCCCTCCCAACCTACTCCAGACCATAGCAGTCATGTTCACGGGTACCAGAGCCACGGTGATGATGACTGGAGGCCTCGTCCGAGGATGACCTAGAGAGAGGGGGGTCTACAATGACTTTAGTCCATGAGATCCAAAGTTTGACCCTAGCTGGCCATCACACAGTGAAGAAGAAGACATCTCAGGTAGGAACCTGTTGTTGTTGTTGTTTTTCTTTGCTGCTGCTGTTGTGTGAAGTAGGTGGCCACCTTTTTAGGAGGCCGGAAGCAGGTTGGAGTGTATTATTTCCAATGGAAGAGTGAACGTGAACACAGCTTCTGAACCATTCTTTAGCCCCATGGGGTCACTGAACTAAATATTGGACCTGATCGTCACTCTTGGGATTTTAAACCTGTATTAACACTGAACAATCTTAATCAGTGGAAACCCTTGATCCACAGCCTGGGATCCACGATCACCATCAGATTATACATTAGCTCACCTCTGATTAAAGTTAGACGCCCTTGAATGAAAGTAGTTGTGACACTGCATTCCTTTCAATCCTGTCATGCCCTTTATCATTATCTAATCACTCATCATGTACATACAGGTGTATGATGTTTTTGACCTGATCTTTTTCCATTGTTCCACATATCTTACATCACAACTATGCAAGGTCTAAGACCTTCTCATCATGATAGAAGATTTCTCATCAAGATATCACCGTTAGGGAAATAAACCACAACTATCGAAGCTACCATTCCAATCCAAAAAATTGTTTTGGTTTCGTAAGGTAGAACTGGTAGAACTTGATCTCCTCCTGACCTCAAGTTACACTGTCCTCTGAAAAGCCAGCAATCTCTACAATAACCATATGACACGCACCCACTCACCTCTGCACCTAAATGGCCCTTTGTGCTCATGTGCATGGTGATCAGGTATTCTCTGTTGATGAGAAAGTCTAATGCATGCAAATGTAACAATGGAAAAAAGACACACTACAAGCTACACTTGATTTTTGATTTATTAGACGTAATAATTACAGTTACAGTTAAATGCTTCTCACGGTAACGTCAAGGATAAAATGCCAATTGGAACACTGGAACAAGGACACTTGAGAGACAAAAAAGAGATGTACTGTACATGATGAGTGATTAATGAAGGGCATGCCAGGATTTTAATTGAATGCAGTGTCACAATAGTTTAATGCGAAGGCACCTAACTTTGATCAGAGGTGAGCTTACTTTTAGGTTGGAGGAGGACCCAGGCTGTGGATGGAGGGTTTCCATGGATTATGATTGTGGAGGGTTATTATAGTTATTATTGTCATTAGTGGACACTTTGAAACACTGTCTCTCTCAACTAACGACAACCAGCCTCACTTGTCCAGTTCTGCCCTCCTTTGCCTTGGTAGCAAATAGCTCCTTCTGAACAGATGACATGCCTTCGGTTCGTTGTTTCCTTTACCCATGATTGTTGTCCGCTGTGTTTGGCAAGTATGCCATCTTTTGTTTTGTATGTAACAATGCTCTGCTTTACATGCACTTTGCAACTGGCTGTTTTCCCTTTATCTGACTGCACTGGCAGTGTTTATGTCCTTTGTACATCTTGTACTTCTGTTTATGTGGACATAAATAAATATTTCAAGTGTGTGTGCGTGCGCGTGTGTTTGTGTGTTTTTTTTGCAAACTGCTAAGAAAGTATTCTCCTCCTCGCCGCAAATTGCTGTCCTTTCCTCATCGGGGTGGTGGGATCTGTGATAGGGATTTTTGCTGTGCCCCCCCCGATAACTATACTCCCCTACTTCTGAAGCTTTACCTCTTGATATTTTTTATTTTTACCTGTTGTTTTATTGTTCTTGTCTTCCGTCTTACGCTCATGATTTTCTGTACGCACACTGTTTTGTATGTAGGTCTGAGTCTGTTGCAGTCTGTTGTTGTTGTCTGTTGTTGTTGTAGTCTGTTGTCTAAATGTAAACCGAAAAATTGCAAAAATAAATGATGGAAAAAGAAGAAAAAAGTATTCAATCAAAACAGATCTGTGGTCCAGAGTTGAGCAGTAACGAGTATGTAACGTATTACAAAACAGTAATATTATACCATATTACTGATCTAAATCACTCTGAGTTACTCGAACAATGAACGTGATTTGTTTTTGTTTCTGACCTAGATAAAAGCTCTCTCCCTCTCTATGAGCCGGCGACACAGTGTCTGTGTGCTCCACTTCCCTGTGTGTGTGTGTGTGCGTGTGTGCGTGTGTGTGTGCGTGAGGAATTGTTCCGACGTGTCTACAACGTCAGTGTGTAGACACACACACACACACACACACACACACACACACACACACACACACACACACACACTATTGTACAGTATGTAGTTCATGGGTGATAACTTACTAAAGCTTAAGATGTGGTTATTGTTATTTTTCAATCATCTAGATGGTTATAATTCAACATAAAGACTTAGTCTTAGAACAAATGACACATGTAGTATGTATACATATGAGCAGGTTGACTCCCATGCACACACCAGCCACGCCCCCTTTACAAAGGTATTAAAAGCTGTTAACGCTGCTGTTCAATGAGTCATTTGAACCTCTGTGTCCAACACCATGCATCTGATCATACTCATCCTTGGCCTCGTGCTCTTACCACATGGTAAGTATTTACTAATGATTTTTGTTGTCTGCTATGTGCCTTTCACAACATGTGAATAATAATAATAATGATAATAATGATAATACTAAAACTACATTAATAATATACAGTCATTTCACTGTGACAGTGACATCCCCTCACAGTGTAAATTGCCACTGTCACTCACAGACTTTAGCATATAGAATCTGGAGTGATACTCAAGTAAATAGTATAGTAGATTATATACATACTAACAAGTTATTATAATAGATTATATACCTAGGCCTACTAACAAGTTAATATTATAATAGATTATATATCTACTAACATCTGCCCAAGCTATCACTTAGATATCTGCGAGTGTCAATGTACACTGCTCATTACAGTTTTTGAATGATAAACATTTGTTTGGTAAACAAACAAATAGGTGTGTAAAGTTAAATTGTAACCTGTGTGATATTGTCTACCTGTTGTCTTAGCCTCTGCCTTGAGTTGCTATATGTGCCACCCAGGCCAAACCGACTGCACCAAGACTCAAGCGTGTGGAACCAATATGGATCGTTGCGCGGCGGCAAAAAGTAATATCCTTATTTCTTCTGCCTCTCCTTTTTACACAAACATTTCACATTCCTCTGATGAGAAAAAATGTTCCATGATTTTTGTAGACTTTTAAGGTCACCACAGATTTTCAGACAACATTGCTGAATCATGACAATATGTTGAATTTCACAGTCATTTAAAAGTAGTGAAAGTGTTTACAACTGATAGAGAGAGTAATGTGTGTGTGTGTGTGTGTGTGTGTGTGTGTGTGTGTGTGTGTGTGTGTGTGTGTGTGTGCGTGTGCTTGTGCTTGTGCTTGTGCCTGCAGTCAATAATGTACACATTAAGGGCTGCAGTACAGAGGCCTTGTGTATTGCGGCGGCAGTGTCGGGCGGGAGCTGCTGTGACAGTGACTTGTGCAACGGAGCCACCATCTCTGCAGTGAGCCTCTTGGTCCTGGCAGCACCACTGGTCTGTGTCGCTCTGTTCAACTGAAGGATTCTCTCTGCTTCAGTTTGACTCTTACATCTTGTATGATGTCTAAGTGCTATCCACTGCTCATCATCTAGTCTAGCTTTAATCAGGGGTCGGCAACCTTTTTGACACAAAGTACCACGTTTTATTTTATTGATAGATCAGTGTCACTGTGTCACTTCTTTTTTTGAGCTAAAAAGCATTATTTTACGCTTTGGCTACTCAAAAATAGCAGATCTACAAGCTCGTAGCGCGGCACCGAGTGCCGCGCTACGAGCTTGTAGATCTGCTAGTTTGGAAAAATTGTGAAAATGTGTCCAAATCTTTGAATATGTATTGTTTTAAAGCATTTTTAACTCAAATCTTTGCTTCTGGGGGTCCCTGGAACAAAATATTTTGAGATGGAGGAGGTCGGCGGCCAAATAGTTTTGGGGGTCCTTGACATGAAAAAGTTTGAGAACCACTGATATAGAAACATACGTTTTTTTTTTCAGAATACTGTTGGGATTTTGAAGACATTTGTAGAATCGGCTTCAGGTCTTAATGGGTTAAGTTTAATTATGACACCACATCAAAATAAAAATACCTCCAACAGATTTAGATTTCCCATAATACATAACCTTATTTTTTTTCTTATTCTTTGGAAATATTTTCTTTCACATCAGGAGGACATTGTAATGACCATTAGACCAAAAACCCACCTACCTCCCAGACTCCCTCCCCAGTCAGAGTTTAGAGTTTGAATGAATGTAGAATTATGTGCAGGATGTAATTTGCATACAGATGTGAGGGGACCTAATTTAATTGACAAATTATTTTTCTACAGTATATTTCATTTTAAAAGAAAAACCCTCTCTCTCACACTTATGCCAGTGTGCCAGTGATCAGGATCCCCTGTCCCAATGTTGGCACCGTGCCAAAGGTTGACCCACACTCTTCTCCCTTCTGGCTCCCAAACTATGGAATGAACTCCCCATAGCAGTTAGAACTGCAGACTCACCACCAATCTTCTGCCGTAATCTAAAGAGTCACCTCTTCAGACTCCACCTCAGCCCGCAGCACTTGTCCTAGCCTTGACAACCTTGCAGGATTATGCAACGGCTAAAATGTAACTTGCATATCATGTTATGTATAGATGCCAGGTCATTGTTGACCTGGCATCCTATAGTGTGTATAGTTTGAATGTACGCTGATGATAGGTTCTTGGTTTACGTATGTAGTTATTATTAGATTATTGGTTTACTTATGTATTACTTTATTAGAATACTATTTTTATGCATTTGATGTATTATGTGTATTATGATGTTTTATGATGGGTTATCTTGTGTCCTTGCTTACTGTAAATCGCTCTGGATTAAGAGTGTCTGCTAAATGCCTAAACTGTAAACTGTACCTATCATTTACCACTGCTTGTCATTCTGTATATATTTTTTTATAAACCTTAAATGTGTGCAGCATCCATTCATTTGTACTCAGTCACTCAGTCACAACAATAAATTGCCTTTGGCTTATTTGATTGTTCACACTACTGTGTACTATGTACTTAAACTCAACGAACACCAAGTTCCTGACTGCCCGCCAAAATGAGCTGATCATCATAATAGTCATAAATGATAAATTATTTAAATGTAAGATGCAGCACAACTACAACAACAGGCACCATCTATACTGTATATACTATACAGACGTATACAGGTTTTAAGTGGTCACACTGTAACTCAACTGCCTACACTACAGGAAAACATGGGTCTTTTTTTGTCTTTTCCATGAGGGATGAGAGGTGTCTTAAACTAGACTGTGTAGTAATGGAAGCAAAGGACACATCTCATGCTACCTGTTAGTTCAATCATTTATCATTCAGTGGAGACTCCATGAGAGTGTACACATTAATACTATTATCTTAATATTGTTTCTTTATTTTTGGATAGATAACTACCGTAACTATTTACAGATTTACTATTGAATACATTTTAGAATGGCACCTTTGCCCCATGAGTTTGTTTTATATATTACAGCTATGAAGGAGATCTACTCTGATCTCTGCTGGTTCCTAACAGCTATACTGTAGCTGCATTCAATGTTTCTGCTGTATACATTGCTACAACCTGTCATAAAAAAAGACTCTGCTGCCATCTAGTGGAGACAGAAGTACAGCAGCTCAACAGAACCATCTCTCATGAACCACTTAAACCCTACACAGTTGACAGGGGTCCCCCAGGGCTCTATACTTGGTTCGCCCCTTTTTTCCTGTAGATGCCAAATCTCTTTGCTGAAAATAGCCGATCTACAAGCTCACAACGTATCAGCTTGTAGATCGGCTATTTTCGCTGTTTGCTCTAGAATAGGGAGGCTATAGGTTCATGTGGTTAAAGAGAAATGATCGAATATAAGATCAATAAATATTTCACACTGCTTGGTGTTAATGTGTCAGTAAATTAAACCATCATTTAACTTGATATTTGAGCAAGTCTTACAACCTGATTAACACAGTTGATTTCTATTTAATGTCAGGTTTCTAGTCTAGACTTAAAAAAACCCCAATATGTTTAGATAAGAGAAACATATTTACTATTACACTATTTTTTCTTTCTTTCTTTCTATTCAGATACTCAAGGTTTATGGTGTCCCTCCCGTCCTACTCAGACCATAGGAGTCATGTTCACGGGTACCAGAGCCAAGGTGATGACCCCCAGACGGTCACAGTGAGCTGGGAGCTCCCAGCCAGCAGACTTGTGCTCTGGGACCCAACAACACATGGACATTGATCACAAGGACGTCCCACACCTATACCTACCTACCTACCTACCTACCTACCTACCTACCTTCCTACCTTCCTACCTACCTTCCTACCTACCTACCTACAGACCTACCCACCTACCTACCTACCGTCCTACCTGCCTGCATGGACGTACTAAAGAAAGATGCAGGGGAGGACAGTACTGGCCAGCTGCTAGCCAAACGTATAGAGGAGAGATGACTGGAGGCCTCGTCCCAGGATGACCTAGAGAGAGGGGGGTCTACAATGACTTTAGTCCATGAGAAGTTTGACCCTAGCTGGCCATCACTTACACAACTGATGAAGTCAAGAAGAAGACATCTCAGGGTAGGAACCTGTTGTTGTTGTTTTTATTTGCTGTTGTTGCTGCTGATATGTTGTGTACTAATGTGATGTCATGCTGTTGCTGTGTTGTTGATGTTGTTGTCATCATATTAGGACTCAATGACTGCATCAGTGTCTGTTTCTAGCTCTGGCATTGAAGGCTGATGTGAATCTACAGTGTGTCTGTTGTGTTGTGTCTGTTGTTGAAGGTAGTGAGTAGTGACACGGTACAGTATGTGTATACTAGGTAGTTGTGACAGGGTGCAGTATACGTTTACATCTAGATCAGTGGTTTTCAACCTTTTTCATGCCAAGGACCCCTAAATTGATATACATTTGGCCGCGGACCCCCATCTGAAAATGTTTTGTGCCAGGGACCCCCCAGAAGCAAAGATTTGAGTTAAAAATGTTCGCTTTAAAAAATATATATATTCAAATATATGTACACATTTCAAGATTTTTTTAATAGCCAAAGCTATTAAAAACTAATTTAGCTGGGGACCCCTGCTACCCCCCCCCCCCCCCCCAAGGACCACTGGTGGTCCCCGGACCACTGGTTGAGAACCATTGATCTATGTGATCAGTGTATTTTTCTGCAGGGGGGATTTACCAAAAATACAAATCCTCAAACATATACTAGGGTGTGGCAAATATACAACTTAGAGTGCCAAAACAACGTAAAAGTATAGACAACATTCAGCCACTAGATATCGCTCTACACCTTCCCTCTCCACACTACTGTGTGATCTGTGAGCTCTGATCTTCTGTGCAGACAAGAGCTCTCTTCATACTCAGATGTGACGTGTTGTTGTGAGCTTGTAGATCTGCTATTAGTGGATAGTCACTGTATATCTGTGGTTGTCAATAGTAAAACAAACAGACACCTTGATGCTCCTATACGATGTCACTGGTCAAACATATTTACACTTCTTGTATGTAAACTTTTCTTTAATCTGACTAAAGATCTGTTTTTACTCAACCCATGACCACAGTGACTTTAATTTGAGCTGCAATTATCTATACTGTTTATCACACCATTCCACTGTTATAGATACTGTGTTTCTCTGATTCAAAGTGACCATGTTCACTGAAGCCTTTATATCTGCCCTTCACCTCAGCAATATGAATACCAAACTACACCTCAAAGCAATATGAATACCAAACTACACCTCAAAGCAATATGAATACCAAACTACACCTCAAAGCAATATGAATACCAAACTACACCTCAAAGCAATATGAATACCAAACTACACCTCAAAGCAATATCAATACCAAACTACACCTCAAAGTAATATCAATACCACATATATTTATAATGAAACTACAGTCTGGTGTATTGGCGTTTGAATACAATGATGTCATTGACAGAAATTTCACACAGTCAGTCACCTTTGTTTTTTAAACTTTTACTTCAAGGTAATATGACATGTTGGATAAAACGTGCAATAAAGCTAAATGTGTATAGAGTAAAATGCTAAATATAAGAGTATGCAAACAACAACAACACGAGTACAGTAGCTTATCAGCTACTGAATTGATACTTTTAAAGATAACATATTTCTGAAATTATTTTTTAGTTATTCTCATTTACATATTCCCCCATTCTTCCTCTATGTAATGCTACAACATCTAAGATACAAACCCCATTCCAACCAAGACAGGGAGTTGAAATATATACCCATTTTAAGAGAGAATATAAAACAACACTATCTGCAAATATGTACAATGTATTCGAGTGCTGTTTCAGGTTGTATATATGATACTGCAGGCATTCTTCAAATATGTACAATATTACATTTATATTTCAGGGAGTATGGTAGGGATCAAAGTATGGTAGGGATCATTAAAATATGTACAATATTCAATTGATATTTCAGGGAGTATGGTAAGGATCATTAAACTATGTACAATATTAATATCGTCTTTCTATCACCTAAGAAATATTCCCAGAGTTCGATCATTTCTCTCTCAGGCTGACACAGACACATTAATACACTGTTTTGTTACCAGCAGGCTCGACTATAATGCTCTCCTGTCTGGTCTTATTCAGAACACAGCTGCACGTGTGTTGACAAAGACCAGACGGAGAGCACACATCAGTGACATTACACCTATTTTAAAGTCCCTGCACTGGCTGCCTGTTCGCTTTAGAATTTAATTTAAGACCCTTTTATAAAAAAATCATTACATGGAAATGCTCCGGCATTCTTATCCACAATGATTGCCCGGCAGGACCCCTTAGGTCCTCTGGCACCGGTCTCCTAATTGTTCCAGAGGCTAGATAAGAACAAAAAGGCTCAGGGAAGCAGCCTTTAGCTACTATAGTCCTAGCCTTTGGAATAGCCTGCTGGAGGCTCTGCGGGTCTCTGAATCTGTTTTTAAAATAAGACGCACCTTTTTAACATTGCGTTTACATAGGTTTCTGCACTACTCTAGTTTTTATTTGTTTATATATACAGTATATATATATGTATTTTTATGTAAATCTTTTATATATTTCTCAATGTTTCTTGTTTTCTTTTTTTTCTCATGCTTTCTTTTATTTGCTGTTAACATCCTCCTTTAACCTTTTCTGTGAAGCACATTGAACTGTATGAAATGTGCTATAACACTTTGATTGATTGACTGATTGAAATACATGTGTGGGGGTTAATCGACATAAAGACTTTCTGAGAAACGTGGGATAAGAATGATTAGCTACTCTAAAAAATAAAATAAAAAACAAAACATGATATATTCAACTACTGTTTCACATACAATACTGTATAGGCTTTATATAATGTATGTATATCTATGTATGATGTATTACTATTTCAGCTCAAATATGCTAGGGAGGATTGAAATATGTACAATGTATTCAACCACTCAATCAATCAATCAATCAATAAGACAATACTGTTTCAGGTATTATATGACAGATACTCTTCACTATAGAGCAGGGGTCTTCAACGTTTTCAGGCCAAGGACCCCCTAGCTGAGAGAGAGATGAAGCAGGGACCCCCTCTATATTGGATAAAATTGTGTTTCAGATTACCTTTTGTGTTTACTTGGTCTGCTCTTTTTTCCCTCTACACCCCCCATACCTCTTTGCCCAAAATAGCCGATCTACAAGCTGCGAGGCGTTGTGAGCTTGTAGATCGGCTATTTTTGGCTAAAGTTCTCCTCAGAAAAGGGAAGGTAGGGTTCAAGTGGTTAAGGTAAAAAAATAAAATCCTATCACACAAAGATTTGGCGGACCCCCTGTAGTAACTCTGAGGACCCCCTAGGGGTCCCGGACCCCCTGTTGAAGACCCCTGCTATAGAGGTTTGGGCCGCTACGCCCAGCTTGAAAACTTTACATATATCTGCCGCTGCTCCAGGTCAGCAGCCTGCCCTTTTAGAGAGAGAGAGAGAGAGAGAGAGAGAGAGAGAGCAAGGGAGACTAGTGAAGAGAATGATGATTGTAAATTGTAAATGGTGGCTGAAACAAATGTACTAAACAATAGACAGGTGTTAGTAACAGAGAGAAAACAGACTTACCTTGTGCTGAATCATGGAATTTCTATGACACACACACACACACACACACACACACACACACACACACACACACACACACACACACACACACACGCACGCACAACAAATGTCAGTCATTTCCATGAACAAATACGAAGCAGTTATTGGAGCATGATGTTAAATGACTAAGTCTATCAGAAATGTATAAGAATTAAAAAAGGCAGACACAGATGAAATGTTGTTCCTCATAATATACTGTAGTGTCCTTTTAGCAGAGCAGCCTCCATGTGTGGAGATGTGAACACAGTACATGTCCTCCTCCTATAAGCATGTGTTCAATTCTCTACATACTGTATGTGATGTATAGTGATATAGTTTAGCAAATAACAACAATCAAACACCCATGTTTTTAGAGCTTTGCAAAGCTTTCTGCAATTCATTCTGAGGGCTGATGATGATGTTGATTTTGTTGCCACAGTGAGGTGGCCGTAGTCAAATAAGAAAGGCTTAGAAAAACATTGTAACATGAATAGACAGTGGTGTAAAGTAACTAAGTACATTTACTGAAGTACTGTACTTTTACTTTACTGGAGTATTTCCAATTTTCTGTACTTTTACTTCTACTTACACACAGGACTTGTAAGACCTTTTTTTAAAACCTCCAAAAAACAAAAAGACCATTACTTCATCAACATAAGTAATCAGTAATGTCAAATAGTATGAGAAAGAGGCAGAGATTGTGAAAATAGCAGATCTACAAGCTCACAGCGCCTCGCGGCGCGAGGCGTTGTGAGCTTGTAGATCTGCTATTTGAGTCAAGCAAAATGTAATGCCTCAACTCCAACATTTCCAAGTGCTTGTCAGGGTGTGTGGGGGGGGGGGGATATGATTATTTTGGGTTAGGGTTAGTAGATCTGCTATTTTTGATCTGTTTTTTTTACACATTTGAAATGGGACATCCTGCATAATGAGTACTTTCTACTTTTGGTACTTTAAATACTTTTTTTGCCAGTATTTCTACATTTCAGTATTGATACTTTTACTTAAGTAAAATATCTGAGCACTTTTTCCACCAATGTGAATAGATACTGCTTCATTTTATAGATAGAAGCCATGAAACCTGCCTTCATATTCAGCTGCTAATGAAGTGGCTTCTGCTCTTTCACCTCCTGAGTAGAGAAGAACAGATATTAGAGCTGTTAGTCAGTTTAAAACATCAACACCAGCTTCAGACTCATTTAAGTGTCATTGTTCTGTTGGTTTTGTTGCTGTGAGACTTCCTACATGTTGTCAGTGAGCTGTAAGATCTACAGTACCAGTCAGGTCATGGTGACTCATGGCTGTTCTTGGTGGTTCTTGTCCCGTCGTGGATCGTATTGTCTGGAGTGGAATTTCTATGACACAAACACACAAGTGCACATGCACGCATGCGCGCGCACACACACACACACACACACACACACACACACACACACACACACACACACACACACACACACACACACACACACACACACACACACACACACACACACACACACACACACACACACAAATGTCAGTTATTGGGGCACGATGCTAAATTGTGCTGATGTTGCTTGTGTTGCCAAAGTGAGGTGGCAGACTTCAAATACAAAATGCATATAAAAACATTGTAACATGACTAGGCCTATAGACACTTCTGCGTTTTATAGATAGAAACCATGAGAGCCTTGTGGATTAAAGTTCTCATTTGGATTCCATAGAAGTGTTCAATGGAAGCATGTTGCCTATACTGCAGTGGTTTTCAACCTGTGGGTCGGCACCCCCAGGGGGGTCCCCACATGATGTTTTTTTTTTTTGGGGGGGGGGTCCTCAGATGACGGTGAAGTGACAATTTAAGGACTTTTAAGACCTTTTTCTAATACCTCAAAAAAAGAAAAAGACCATTACTTCATCAACACAAGTAATCAGTAATGTCAAATAGTATGAGAAAGAGATTGTGAAAATAGCAGATCTACAAGCTCACAACGCCTCGCGGCGCTAGGCGTTGTGAGCTTGTAGATCTGCTATTTGAGTCAAGCAAAATGTAATGCCTCCAACAATTTCAAGTGCTTGTCAGGGGGGGGTGGGGGTCCCGTTCAAATATGATTATTTTGGGGGGTCCCCAGTTCAAATATGATTATTTTGGGGGGTCCCCAGTTCAAATATGATTATTTTGGGGGGTCCCCAGTTCAAATATTATTTTGGGGTAGGGTTAGCTTGGTTCAACTGGGTTAGCTGTATGTAGAAGAGTAGGAACATAGGTTTAGAACTTACTAAAACATCATAATTCTACATATTGTGCTAATTGCTATTCGTTTCATAAATCACAGATTGGGTCTTTTGGCCTGACAAAGTTGTTGAGTCATGAGAATTTATTTTAGTTTTAATCCATGGAACCTGCCTTCATATTCAGCTGCTGATGAAGAGACTTCTGCTCTTTCACCTCCTGAGTACAGAAGAACAGATATTAGTGCTGTTAGTCAGTTTAAAACATTAACCCTAGTTTCAGACTAATTTATGTCTCATTGTTCTGTTGGTTTTGGTGTGAGAATGTTGTTAGTGAGCTGTAACATATTCCAGCTACTGTCAGCTCGCTTCACCATGCTTTAGAACTACTTTATTCAAATAATAGAAAATGGAAATAGAATTACTAATATCTCTGATTATTTGGATTATTTATGTTTTTGTCTTGAAAGCTCTTGTGAGCTTGTTGATCGGCTATATTTTAACGTTAACGTTTGTGTGACTGGCATACAACAAAGTATGGAATAGGGCATTAATTTATGAAAGAAAACATTAAATGATGAAATATGAAGATACAAGTTTTTTAGTCTAGGGGTGCGTTCGGATATACAGCACTGAGCGCACCGGCCAATACAAACTAATGGGCGAGTGCGCTCCGGTGCACAATTTCCGAACGCACCCAATATGATAATAAATGAGGTTTAACAACAGACCAACTCACATCACAAACTGTACACACAATGTTCTAGAACTCACTGACCTTCAGCATCAACGACACGCTGAGGCCCACATGAAGAGAAGATCTTCTTTATACAATCTGATGACATAACATTAACATAACATCATGCTGGTAGACAATTATGATGTAAATGATATGCTGGCTATAGGCAGATAGCCTGACCGGCCCCTCCCACAAGCCAATCATTGACCAATCGTAATGGAATCTGAAAAATCTGTGTAGGCCAGTAGTAGCAAAAAGTGTGTTTTGTTAAATGCTAAATGGCGAAAATATTTTCAGGCAGAAATGGGCATGGCCTACGTGGTTGATTGAATGATCTATGGAAAGAGTTATACTGTAGGCTAAAACAATTTAAAATAATTTGTGGCAGACGTTTTTCCTTGGCCTACTGGGAGTGTGCGTGCAAAGTTTCTCACACACACACACACACACACACACACACACACACACACACACACACACACACACGGATGGACTGACACACGGATGGACGGACAGGGGCAGAAACATAGTCTCCAGCCTTCGGCCATACAGCCTGGTGGAGACAACATAAACAAACAGAACAGAACAGAACATAATGGTGATATGAGGTTTCAGAGTAACTTACCAGAAGATATCCAACCCACCATCAAAATGAATGCAAGGAGGAGAGCAACAATACTCCATCTCTCCATCAGCCCGCCGGGTGAAGTTCCTGAATGAATGAATGAATGACTCTTCATCATTTGTGGGTAACATTTGCTTTGTACGCCCCCCTTAATCCATCTGTCCGTCCGTCCATTCGCCCACCCAGTGGTGTAAAGTAACTAAGCACATTTACTCAAATACAATTTTGAAGTATTTTTACTTTACTGGAGTACTTCCAATTTTCAATGCTTTTACTTCTACCCCAATACTCAGAGGCAAATATTGTACTCTTACTCCACTACAATTATTTGAAAACTTTAGTTACCACTTTGTAGATTTTTATTACAACCTAAATGACCACTTCAGCCTATATACATTTCGACCATTTGAAAATAGCCGATCTACAAGCTCACAGTGTGTCACATTGTAGATCTGTCAGACTGAAGCTCCACGCAGCTTCAGTCTGACAGGCTAAAACTGTAGTAGTCTACCTGTGGGGAGTTGCAGTGCGGGGATTTGCTCCGTGTTCCAGAAAGGGTGTTGAATAGCACAGGTCAGGCTGGCTACTCCATTCGGGAGATCTAGCTGGCTTTTCACTGTGTAGAATCCATCTGGGTGACTCTGGGTGTCCACTCTAGGTACAGACGAGTCGTTTGCCATGTTCTTCCAGGCGATGGAGGCAGCAGGTTTTCCTCTTTCAGCTAAACACACAGCCACCCACCTGTCATCCTGCCACTGCAGACTGGCTGACACATGAGGAGGGACTGGACAGAACAGAAAGACTGACACTCACTGAATAGTAACAAGGTCATCAAATACCAGTTCAGTGTTTACATAAATTACAATATATGCCCAGTGAGAGAAATGACAGACTTACCTCTGACAGATACATTATAGATTGCAAAGTCACTTCCTCGTTTGTATGCAGACTCACAGGTGTAGACCCCCTCGTCACTGTTTGAGATGTTTGGGATGAGCAGGTATGATTCACCAGTAGATGTGTTGTGGAGAGTCTTCTCATCCTCACAAGAGTTTTGACCATCACTGTTAAAGTCTATCTGACACCGCTTGTTCTTTAAGTCTATTGTCCAGTTTGTGTAAAGCATCTTGCCCCACATTCTGATGCAATTCAGGGTAACATTATCCCCCTGGTTGACGGTTTCATTTCTGTAGACTAAGCAACAACAAAAATTATGTTAATTAATACATCTAGATATGTTTAAAATATAAGAATACTGTGTTCACAGTGGTTATATCCTGATACAAAGGACAGTGGGAATCTTAACCCAAAAGAAACCTTAATTCATTAGAGATTTGACTGTTTGAACGTATAGATGGTTTGTAAAAAACAACTTTAAGGATACCAAGAATAGGGTACTACCTCTAACAAAGAGACAATAAGGTGTATTTCCTTAAAACAAGATGGAGTCTGTTAACATTGTGGTTCATGGGGATTTGGCCACTGACATGAGTCAACCATGCCATATGACATAAAGACTCAATGATTTCAACTTCCATTCACTTAGACTTTATTAAATAAAAATATTTAATTAAAAAAAAAATATATGGAATAATTTGGGGACTTATATCATTGGCCTACGGGCCATTTCTAGTCTAACCTCCTACAGAGCCACACTGAAAACAATACCTGTTCGTAATTGTGTGGATTAAATTTGCTCTAAAGTAAATAACTTCACCAAAACCAATCAATCAACCGTTCAATCAATCAAAAGGGGTCATTATTCAGTTGCCCACCCACCTACAACATGACATCTACCAGTTCACCCAAATATAACGGTTGCAACCAGTCCTGGTTGCTTCTATCTTTGCGTTCTCATTCAAACTGTAGCCTACCTGTGGAGGCGTGTGGCGTTGTGATTTGCTCTGTGTCCCAAAAAGGGTGTTGAATAGCACAGGTCAGGTTGGGTGTGGCTACTCCGTCTGGTAGATCTAGTTGGCTTTTCACTGTGTAGAATCCATCTGGGTGACTCTGGGTGTCCACTCTAGGTACAGACGAGTCGTTTGCCATGTTCTTCCAGGCGATGGAGGCAGCAGGTTTTCCTCTTTCAGCTAAACACACAGCCACCCACCTGTCACCCTGCCACTGCAGACTGGCTGACACATGAGGAGGGACTGGACAGAACAGAAAGACTGACACTCACTGAATAGTAAAAAGGTCATCAAATACCAGTTCAGTGTTTACATAAATTACAATATATGCCCAGTGAGAGAAATTACAGACTTACCTCTGACAGATACATTATAGATAGCAACGTCACTTCCTTGTTTGTAGGCAGACTCACAGGTGTAGACCCCCTCGTCACTGTTTGAGATGTTTGGGATGAGCAGGTATGACTCACCAGTAGATGTGTTGTGGAGAGTCTTCTCATCCTCACAAGAGTTTTTACCGTGACCATCACTGTTAAAGTCTATGTGACACTGCTGCTTCCTCATGTCTATTGTCCAGTTTGTGTAAAGCATCTCACTGCATGTCTGTCTGGTGTACGTCAGGGTAACATTATCCCCCTGGTTGACGGTTTCATTTCTGTAGACTGAACAACACACATTATGTTAATATAGATCTACAGATGTATTTAAAATAATAGGGTACTGTAAACACACTGGTGATAATGTTTGAACGTATAAAATAGTTTCATCTTACAAAGGACAGTTGGCATCTTAATCATTGTGTCCAGACATTACAGAGGCCCCTCAAACCCCAACATGTTTCTGTCTAAGTTGAAAGGTTGCACAGCTGCCAGGATTTTCTCTGCTATTACTTTTGCCGTCATGTCTCCTGTGTCAACAAATCCTATGGCTTTCTCCTTGATATTTCCCTTGTACACATAGCGCAAGCAGACAGCAACCAATTCATTTTTTTCTTGCACTCATCGGCTAGTATTGCGTATCATATCAATGGCAGTTATTCTTGATTTATGAATAATAGTATTAGAAGTGATAGTATTACTGAAGCTGTAAATGACATCATGAAGAAGACATTGCTCTGATGATGTAATCAGAGACTATGTTTGAAATAAAATTCAGAAAATGTTTTCATGCTCAAAAATGTTGATCATGAGATCATGAGAATAATGTAAATGTGAGGAACATGGGCAAGTAAACAGTGGAGCTTTACTGCAGAGAGGCTTCCCCACCCCTATACATGAATCCATTACAATAGTGAAAGGTCAACAGCATACAGTAGGTGCATTATGAGACATTGCCGAGCAGCCTTTTATAGTCTTACTGTACCTGTTCTTGGAACACTTAATTGATAGATACAATTTCCGAAGTCTGACTCTGGATTCACACATTCCTTTTTGCCGTAAGTTGTTGTCACACTGGAGATGGATAAAATAATATTAGTGATGGACAGCATGTAAAATGAATAGAACCTCACAGCATTCTGACTTATGCTGCATTCACACTGGCAGCTACAAACGTTGGGCATTGCTTTGTATATTCATGTTGCTGGCTTCCATTGAAAATTAATGGTATTAATGGCTGTATCTGCCAGTGTGAACGCAGCATTAACTTCAGTTTAGAACATTCTACTTACATGATCTCCCTGCTTGGACACAATGGAGACGCTTCATTTATCTGGGAATCCTTAATGAGACTTGAGTTCATGTAGTCGATTCCTTGATCTGGACATCTGCAGCTATCATTTTGACCTGTTTTGCAGGTTTTCCAGGTTGCATTAAATTAATTAAATATTAAAACCATTATCTGTTCTTTTTTTCAACTAACCCAATTAGCAGACAATTATAATTCTCCATGGAACTAAAGTAAACCAGCAGAACAATACTCAATGAAAAGATTACAGAGTAAAAATCCGATTTGTCTATAAAATAATCTAGCCATATTAGAAATGACTACAGATGGTATTATCCAAATAGTAGGACAGGTCTAAGCAACTTGATGTTCAACTAAAAAAAGTGCGATCCTCAGAGTGCATATCTCCACCAGGCCTGCTTGCCTACCCAGGGCCGTGTTAGTCCAACCCTGGGACCACACACACACACACACACGCGCACACGCACACACACACGCACGCTCTGTCGATCTGCCTTTTCTAGTCTTACCTGTTCTTCTGATATCATAGATGAAATTTCCCAAATTTGACTCTGGATTCACACATGGCTCCTTGCCGTCAGTTGTTGTCACACTGGAGATGGATAAAAAGATATCAATGATGGACAGTGTCTAAAATGAATGGCACCTCACAGGAATATGACTTAAGGTCGTTTCAGACGGGGAGCGGTTGACGCGGGCGTTCTCGCTTGGATCAGCGGGCATCGCACCGTGATAATTGTTGTTTTGTTCTTGTGGCAGTTCACCCTGCGACTGAAAATGCGTATGACCTAACATAAGTTCCTGTGTTATTTTCCCCATAACCTAACAGGAATGCTAATCACACCTTAAAGTTAAAGGTTGAATTATTCTTTAATGTTTAAGTAGCAGAGAATGATATGTGTTTGCTTGTATTGATATATTGTTTGATGGTTGATTGCATTGACTCCAGAGAGCATGCAATCAAACATGCTCAGTCCACCCATGCTGAACCATACCAACTGTGGGTTGGTGTGAAGTGGGAAATTGGGTACTCTAATTATTATTTATTATTACGTGGGTAAATATTTGAGTAATATGTGACACTTTAAAATGTGTATATAAATTGTAATGTCTCTGGACATAGGAAATTAGCTGGTTAAATTGAGGATTCAATTCATGTTTGGTACGGTCCAATTAATGGGAGGGGCCTAGCCTATATAAGAAGGGGGACCTGCCACTGCTTGGCAGTCAAGAAAGGACTGTTGAGGACTTCTTCTCTGCAAGGATTCTGTCTGGCGATTCTTGGCAGTTTTGCCATTTTACCATTGGTTTCAAACTGTGCCTTTTGGCAAACACTACCCTCACTAGGTCAGAGTGTGACAGTCCTCCTGTGTGTAGCGGGGAAAAAAGCTGACCACAATCCAGCTCTTGCCGCCCGCGGGTGTGTGCACGAAACTAGCACGAGCGCGAGAATTTCACGGGCCGCCCCTCAACTTCTCGCACTTCCCAAACAATCGCCCGCCTCTCATTGAAAAATGTATTACTATGGCACGTCAACCGCTCCCCGTCTGAAATGACCTTAAGGCTGTTTAAAAACATTCTACTTACACAATCTCCCTGCCTGGACAAAACTGAGTCTCTTCATATATCTCATAGTTTCTGATGAGACTCGGGTGCATGGAGTCGATTCCTTGATCTGGACATGTGCAATTACCATGTTTACCTGTGGAATGAAGGGACAAGACACTTAGTTTAACGCACAGTTGCATTAGAATAATTAAATATGAAACGCTTTAGCTGTGTTTTTTCCGACTAACAACATTAATAGACAAATAAATAACATCACATTATTCTCCCCAGAACTAAAGTAAACCAGCAGAAGAAATACAAAGACAAGATTACAGAGTAAAAATCTGTCATTTGTCTATAAAAATAGATCACAGAATTGTAAAATCCATTGTTTTTCAAAGCAATCTAACCATGTTCGAAATTACTATGGTATTATCCTAGCCTGGTTCCAGACCATAGACCCCGCCCACTCAAGCTCGACGCAGCTTCAGTCTGATAATCAGGCTAGTATTATCCAATTATTAGAAAATGTTTAAGCAACTTGATGTTCTACTAGAAAAGTGTGCTCCTCATAGCACAGATCTCCACCAGGCCTGCTTGCCTACCCAGGGCTGTGTCAATTGTGATGCTGTGTCATGAATTGAATTGAATTGCTGTGTCTACTTGATGTTCTGTGTCAGTCGTGGAGTGCAGCCGTCAGAACACAAGGAATTGTTGCGGGGGGGAAATGGAGTTTGTACGACAGATGGTGCAACTGTTCATGTTTGTTGCCATGGGGGCACACCAAATGCAGAATGTTGAACTGTATGTCATAGAAATGCTGTTGCCCCAGCTTCATCGCATCCTGACATCTACACCCCATTACGTACACAACCCTGGCTAGGCAACCCAGCCTGGCACTGATATGCGCTCCGTTGAGCAGCCTTTTTTATGTTTACCTGCTCTTTTGAGAATGATAAACTTTCCCAAGTTTGACTGTGGATCCACGCATTGCTTTACCATGTTAGCTGTTTCCACACTGGAGATGGATAAAATAATATTAGTGATGGACAACATGCAAAATTAATGGCACCTCACAAGTAACACTTTGTCATAAGTGGTGAATTCATACAATGAATTAACTCTTGTATTTATGCTTCATTAATTATTAACTGATACATTAATTCATCATGAATTTATAATGAATTCATGTTAATTCATGGTGAAGTCACTATGACTTAACCAAACCTAATATATCATTAATTGAAGGTCACACATGGGGTTTTTAGATCAGCTTTTTTTTGGTGGCTTCTATGCCCAGGATGAGTGCTCATAGGCGGGTAGCAGTAGTGAGGAGAGTCTGTCTCTGGTGGTGGTTGTTTTTTCAAAACGTCCACGTGGTGCATGGCTTTGTGTTAGGCTGACGGGGGTCTCCCAAGTTGAACTAGCTCACTGGATACGCCCAGTGGTCCCAGGGGGACCCCCAGGTGTGTCAGTGTTTTCATCATTAGTTAAACATTTCTTACTTACTCAATTAATTATGAACTTAATGTCAAGTATTTATTAATTAATCAATTATAATCTGTTAAAGTGTTACCAAACATTCTACTTACATGATCTCCCTGTGTGGACAGAATAGAGTCGCTTCATTTATCACTTCATTCTTAATGAGTCTTGGATGCATGGAGTCGAGTCGTTGACCTGAACATTTACAGTTAGGTGTACCTGGAATAAAGGGACAAGACACTTAGTTGCATGAACAGTCTTTTGTCTATAACAATAGAGCTCAAGCTCCTTGCAATCGCATGCTGCCAGGCCCCACTTCTTCATAGAAGATTTGAAGCATCACAGGACTCCAGAGATAATGTGTACCGATTTGTATTGGTTTTGGAAAAGAATTGTAGGAGTAGTAGCAAAAAGGGTGTTTTGAAGAAAACGCAAAATTGCGGAAAATCTTGCCAGGCAGAAATGGGCGGGGCCTATATGCGGAGTTGCATCATGATTCAAGGAATCCACACAAAAAAACTGATTGTATGACCTACTGTTCAACAATTATAGGCCAGAATGTGAAGTGGCCTGTTAGCGCCACCATGAGACCGATTTGAGAGGTGGAGGTTATTCGTAATGTGGGTGCCGGTGCATGCAAAGTGTTGTGCTGATCAGTCCACCGATATTAGCTTCACAGTCTCACGGAAACACACGCAAGCGTGCATGCGCGCACAGACACACACACACACACACACACACACACACACACACACACACACACACACACACACACACACACACACATGCTGGACGCACACACAGACGGACAGGGGCAATGTTTAGGGGCCATACCGTACACCTCCAAAAGCACCTTAACTTAACTAAATAACTGCAACTGCAAATTTTTGCACCAAATGTGAAACGTTGCACCATCTGTCATATAAATTCTATTGCCCCAGCTTCTTCCTGACGAATGCGCCCCACAACCCAGCCTGGTGGAGATATGCTCCACCAAGCAGCCTTTTCTAGTGTTACCTGTTCTTTTGAATTCATCAAGAAACGTTCCCAACGTTGACTCTGGATTCACACATCGCTTCTTGCCGTCAGTTTTTGTCACACTGAAGATGGATAAAATAATATCAGTGATGTACAGTTTGTAGATGAATGCCCCCCCCCCCCACAGGAATATGACTTATGCTGCTGTTTAGAATATTCTACTTACATGATCTCCCTTTGACAGAATAGATTATCATTTATCTGGTAATCCTTAATGAGCCTCAACTCCATGTTGGACACTTGGAGCAGTGAACATTGGCATTGACTTCTGAAACTGGGGCCACCTGTGAATGAAGGTAGTTGCATGCACAGTTGCATTAAAATAATTCAATATTAAATGCTTTATCTATGTCGGGTTTTCTTTTTAATAACAACATTAGCAGACAAATAAATGACGACACATTATTCTACCTACAGTAAAACTAAAGTAAACCAGCAGAACAACTTACATAACAATGACAAGAGAGTAATTAAAGCGTAAATACTTGACTTTTGTCTAAAAATAGATGACAGAAATGTAATCGTTTTCAGTGTTTTCATTTAAATCTAACCATATTAGAAATTATTCTGGTTTGTGTTAAAAAAAATAAAATAACCCTTATTCTCCCCAATTTAGTCATTATACCAAAAAAAAACATTACATACTGTAGCAGCAGCATTACAGTTTACTGGCAAACAGCTACTTGTCCTCAAGGTCCCACACACCCGCCTGAGGTCAAAAGGTGACCGTGCGTTTTCGGCTGCTGCCCCAAAACTATGGAACAACCTACCGCCACCTATCAGGGCTGCACCCTCGTTGGACATTTTTAAAAACAGATTAAAAACGCACCTGTTCTCTCAGGCCTTTTAAGTTCTACCCCCTGCCATGGAGAAATTGTTGGACACCTGTTTACGTGCTCCCACATTTTCCTGTATGTTCCCTTAGCCACTTGCCTTTTTTGCTATGCTTTTTGTATTATTGCTTTTTTGTATATATTGTTGATCCTTTTGTTTTGTTTTTGTGTATTTTTGCTCGCAGTTGTATGTGTATGTATTGATGATTCTTGTGTGTTTTTTAACCCTGATGTACAGCACTTTGGTCGGCCTTTGGTTGTTTTTAAATGTGCTTTATAAATAAAATTGACTTGACTTGACTTGACTTGACTTACCTGCTACTAAGGAGCCCCCACCGGGAGGACGTAGAGCGATCGTCCTGGGTCTCTCGAATGCTGAGAGGGAGTATTACTATTACTTTGGGGTGCTATATATAGACAACCAATATACTGTAGCCAAGCACAACCAAATGTAACTCTGCACGTGACACCAAGTAAATTCCATCTGCTACCAGGAACAACATTTGCACACATGAGTTATGTTTACAGATCTCAATAATCTGAGACCATTCATGAATATGAGTTGGCAGAGATTGCCAAAAATGTATTTTGATACAAATTCACTATCAAATTGATCACAATACAAATAAAAAATACTTGTCTGAGAAATATATTTGAAATACAAATATGTACCAAATACATATTATTTTACTTTTTATCTTTACTTTACCCCTTTTTCTACCCAATTTAGTCGTATTGCCAATTAATTCCTCCCCACACACATTTCTGTGTGTTGTCACTGATGTTGTATCCTACTGACTCACCTAGCAGTGATGGGCCCAATTGAGGAGGGGGACGGGGCTCCATCCAGGGTGGCTTGAAATCTGAGAGGGAGTATAACTATTCATTTGGGGTGCTATATCTCTCTATACAACCCATATTCATGAATATGAGTTTGCAGATATCTGCTAAATACATTAAGAAAAAAGTATTTTAATGCTGATTACAAATACTCTGTCAAAAGCTTTATCACAATACAAATACAAAATACTGGTCTGAGAAATGTATTTGACATACAAATACGTATAACGTACAAATACCTTCTTTTTTTTACCCCCTTTTTCTCCCCAATTTTGTCATATAATAATTAATTATTTCCCACACACATTTCTGTGTGTTTTCACTGCTGTTGAATCCTACTGACTCACCTGCTAGTGAGGAGCCCCCGCCGGGAGGACGTAGGTACATTTTTTTGGAATCTGAGAGGGAGCATTACTATTAATTTGGGGTGCTACTGTATATAAAGAACCGATATACTGTAGCCAAGCACAACCAAATGTAACTCTGCACATGACACCAAGTAAATTCCATCTGCTACCAGGAACAACATTTGCACACATGAGTTATGTTTACAGATCTCAATAATCAGAGACCATTCATGAATATGAGTTGGCAGAGATTGCCAAAAATGTATTTTGATACAAATTCACTATCAAATTGATCACAATACAAATAAAAAATACTTGTCTGAGAAATATATTTGAAATACAAATATGTACCAAATACATATTATTTTACTTTTTATCTTTACTTTACCCCTTTTTCTTCCCAATTTAGTCATATTGCCAATTAATTCCTCCCCACCCACATGTCTGTTTGTTATCACTGATGTTGTATCCTACTGACTCACCTGTTGGAGAGGAGGACCGATCAGGTAGAACCAAACCTGAGAGGGAATTGTACTATTAATTTGGGGTGCTATATACATACTGTAGCCACACACAACCAAATCTAACTCTGCATGTGACACCAAAAAGTATGTAAATTACATTTGCTACCAGGAACAACATTTGCACACATGAGTTATTTTTGCAGAACTCAATAATCAGAGACTAATCTTTTATATGAGTTGGCAATGATTGGCAAAAATAATTTTAAAAATGTATTTTGATACAAATTTGAATACTTTCACTATCAAATTGATCACAATACAGATCCAAAATACTTGTGTGAGAAATGTATTTGAGATACAAATACGTATTATGTACAAAATAATATTATTTTACTTTTTTGATTCTATTTTCTTCCCAATTTAGTCGTATTGCCAAGTAATTCCTCCCCACCCACATGTCTGTGTGTTATCACTGATGTTGTATCCTACTGACTCACCTGTTGGAGAGGAGGACCGATCAGGTAGAAACAAATCTGAGAGGGAATTTTACTATTAATTTGGGGTGCTATATATAGACAACTGATATACTGTAGCCACACACAACCAAATGTAACTCTGCACGTAACACCAAAGAGTATGTAAATTACATCTGCTACCAGGAACAACATTTGCACACAAAGAAGTGCAAAAGAAGTGCAAGAAGCAAATCTTTGCTTCTGGGGGTCCCTGGAACAACATATTTTGAGATGGGGGTCCACGGCCAAATACATATAATTATTGGGGTCCTTGACATGAAAAAAGTTATAACCACTGATAAGTTAGAAAAAACTAAAACTGTTGCCATTTAGAAGACATTTGTAGAACCCCCATGAAGCAAAGATTTGAGTTAAAATGTTCGCTTTAACAACTATATATGAACAGTCAGGTTTGCAGTTACGTGTACCTGTAGAATGAAGGGACAAGACACTTAGTTGCAGGAACAGTTTCATTCAAATCATTATATTAAAGCCTTTATCTGTGTTTTCAACCAACATTAGCTGCAAACAAACATATGACAGCAAATTATTCTACCAGAACTAAAGTAAACCAGCAGAACAACACACAATGAAAAGATTAGATACCAGCAGTAAAAATCTGTCTTTTGTTTATAAGAATAGAGCTCAAGCTCCCCGCAATCTTATGCTGCCAGGCTCCACTTCTTCACATGACTAATGAGATGTGTACGGATTTGCATGAGTTTTGGACAACATTTTAGGAGTAGTAGTAAACAAAACCCGCTAAATTTAGTCCATGAGCCAGAGCCCCAAAATTGAGCAATTATCATCGAAAGAGTGGGCAAAACCAAACCTATATTAAATTGTTCAGAGGGTCAATACGAGTAAATAAATGTATGATAACCTCACCACAGGAGCAGCTTTTTCATGGTTATCACACATTTTGTAATTTTCCCCATACGTACATGACAGGTCAAAAAATTACAAAATTTTAAAAAGAGTTATCATAATGAAACTTCCTGAGTTGATTACTTACATGAAGACAATGATTTATCGTATTACAAGTTTTCTGAAATTGTATATTTAAATATGCAAATTAGGCATTTAGTCCATGAGCCAGAGCCCCAAAATTGAGCAGATATTGAATATTCCCTCGTTAAAAACCTTTGAATCCAACATCTTAACAAAATGAAATAAGTATGTTGACTCTGGCTTTGTCCAATGTTGATTCTGGAAAGTTATGCAAATTTGGGCATATTTTCCTATGCCTAATTTGCATATTTAAATATACAATTTCAGAAAACTTGTAATACGATAAATCATCGTCTTCATGTAAGTAATCAACTCAGGCAGTTTCATTATGATAACTCTTTTTAAAATGTTGTCATTTTTTGACCTGTCATGTACGTATGGGGAAAATTACAAAATGTGTGATAACCATGAAAAAGCTGCTCCTGTGGTGAGGTTATCATACATTTATTTACTCGTATTGACCCTCTGAACAATTTAATATAGGTTTGGTTTTGCCCACTCTTTCGATAATAATTGCTCAATTTTGGGGCTCTGGCTCATGGACTAATTGAGGAAAATTGTGTTTTGAACCGATTTGGCACTGTGGAGATGCCATTCTTCCCAGAATGAAGCACTTGTACATAATGAATGTGTGTGTTAAAGGTAGGGTAAGTGATATTCCTTTGTTAAAATAAGTGTTAAATAACTAATATATTCTGATAGTAATCATATAGACTCTATATGATTACTATCAGAATATAGATATTTAACACTCTATATTATAGAGTGTTAGTTCAGTAGCAGGAGCTTTAACCTTTTAACAAAAAACTTTTTGTTTTAACAAAAAAATATCACTTACCCTACCTTTAAATTCTGTCTGAGAACTGCTGACAGTCCAAACAAGCATGTAATGCAGCTAGAGTCTTGTATGAGTTACAGTACAATTATATAAAACACTTAATAATAATAATGATAATGACACCATAGAGTTTGAGATCCTCATGGGCGTCCCTGGCCCCCTCCCTCTTTAAGACCTAATCCCTCTAAAAGGAAAAGAAAACCCAGAAAAGCGGCAAACATTTTGAGAATAGCCAATCTACTTGCTTACAACGCCTCGCTGCAGTTGTGAGCTTGTAGATCAGCTATTTTCACAATATGTACCGTATCTGTGGAACCGAGTCAAACTAATGTAATGCCTCATCAGCCTCAACTCTTGTGTGAGTGCTTAAAAAGCTTGTCTGGGGGGGGGGGGGTCTGAAAAGTTTGAGAACCAATGGTTTATGTCACAGAGCGGAGTACTTCACGCACACACGCACGCACACGCACACGCACACACACACACACACAGACAGAGGATAATCTGATTCTCGTTCATAAGAAAACATCCATTAACCCTAAAAAATAAAATGTTCTCCCCTGAGGACTGAACAGATATGTTCTGAACAATGTGGATATTATGATAGAAGTGCAACACAAACTCATAGCATTAAAGGACAAAACGTATACTTACTGATCACTGTAACCTTGTAGGTCTTGTTCTGCAGTCTGCCGTTTATCTCCACAGAATATATTCCATTGTCTTCTTCGGTCATATTTTTGATGACCAAATGTCCAGTTTCTTTATTCAATTCTGCGCGGTTTCTAAATGTCCCGTTGTAATCCACATCAGGACCAAAGCTCTGATCCCATTCTACTACCTTATCGAGGCCAAGTTTCCACAGGATGCCAGTGATGGGCTCAGTAAATGAGCTGTTATCTGGATGCAATTCAAGGATTCCATCCGGTTGGACGTACACATCGTGGTCTGTGGGTGAGGAGAAAATTATTTCAGTGGAGTTGAACAATTAAAGCGGTTGCTAATGTCAGATATAGTAAAAATGGATTTAGTAGTAAACATAATTGACCACAATACCATAATAATACCTAAACTCAAATGAACCAACCCTCGATTTGTACTGTAGTATGGACAAAATATCAAACACACAACCAGCAGGAGTACGTGTCTTGTTAATTTCAATACACAATATTGTATTGTATCTGTATAAATTTTCCTTTTGTACTTATTTATTTATTTAATATAATAAAATTAGTTTTCAGTTTTGATTCATACTACTATATAGACAACTGATATACTGTAGCCACGCACAACCAAATGTAACTCTGCATGTGACACCAAAAAGTATATAAATTCCATCTGCTACCAGGAACTACATTTACACACATGAGTTATTTTTACAGAATTCAATATTTAGAGACTATTCATGAATATGAGTTGCCAAAAATGCATAAAGTATTTTGATACAAATTAGAAATACTAGGTAAAAAAAAATCTCAATACAAATACAAAATACTTTAAAGAAATGCGTTTGAGATACAAATACGTATTACGTACAAATACACATTATTAGATTTGGCTTTGTACCCTTTTTTCTTCCCTATTTAGTCGTTATGCTAATTATTCCTCCCCAAACACATATCTGTGAGTTGTCACTGATGTTGTATCAAACTGACTTACTGGGAGGAGGAGGAGGACGGGGACGGGGACGGGGACGACGGGGACCCCTCTTACCTGAGGGGGAGTTTTACTATTAATTTGGGGTGGTATATATAGACAACTGATATACTGTAGCACAACCAAATGTAACTCTGAATGTGACACCAATAAGTATGTAAATTCCATCTGCTACCAGGAACAACATTTTTACAGAACTCAATAATCAGAAACCATTCATGAATATGAGTTGGCAGAGATTTCCCCAAAAATACACTAAATAAAGTATTTTGATACAAATTTAGAAATACTCTGTCAAACAATGATCACAATACAAATACAAAATACCTGTCTGAGAATTGTATTTGAGATACAAATACAAATTATGTACAAATACATATTATTTCACTTTTAGTTTTTCCTTTTTACTGATTAGAACTTAACTTGACAACCAGATAATATCTTATCTTATCTTATTCTAGCTTATCTTTTCTAGAGTTATTCAAGTTCATGTAAAGTTAATAAATTCCAGCCTTCCATCTTTTGGTTCAGTTCAACACTTCATTGCATTGATGCAGCAGGTAGATTCAGCTGTCACTATGTCACTCACTGCACTGTGAGATTAGATGCCTTGCAACTCAGAATGAAGCACTTATCATCATGTAAATGAAGTAAAGATAAAGCCTTTCTTCTGCTCTCATTACATCAGAGACAAGACAGCTTCGGTAAACTATATTTATCAATGGAGGTTATATTTTTTAGTCCACCGTAGTCTGTCTTTTTTAGGTCTGTTACTAAAATATTATTTAACTTTTTTAGGAAGGGAAGTGGCTTCTTCATTCTTTATTATGTATACTGTATATTTAAAATTTGACCATTAACAATTATTTGACACTCCCCTGGACTGAAAATAAAAACAATATATTTATATTTATAATAATATATAACTGAGTATTTTTTTAATTTTGTTAACCTTGACCCTCCCCTGTTCCCCTGTTTTCCAACAGTGGCCTCTGCCATGAATTTCAAACGGTCCTTTATAATCCACTGTGACAGAAAACCACATCACAAAAAAACATCAAGATACAGTTTTACGTTTTGCATGTTAATGTAGAATATCATATACAGTATATACCAGCTGCTATGTTATAAAATCAGCAGAGAGAGAGAGAGAGTAATTCAAGTTTATGTAAAGTTAATAAAGTCAGCCTTCCCCGTTCAGTTCAACACTTCATTTAATTTGATGCAGCACGTATAGGCTCAGCTGTCAATATGGCGTAATGTCAGACATTGCACTGTGGAGATGCCATGCTTCCCAGAATGAAACACATGTACATTGAATGTATGTGTTAAAGGTAGGGTATGTGATATTTATCTTTTAAAATAAGTGGTTAACACACACACACACACACACACACACACACACACACACACACACACACACACACACACACACACACACACACACACACACACACACACACACACACACACACACACACACACACACACACAGTCACCAGCCTGTCAACTGGAGAGCCAAGGTTCACATGTTCAACTACACTCGCGCCCGCCCGCCGGCTGGCCGGAGGAGTTTTTAAACCAAAAACTCCACAATCTCTACCGTAGCATGGACACAATCTCAAAGACTCAACCATACTGTTCATACAGCAGCAGTAAAATGTGTGTCTGGTTAATTTCAGTACACAATATTGTATTTATCTGTATTTATTTCCTTTTTGTATTTATTTAAATATTTTTAATCGTTTTTTGTTTAATCACATTTATTTTTTCTTTACTATTTATTTCTGTATTCATTGACACACAATGCATTCAGTTTGAGTTTTTACAAGTTCTTGTTGAAGTTGAAGTCATCACCTACCTGATGCCGTGTTGATTCCAGACACTGCCAACAGCCACACCACCAACCACAGAGCCCTGAGGCTCGCCTTCATGTTTTTAACAACGTTCCTAATGATCTTAAAATAATACAGACAGACAGCCAGTAAACAATATTAATAGTGCTTAATGTTGATGTTATATCTGTCTTATTAGACGTCAGCTCTCCTGTTCCAGATGGAAACTGAAGGGGTGGAAGTTACAACCAACTAATATGACACTTTTCACATGTAACTCCTCCCATACAGTGTAGGGCAAGTTGTTACAATTTATTATTAGATGGGAAAAAAAGAACACATAGGCAATCAAATAAATCACCATATATATATACATACATACGTATTGAAATCTTTTTTCATAGTTGATAGTGTAGTAAATTTAAGTAAAATAGTTGTATGTGTATCCCTATTAAGAGTAAAGTCACCTCAAATCAAGGCCTTCATTTTGACAGAAATGTCAAGTTAAGCACGACTGAGAATGGACTGAGTATTTTTTTAATTTTGTTAACCTTGACCCTCCCCTGTTCCCCTGTTTTCCAACAGTGGCCTCTGCCATGAATTTCAAACGGTCCTTTATAATCCACTGTGACAGAAAACCACATCACAAAAAAACATCAAGATACAGTTTTACGTTTTGCATCTTAATGTAGAATATCATATACAGTATATACCAGCTGCTATGTTATAAAATCATCAGAGAGAGAGAGAGAGAGAGAGAGAGAGAGAGAGAGAGACAGAGAGCGAGCGTGCAGAGACAAAAGGTTAATGAGAACTTTACATGGTGAAGACCAGATGTTCCATCTTATCGTATCTTATCTATAGTAATTCAAGTTTATGTAAAGTTAATAAAGTCAGCCTTCCCCGTTCAGTTCAACACTTAATTTAATTTGATGCAGCACGTATAGGCTCAGCTGTCAATATGGCGTAATGTCAGACATTGCACTGTGGAGATGCCATGCTTCCCAGAATGAAACGCATGTACATTGAATGTATGTGTTAAAGGTAGGGTATGTGATATTTATCTGTTAAAATAAGTGGTTAACACACACACACACACACACACACACACACACACACACACACACACACACACACACACACACACACACACAGAGTCACCAGCCTGTCAACTGGAGAGCCAAGGTTCACATGTTCAACTACACTCGCGCCCGCCCGTCGGCTGGCCGGAGGAGTTTTTAAACCAAAAACTCCACAATCTCTACCGTAGCATGGACACAATCTCAAAGACTCAACCATACTGTTCATACAGCAGCAGTAAAATGTGTGTCTGGTTAATTTCAGTACACAATATTGTATTTATCTGTATTTATTTCCTTTTTGTATTTATTTAAATATTTTAAATCGTTTTTAGTTTAATCACATTTATTTTTTCTGTACTATTCATTTCTGTTTTCATTGACACACAATGTATTCAGTTTGAGTTTTTACAAGTTCTTGTTGAAGTTGAAGTCATCACCTACCTGATGCCGTGTTGATTCCAGACACTGCCGACAGCCACACCACCAACCACAGAGCCCTGAGGCTCGCCTTCATGTGTTTAACAACGTTCCTAATGATCTTAAAATAATACAAACGGACAGCCAGTAAACTATATTAATAGTGCTTAATGTTGATGTTATATCTGTCTTATTAGACGTCAGCTCTCCTGTTCCAGATGGAAACTGAAGGGGTGGAAGTTACAACCAACTAATATGACACTTTTCAGATGTAACTCCTCCCATACAGTATGTAGGGCAAGTTGTTACAATGTATTATTAGATGGGAAAAAAAGAACACCTAGGCAATCAAATAAATCACCATATATATATACATACATACGTATTGAAATCTGTTTTCATAGTTGATAGTGTAGTAAATTTAAGTAAAATAGTTGTATGTGTATCCCTATTAAGAGTAAAGTCACCTCAAATCAAGGCCTTCATTTTGACAAATGTCAAGTTAAGCACGACTGAGAATGGACTGAGAATGGATTATCAAATCTTATCCATTTTCGAAACACCCAGTCTCTAGATTGTCTCCCTTACTTATTCTGACTACTATTAAAATAACAGGTTTAAATATAAACATTGCATCATAAGGCTATCTGTCTCTTCATCAGGATGTGGTTTCTCTGTAACTTAACAGATTTCTTACTGACATTCTGACAGGAAGCTGTTCTCATCAACACACCTTCTGAGACTACTTGCAATTATTACTTTTAACAAATCTGTTCTATTTGCACAGATACTGGCCTACTATAGTAGCGTGAAAGGAAAAGTCTGATATCCTGTAGTTTTCAGTTTAACCCACTTTTTACCTTCCAAGTCTCTACCTGCATTTATACAACAGGCAACATGAGGTGAACATGAGTAAATATTAACAGTCAATCCATAGTTAACCTCTGAAACCCATGCCTTTTTTTTTTGTTTCAAAAGAAAAAAAGTCTGGGGGAACCTTGCAGGAACGGTGGTGGGGGGGGGGGGAGGCGGGGACATAGATTGGTGAAGCAATAGGAATAGGCGCTGGTACCGAGCGCAAGGCTTTGGATCCGCCCTTCAAGACCTTCGATAGGGCTGGCTCCTCCAGTCTAATCCATAGTAGATTAAAAGCTCTATTTATGTGGCACTACGAAAGTGACATGTAACTAGGCAGATGCCCATTTAGAATGCATGCCCCCCTTGTACCTGTTGTACTGTCTGTCTGTCTGCCTGCCTGCCTGCCTGCCTGCCTGCCTGCCTGCCTGCCTGCCTGCCTGCCTGCTTGCCTGCCTGCCTGCCTGCCTGCCTGCCTGCCTGCCTGCCTCCCTCCCTCCCTCCCTCTCATGCCCATATGGAGATCTCGGTATCTGTCTCTGTGTCCCTTTTATGCCCATAAGTAGCTTGGTGGCGTCATATCGAGTGACTTACTTGACTTAAACCCTTTTGCTCTTTGGGGAGCATAGGTCATTTATGAATTCCTCCAGCTGGTTCGGTGTTGGGCGATCTTTTCTGCTTCCTTCCAAGATGTTCCTTTTTCCCTGAGTTCCGCCTCGACAGACTTTTTCCAGCTGTTTCTGGATCATTTTGCTCGTCATAGCGAGCACAATAATAAATACAATCTATTTCACCTCTGGTGGCACAATTGCCCTGTTTGCCCAGCGCATGCACCGCCCCTGTGTACAGTTGTAGCAGCTTCAGGGTGTTCAGGCCTGCTGGTGAACTTCTAACATTGTGAGCTTGTAGATCTGCTATTTTCAAAAGGTTTCATACATTTGAAAACTTGAAATGGGACATTCTGCATATTGAGTACTTTTACTTTTGGTACTGTAAGTACATTTTGATACCAATACGTTTGTACTTTTACTCAAGTAAATTTAGAATTCCGGACTTTTACTTGAAACAGAGTATTTCTACATTGCAGTATTGATACTTTTACTTAAGTAAATAATGTGAGTACTTTTTCCACCACTGGTGTTGTGTTTGTATTACAGTTGGTGTTGTATCTTAGTTTGTGGTTGTGGTGTGTGTTGCACGTTGACATTTTCCCAGAGTGTTTCATGCCATGCTCTGTCTCTACGGTGAGAGTCTTACCGCTGGTTTCTATGTTTCCACTGAGTGTTGACGTGAACTGATCAGTGTGACCTCATCGGCTGCAGCCACACAGTTTTATAGAACCCAGGGAGTGTGAACCATCCTTTCAGACAGTGGTTCTCAAACTGTGGGTCTGGGTCCCTAAATTATTTTGGGGTGGGTCCCCAGATTATTTGCTTGGTGTGCAACATTGTTTTCTCACTCAACAGTGAACAAACCAACATACGGTATAAGTGCACACAGGGTATCTGCACATTGCCAGAGTGGAAATCTCTTTGTTGTTGCCAGATGTTGAGAGAAATAAGCAGCCAGTTATATGAAAACAAGCCCTAAAGAGGTGACTAGAATACGTTAGCACTTTAAACCTATACAGTACATTGGCTATTTGAAACTAGACGATCTTCAAGCTCACAGTGAGCTTGTAGATCTGCTATTTTCAAAAAGATCTTGAAAAGAAATAGTTAAATAGTATTTGGAATATATATATATATTTATATATATCACCATATATATTGTCGCCGGGCGGTTTACGGAGGTATGTCCGTCCCGTATAGGCTCTCTGACTAACAGGTAATTTCCTATCCTAGTGAACTAAACCTTCAATTCACTCATAGGAAGCACATAAGCCTATGGCGTAAGATATTCACTCCAGCTCGTTAACCAATCTCCATCTTAAGGCCACACCCCTTTTCAGCTATAGGCATCGACCAGGAACAACCCATTAATCCCTCGATGCCTATAATCACCTTAATTACTATTAGCTATCCTACTAATCGCATGCAAGTTATTGTGATTACTGGTTTGATTATTCTGAATGTATTAATAATGTCTAAATCCAGGGTGTTGTTTCTTGAAAATGACTAAACCCTTTTAATCAATACCCAAGGTGGGGTTAGAGGTAACCCATAAAATCCCATAAAATCCTTATATATATATATATATATATATATATATATATATATATATATATATATATATGCACAAATCTATTTTACTCTTTGAAAGAGATAAACCAAATAAGGGGAATTATCCCCAAAGTGTGTAAAATAACTCAGGTATGCAGGTAAAAGTAAGTAGATTGAATACAATGTTCAATTAAGCTGTTACAAATTAATCCATATCACATACATGAGAATATTAAAGTTCTATCCAAATAGATCTCAAATACATAGGTACCCTTACCCTCCCATGCTGTGATAAATCAAGACATAACTAAAATATCACCTTCTGGTAGTTCCTTCAAATAATCCAGATTCCTTCTTTCTACCTGTTGTCTATTTTAAAGCAGAGCGAGGTATAAGGCGTACAATCTTTCCCTCGCCTGACTACAACCTAATAATAGGCTATAAAGGGTGAGGCCCCTTATAAGACCCATCATCAAATTGGGAGATCTTTTAGTCTAATACACGCACTACGTTTTTGGCTGATTTTTCTACCCCATCTATTATTAAGCATCTAAATTCCATATTCGTACAAGTCAGAGGCTAATTCCCCAACTCGGGTGATATGGTGAGATTACTTTAACATACCCCAGGTCTCTAACGACAGCGCGCAAAGTCTCTCAACAACTTGCTCTCTGAACATTGTTTATAAAGGGCATTTTGGCCCATCCTATTTTTCCTACCACCCACGTTCTCTTGACCATATCCCATTTATTACCCCATGGTCAGCGTGACTGTGCTTGATGCGTCATGACCCTTTTAATCTATGTTTGGGACATATCACCTCTTCCCTATTCTTACACACTATTTCACCATTATGCAATACCCTTAGGGAAATGATGTTTCCATAGTCTCAGTAGCTATTACCCTATACACTAGTCGTGACCATTATTTTCCTATGTATACTATTTATCTCAGTTTACTTATCGTCAGTTAAAGGTATTTGATTTGCTTTGGTTAAAATAAGTGTTAAATAGCTCTATATTCTGATAGTACTCATTGCTATAGAGTGTTTGTTCAGTAAAAGGAGTCTCCTTGTCTCTCCAGCTCTTTATAAAACAGTTCAGTTTCAGTTTCATTTCCAATTTTATCCAATCAGGATAGAGAACTCAATCTGGATATAGATTAAACAAGTGAAATTGGAAGTGATGCCACTAAGAAATGAGCAGGCAAAATTGGAACTGGAACAATATAAAATGAAGCTTAAAAATGGGTACTTTTTCCTGATTGGCTGAGATTTTGACACCTACCGGAAAATGTATTTTCTGTTTATTAAAGAGCTGGAGAGACGGGGAGACTCCTGTTACTGAACAAACACTCTATAGCAATGATTACTATCAGAATATAGTGCTTTAAACTTTTAACAAAATACTTTTTGTTTTAACGAAGAAATATCACTTACCCTACCTTTAACTAACCCACATGAACTATTATTTAAGTATAAAGCATTTACTCTTCACCCCACTATCGCCTAATCAGTGTATTACTGTGCTACACCCAGTCTGTCTAGTAAGGCCTTTCCTCCCCCTTGTAATACTACGTTACCTTCTATCTTTATACTTTCCTCCCTAACACTCCTTTCAGTGATTACTTCTTCCTTACCACTTCTTCTAGTGATTAACACAATCTTTAAGAATATAGCAAGCATTACCACACTTTATCATTATTTTGTTACTCCATCTCTTCTTATTTCATTTACCTTTTACTGTCTTTAAGTATTTTTATTCTTATAGAGAGTAGAGTAAAAATAGTAGAGTATTTCTACTCTTTCTTCTCAAAGTCACACTCTCTCTGCTTTTTGGCTCCTCGCCCAGCTTTCATGGTTTCCTGTCCTCCACTAGAAGTTCCTCTTTTCTAGCTGTTTCTTTCACTGCTAACCTATTTCGTCATTCTCACACACACTGTCGTGGCCCTTTTCTCACATCTTAATTTTAACCCCTTGCATTCAAGCTTGAAACAGAAACAGATTTTAAGTACCCTCCTCAGTACTCAGTTCATCAAATTAACACAGTTTAGGCATAAGGCATCCATACAATGAATATATGAAACAATATGGTGGAGGATCGCTCTGATCTCCCTCATCGCCAACTGATTCTCTTATGGACTGTCCGGTGATGATGGAGGGGTAGGTGAATTCCCCCTTCCTGGAGTGGAAGGCACGTAGACCAGGGAATGATGCAACCTGGTGATGATGCGGCCTGGTGTAAAATCTCCTCATCTCTTAGGGTCATCTCTGAAGGCCCCTGAGCTGCAGAGCTGGGCCCTGCTCTGTTACGGGGCATAGCGCCATCTGAAGGCCCCTGAGCCGCTGAGTTGGGCCCTCCTTGACTGTTATGGCGCATAGTGCCATATGAAGGCCCCTGAGGTGTCGGTACCACATAAGCTACTTGTTCGGCTTTTGCCAGCCGCTGATCTCGATTCATGCAAACAACTGCCCTCCGGGCGACAATATTTATTAATTCAGAAGGGGGTCTGCGAAGAAATAAAACGCAACAACCAATATTTACAAGCAACTTTACAGGAAAAACAAGCCCAAAGTCGCATTTAATAAGCGGACATGGCAACCCACAGATCAGCTGTGTAGGCCTACACTACTGCGTTTTCAATCAGTGGTGTGTCACCGTCTAAAGGCAAAATTAAAAGTGAGAACGCAACGGCACTTTGACGTTTTCACTAGAGAGCGTTGTCGCCTAAACGTGGCCGTTGTGCATTTTTAAACTTGCATTGCAACACATATGTATCAATTGGAATGAGTGGGGGTGGATGGATGGTTCATGTGGGTTTATGCAGGCAGAGTGTGTGTGAGGATGGGTGAGGTGGTTTATGCAGGCAGAGTGTGTGTGAGGATGGGTGAGGTGGTTTATGCAGGCAGAGTGTGTGTGAGGATGGGTGAGGTGGTTTATGCAGGCAGAGTGTGTGTGAGGATGGGTGAGGTGGTTTATGCAGGCAGAGTGTGTGTGAGGATGGGTGAGGTGGTTTATGAAGGCAGAGTGTGTGTGAGGATGGGTGAGGTGGTTTATGCAGGCAGAGTGTGTGTGAGGATGGGTGAGGTGGTTTCAGTGGTGAGAAGCTACTAATAGCTCTTCTTAGGAACCAGCACAGAGCTTATCAGATTGATAGATCTGCTTCATAGCCGTTATATTACACATTGAGCAACGGTGCGCCTCGCAAGTCTGGATGTTATGTTTGTGACGTCTGCAGCCCGCGGTCGACCGACCCACCCTCTAGGTAATTTTAATATAAGATGTTTGCCTATAATGTCAAAGTGTCCATGAGCAAGACTCAACCCCTACTCAACCCCTTTTGTCACATTTCTAAGCCAATAATTTGATGACCGGCAGCGGTTCAGGTAGGGGAGACAGAGAGTCTCCTTTGTGTGGAACCGCTGCCTACCGGTCCGCTGATCATCAAATTATTGGCTTGAATGCGACAAAAACTAAAACATATTCATGAATTCTCCATGGGGTGACTAATCCATAGAAAAAATAATAGTTTTTGGGTGAACTATCCCTTTAAGCAGAAATGTAGGACTGCCCCACCACCCTGCTCACATAGAAAGATGATTAGTAGACAAGACACTCCCATGATGACAACCCTAGAATATAGTGTGGCATCACAGCTGACTGATACAATGTTTCTACTGTAAGTACTGCTACAACCTGTCATAATAAAGACTCTAGAATATAGTGTGGCATCACAGCTGACTGATACAATGTTTCTACTGGATGTACTGCTACAACCTGTCATAATAAAGATTCTACAATATAGTGTGGCATCACAGCTGACTGATACAATGTTTCTACTGTATGTACTGCTACAACCTGCCATAATAAAGACTCTAGGCTGCCATCTAGTGGAGACAGAAGTACAGACTAATCTCTCATGAAACACTTAAACCCTGTACAGTTGACCGGGGTCCCCCAGGGCTCTATATTTGGTACGCCACCTTTTTCCGTAGACGTGTGTGCCCGGTGAAATATATCTATTTCTAACTCATGCTGTGTCAAACTGATTGAGATGCATCTCCTATATTATAATGTAATAATGTATATCTGCAAAGTAACTAGTAACTAAAGTTTTCAAATAATTGTAGTGGAGTAAAAGTACAATATTTGCCTCTGAGATGTAGTGGAGTAGAAGTAAAAGTATTGGAAATACTCTAGTAAAGTAAAACTACCTCAAAATTCTACTTGAGTACAGTACTTGAGTACATGTACTTAGTTACTTTACACCACTGGCACTAGCCATAACAACCTTACAGGCTTATGCAAAGAGTATTTATTTTTTGGACTGATGATAGGTTCTTGGTTTACCTATGATCCTAGATTACTATTGCTATGCATTTAATGTATTAAATTGCTTGCTTAATGAAAGTGAAAACAATTCAAAACATAGGCTGTGCTCAGGGTGGAAATTCCCATAAGTGGACACCGACCCTAAAGTAAATAGATTAATAAAACAATCAGAACAATGAGAATAAAAACAATTCACCACATAAACCCAGTTGACTGGAGTCCCACAGGGCTCTAAATTGTCTAGGCACCCTCCTTTTTACCAACGCGGAGGAGACACGCTCCCAGCGCCCACAGCGTCTGTAAAACAGCTTTATAAAGAAAATAGCTGAGTTTTTTTTGTAGGCAATCATGTCTCATAATTATCTCCAGTGATGAATCTTAATGCAGAATACATCCAAAGATTTGAGAGTAGATCTAGACCAACCCATAAAGATAATAATTCACACAATCATTTCTTGATGTAAAAGAGGAAAAAAAAGAGGGTGACAATAGGCTATCATTTATTTTCATTGAGTACTTTATTAACAGTTTGCCAATAGTACAGTGGTACGATATTACAATGAATGTCCACAGCTTTTTATGACACATGACACACTCATGACTTTTCAGCATGTTTCAACATTTCAGCACCATATCAACAAAGTAGGCCTAATTAATTAATGGCATTGCACCGACATTATGCTAGAAGACATGTATTGATGATCTCACAAGAGATAGCGTGCTACAAGCACTAGCAGAACGCGTATAGGTTTTTAAAAAACATCTTTTTGTCTATTTTAATTGTGGAGGCACCATCTCGCTCCCTCTCTCTGTCTCTCTCGTTGACTGTGCCTTCACTCCATGGAGTCGGTGCTGCTATTTGTGCATCATAGATTGCTAAAAAATGAAGAAAGAAGATGGAAAGAAAAAAAAAAAATAGTATTACAACCACGACAACATTATAGCTACAGTAAATGACAGCCTATTAGCCTGTTATATAGTGAACAAAGCACACAAGTGCATGCAGAAAAAAAAAACATTTGTTTTTCACTTACCATTTATTGCTTTAAGAGGAAGGTGCTACTCCTTGCAGATGAGCGGGTGATGAAGGTATTGGCTATGACATCCAGGTCCAGTTCCTCAAATGCCACTTGTTTGTGACAGTTTAACAGAGCAAGGGGACTGAGTCTCGCTTGCCCCATTGTGGATCGCAGATAGGTTTTCAGTCTCTGCAGGCCTGAACGTGACCTTTCTGAGCTGCATGATGTCACAGGGATAGTCAGCACTTGTTTCACCAGTCTTGTGAGCTCCGAGCAAACAGCTCTGGATCTCTCTCCCATATCACCTTTCAAGAACTCGACTACATCATGAAACGTAGACAGGCAAAGTCCTTGTCTCTCTGCCATGTCGATGCAAATGTCACGATGCAGTGTCAGCCTGACTTCGTCAAAGTCATTTCCATAGAACTGCACTATGCGTTTGCAGTCGCCCTTTCCGACCACAAAATACTCGACATCTTGCATGTGTTTGAACACAGAAGCACTGAATCTGCAGTTCAGGGATGACGATGCTGTGTCCAGGGCCTTAAGGTATTGCTCTCTGTACATTTCTTCTGGCGTTTGGAAGGTTTGTGGAGGTGCACGTCCATCTTCTAATGGTCTGGGAAACCTTCTTGGCAGAGCTGGGCTCTCCAAGTTCAGGTCATTCGCTGCTGCAGTGGTGCTCCCCCAAAATTGCTGGAATCCTTCGCGAAGAGAAGAGAACTCTTCTCTGAGTGTGTCCACCATCTGTCTTGCTTCCTGCAGGGGCAACTGGTGGTCTTGGAGCGCGGCATTGACCGTTTCCATGAGCGAGAAGATTTTCAGCATGAGTTGCAAAGAGAAAAATGTGCTAAACTCCTGTAGGAGCACAAACAGAGTTTTGGCTTTAGATCCTGCCTCGCTTGTGTCGTTTAAAGACATGTCCTTGAGAAAGTCCATTAGCTCACTGTAGTTGGACGAAATGGATTGCAACGAGGCCGTTTCCACTGTCCAGCGGGTGGGGCGCAGGGGTCTCGAAGAATGTGTGTCTTCTCCTTGGTACTCCTTAAACCAGGCGAGTCGCTTTGGTCTGATCAGTGTTATTATGTCACGAACAACTGCCATGGAGATGCGGCACGGCGTGATGTTTTGGCCGACATCCTGCACCACTAAATCCAGAACATCTGCGGCGCCATGGACGTACAGTGCTCGGGGCTCCAGTTCCTGCATGCGGGCTTGTAGAGACGTTCGAATGCCAGAGAGATCTGCGGCGCCGTCGTAACATTGTCCTCTGCATTTACTGACTGGCAGTGAGAATCTCATCAAGACGTCTTTTAACAGCTGAAACAGCGGGTCTGCTGTTGTTTCCGGTGTCTCGTGAAGCCCAACAAACAGTTCCTCTGTCTCCAGATCGTCTGTCACGAAACGAATAGAGACAGACACTTGCTGTTTGCCTGTGACGTCAGCTGTCCCGTCCATCATCACGGAGAAAAAGTCAGCAGACCGTATTTCTTCGATAAGTATTCTCTGCAAATCGTGAGCCATGATTTTTGTCATTTCGTTAAGGATGTCGTCAGATACCCATTTACTCTCCTCGCGATCCAGCCATGCCCGCAGCTCTGGGATATTATCTTCGGCAGGAAAGTTTAAAGTAAAGTTTAGTAACGAGGTCAAATTGGACTCATCGTCTGTTGTTCCATCGTCTGTAGTTCCATCGTCTGTTGTTCCATCGTCTGTTGTTCCATCGTCTGTTGTTCGTCCAATGGCAAATCCCTGGCATGAAAGGAACTGAAGACAGGCTAAAATGCGCAGCAAAGCTTGTCTTGCAACAGCCATCTGCTTTCCTTCCTTTGCCGTCTCGGCAGGTCCTGGCGGTGGGGTCTCGCCGTCGGCGGCGAAATGCACTGTTGTCTGGATGCATCTCCTCTTTGCTGGTGGTGCCTTCATCTTGTAGTACAATAATAGTGAGTGTTCTCTGTGCCCCTTTTATACTGTACCTGCCAGGTGAGTACAGGGGATGGCCCCATGAAGACAAAGCCAGACATTTGCATGCCTATGGCCGAGGGCCGCCCCACTGAATGGACACGGTGGTGATTGGCTGCCTGTCCTTGATGGACTATAGGAGCCAATGGACGGGCAGCCCACGTATCTATTGTTGTCGGGGGCAGTGATGGAAAAAAGTACTCAAATACTTTACTTAAGTAAAAGAATCAATACTACAATGTAGAAATAAAAAGTAAAAGACCGGAATTAAAAAATGACTTGAGTAAAGGTACAAAACTATCAGCATCAAAATATACTTAAAGTACCAAAAGTAAAGGTACTCATTATGCAGAATGTCCCATTTCACAAGTTTTTAAATGTATAAAATGTATAAGGAGCTTGTAGATATATTTTCAAATAGGAAAAGTTTAAACAGGGCTGAAGTGGTTAATGCATGTTTTGTAATAATAATTAAAATCTAGAAATTAACTAGTAGCTAAAGTTTTCAAATAATTGTAGTAGAAGTAAGAATACAGAACATTTAAAATACTCCAGTAAAGTAACAATTCCTCAAATGTGTACAAAGTACAGTATTTGAGTAAATGTAGTTAGATACTTTACACCACTGGTCAGGTTTTTTTGTCTGTCTTTTCTTTCAAGCTTTAACTGCAGTGTGTGTAAATGTAGAAATGTAAAGTGTGTATAAAGTAGTTAAATAAATGCAGAGAGCAAAACTGCTTCAATGATTCATTGATGTAAAAGAAAAACAAAATAGGATGACAATATATATTTGTGAAAGTTTTATTTTAATCTCAGTTGTCATAACAGCATAAAAGCATCTACCACAGGAACATGCTGGATGTGGTGTTATTGGTCAATTTATCAGAGCTATAACTTATCCTTTTTGGTTTACATTCTTGCATCCATGTAGGAGGGTAACTATGTTAATCACACCAATCTGCTCCATTGTGGATAAGATGCATGCATGTTTATGTCCATCCATCATCAAAATCATTTCCATCATGCAAGCAGGAGGATATGTTAAACACAGCGTCAGACACATAGGCCTACACACCCACAACACATACACCCCCCCCCCACACACACACACACACACACACACACACTGATTTATTTTGGGTCATTTTATCATTGCACACACACACTTTCCACAATAACAACCCAGGAGAGATTGCAATAGTAATGTGTCATAGTTTGGTCCCTTAATCATATTAAATGTTAATTTGAGTGTATTGCAATGCAACTCATTGCAATACAGAGCTTGTAGATCTGCTATTTTCACACAATGTTTGCCCCAGAATAGGTACAATATAGGGTTGAAGGGTTAAAAAGGATAAAAGCAGTGACAGTTAATACAAGTTATATTGAAAACTCTGAACTGACTCAGTATTATGAGTGTTAGTGACGTCAACTTATATTGTTTTGAACTATTAACTGTGTGGATGTGATCATGTCTGTGAACAACATTAAAGCAGGTAGGTAAAACAATCGAAAATAGATGAGTTTTTTTGGTAGGCTATCATGTCTCATAACTATCTCCATGATGAATCTTAATGCAGAATACATCCACAGATTTGAGAGTAGATCTAGACACACCCATAAAGAAGTTCAATACAGAGAGAAAAACGTCCTCAATAATTCCTTGATGTAAAAGAAAATAGAGGGTGACAATAGGCCAGTGGTATAAAGTAACTAAGTACTGTGCTTGAGTACAATTTTCAGGTACTTTTATTTTACTGGAGTATTTAACATTTGCAATATTTTTACTTCTACTCCACTAAATCTCAGAGGAAAATATTTTACTTTTACTCCACTACAATTATTTGAAAACTTAAGTTACTAGTTACAGCCCTACTTAAACTTTGGCAATTTGAAAATAGCCGATGTACAAGCTCACAATGCGCGTTGCGAGCTTGTACATCTGCTATTTTCAAAGGATTTTTATATATTTTATACATTTGAAAACTTGTGAAATGGGACCCTCTGCATAACCAGTACTTTTACTTTTAGTAATTTAAGTACATTTTGTAATACTTGTATTTTTACTCAGGTACATTTTGAATTCTGGACTTTTTCTTGTAATAGGGTATTTCTACATTGCAGTATTTATACTTTTACGTAAGTATAACATTTTAGTACTTTTTCCACTACTGCAATAGGCTATCTATTTGTAAAAGTGTTGTCTCAGTCATAACATCATGTAACATCAGTCTAATTCCACAGGAACATGCTGGATGAGGTGGTAAGTGGTCAATTTATCAGAGCACAGTTGTCCTTTGTGGTTTACATTCCTGCATCCATGTAGCAGAGTAACTATGTTAATCACAGCAATCTGCTCCATTTTGGACAAAATGCATCTTTATTTACATCCACGCTGCATGTTGTGTTAATGTGTCAATGAATCAGAGTCCATTGTTGAGTGAATTGTTACTCTCATGCAAGCCGGGGGATATGTTAAACACATCGTCGTACACACACACACACACACACACACACACACACACACACACACACACACACACATTGATTTATTTTGGGTAATTTTATCATTGCATACTTCCACAATATGGTACAGTCAATCTAAACTAAAATGACCCAATCCATGCAGGATAAATTGCAATCGTAATGTGTCATAGTTGTATTGGTCCCTTGTACATCATATATTAAAGTTTACCTTCATGGATTTAGTGGAACACACTTTTTACAAAAAGGTCTGGGTAAAATGTTGTTAATTATTGAAGAGTTTATGTACAACTATCCTAAAATATTTGGTGCTTGTGGAGCAATCTCCATTTGTGGATTTCCCCTCATTTTAAATATGTTTAAAGAGGTGGTGCCATGGTTTTGCACTTTTTGCACTGTTTTTCATGTGTCTATGAGGTTGATAGAACTTCTTTACCCTGGTCGTGTTTTTATGGTGTTTTATGTCTTCTCTGACTATTTTGAGTTTCTCCCTGGAAGCTGAAACCTTGAGGGTCAAACGTGCCAATAGAAAAACAGCACTTTAATGACACAGTAAAATTATACCCTCCCCCTCATTATCATAACACAACAGGTGTGGGCATGAGGAGGAGGAGGGACTAGGACAGGTGGGTGGTGCTAAGGTGGTGGAGGAGGTGCTAAGGTGAGAACCAGGTATACTTAATGAACTGGAGGCGTGTCCACATAAAACATAATTTTAACACTTTCTGTACACTTTTTTGAAACAAATCTTCCTCCTAGTAATACCTGATGATTATGTTTTAGGGGGGAAAAAATCACTGAAAATCATGGCACCCCGTCTTTAATGATAGAACATTTTCATCATCTTCATCATCAATTAAAAGAAAAAACACATAATACACTTCTCAAAACTCTGATGAATCTATTGCCTTTTTATTAAGGTGCAAAGTACACATTAAAGGGACAACGTTTCGATCTTGGTCATCTTTGTCAGGTCCCGGCCATGCCAAAGACTTGACAGAGGAACTAGCAGAAATATCAGTTCTGTATGACAGTGATATATATGTTCAGGCCTGTTTTTTGGGCCTGTTTAAAAAAAACAGGCCTAAAAACGTTTTTAAATAGTGTTAAATGGTTGGATAACCACTGTCAGCAATATTCTTTTGTGCTTCACATTTTAAAACCCTGCCTTTGACCTTCTTTGATTGATTGTGTGTTTTAACCATGTAGCACTCTGGGATTTCCTGTGAATGAAAAGCACAAAACAAATACAATTTGTTATTATTTATTATATGACTGCCACCACAACACTGAGTTACAGTAAATGCATGTGAAATATTCTACGTCAGAGCCAAGCGTATGGATGACAAGCCCAAAATAAGTGACTATAATGGGCCATATGAGCACTTTAAACCTATATGCTGTACATGTATCTACATGCTCGCAACGCGTTGCATCTATTTTTAACAAAATATGTGTCATCTCTGTCGGGTGGAAACCTGTTTTTTTTCCGGAAACGTTTTACAAGCTCAAGACGCTCTGCGTTTCAAGCTTGTAGATCTGCTACTTTTGTGTGACGCTGTACGATCGAGTAGGGCGTTAATAAAAAAAATTGACATAAGAGGTTTCTGCCCGACAGCAACGATATGTAGTAATTATGTATACTTTGACTAGTACTGTGGTACCCCCCCCCCCCCACACACACACACACACAAACACGCCGTCCGGGGGTGTGTGTAGTGTGTAGCAGTAGGACTGGTACTTAATGATAACAATAGACCAGACCACACCCACCCGGCTTTGCACACGGTCCTCAACGACCCTCTCATCACACACACAGTATATAGATGGGTTTCTTTCTCAGCCTTCATTTCCTGTCTCACTCTGTAAGTGTGGAAGTGACTGCAGCAGAGACCTGCTTTACCTGAACAGCTGTGTGGTTGTAATATAGTAGCATACATGCAGTAATATAGTAGTGTACAGTACGCTGTGTTTGCAACGTTGGTGTAAAGTAACTAAGTACATTTACTTAAGTACACATTTTGAGGAACTTTTACTTTACCGGAGTATTTAATTTTCAATACTTCTACTTCTACTCTGCTACATCTCAAAGGTAAATTTTGTACTTTTACTCCAGTCCACTACATTATTTGAAAACTTTTTACGTTACTAGTTACTTTGCGGATATACATTATGAAACACACATTGACCACTGTACCCCTATTTTATGCATAGGCTATTTGAAAATAGCCGATCTACAAGCTCACAACGCGTCGCATCGCGACGCGTTGTGAACTTGTAGATCTGCTATTTTCAAACATTTTAGTACCTTTGCTTTTGGCACTTTTAAGTACATTTTGATACCAATACTTTCGTACTTTTACTCAAGTCAATTTTGAATTCCAGACTTTTACTTGCAGAGTATTTCTACATTGCAGTATTGATACTTTTACTTAGTACTTTTTCAACCACTGTGTTTGTAACTTACTGTTATTTTTCAGCCATGCAAGGTAAATGGGAACATTCGTCCACTCACCTGACGAGGGGAGGCGCTGTGACCGTCCCACATCCGTCTACGCTGCACACCTGGGAGGAAGCGGACGACAGGACCGAATGGCCCGCCCTGACCACAGAGAAGATGTTCTTCTACTACTCGGAAATGGCGGCCGTAGACAGTAACGCCATGGGAAACATCAAGGCCGCGTTCGTGTACCCGCATCTCCACGGAGACAAAGTGGGTCCTGTGCTGATACACAGACACCGCGGCTTTGTGTACTTGGAGGCCAGCGTTGGATCCGTCGTCCAGATGAACGACTCCTCCTGGCACAGTGCCTGGGTTCTGCTGACGGAGGACGGAGACGTGGAGACGGCGGGATGCAGCTGCGTTGCCGGGCAGGGTCCGTCGTGCTGCGTTCACGCCGCTGCCATCCTATGGACGGTATGTACATGTGTCTCAATGTATTTGATTGGCTAACCCCTTAAGACGAATTGAAGGAGAATTGATAGACTTTTATGGCTAAAGAAAACCAACCCAACATGTAAACAGTGATAACAACATGATCCCTAATGTAAAAAAGACATACAGTAACAGTTATCCATAGCATCCCATAACCAATATTCTTCAATAGTCAACATACATTTACTTCAGTCCCTGAATCCAGGGGATTTACATGATATGAAGGAGAAAAAAAGCATTTACGATAATATAACACAATATGAGCACAAACCCCCAACAAGCCGCCCTTGAAACCCTCCTGCACATGTAACTAGCTATTTTGTTAACCCCAACCCTTTTTTACAGTTCTAGAATTGGATGTAGTGTGTATTTTAATGTTATGCTTACACTTATGTCTTTTAATGTCTTTTCATCATTATGTCTGTCATTATATTTTCTAGGTGGAAGACGCTGTGAGGCGTGACGCTGTGAGGCGTAACGCTGCGTCCAAAATGAAGCGTGGTGGTGAGCACATGGTCAGGGGCGATACTGGCATCAGCTTCAAAGTGAAACGCCACAAAAGAAAGACGGTCTACAAGCCCTCAGTGTCCTCTGTCAGATCTGCCAGACCTGCTGGTGAAGTCACTCACTACGCCGACCATGAAGACTGGAGGCAGAGTCGCCTTCGCACGACTATGGCCCCGTTCTTCACCTGCATCAGCCACAGCTTTGTGTCCACACACTTCCACTCTCTACCCTCTGTTGGATCTGACCATGTGATGGAAAGTCACTAAACTGGCTCAAGAACTGTTATTATGTACAATCTTATGACAAACTTTTACTTGTAAATGGTAAATGGCGCATTTATATAGCCCCTCCCTACCTACAGGAATGAATTAGGCCCCCACAGAATTCCACCCGCACCCTCAAATCTACGTGCAGATTCCTCCTCGATGTCCCTGGTACAAATCTACGTACTATGGGGGACCGGGCCTTCTGCTCGGCAGCGCCGCGCCTGTAGAACAGCCTTCCTATTGACCTGAGAGCACCACAGACCCTGGACTCTTTTAAAATAGGCCTGAAAATGTTTTTGTTTCAAAGGGTATTTTCGTGTTGATGTAGTGATGTAGTTATGAAAATTCAGCACGCTATGGTTATTTCAAAGTATATGCACCATAGACATAATGTTATGAATGACTGTTTCAAGATGGCCGCGGTTGAGCTACGCTTGCGCCGCCCCCTTGAGCCATCTAGCCTTTATATATATCTATGGTTGTATCATGCTGAAGTATCTTGGAGTAAAAAGGATTATTGCACAACACCCGTGTGGTTATTCAATGTGACCATATAACAGCGGCCAAATGCATATAATTACGGGGGCCCTGGACAGGAAAAAGTTTGAGAACCACTGATATTATATCAACATTAAGTATTTAGAAGGCGTTTTGTAAAATCTGCCCCAGGTCTTAATGGGTTAAGATATTGTGATATATATATAACTACACTGGATCCACTGGATCAATTGGAACATATGGTTATTTTTTCCATTTCCTGATACATAAAAGGTTTCTACCAGACAGCGATGACATAATATAAACACAGACACTACTACATGGGAATGAAGGAACAGGTCTCACTTGCAGTGCTGTACATAACACAATGAAATCATTGTGAAAAAGCACAACATGTATAAAGTTTACTAATGTTTGTATAGCCACTATGTAGCCAGTACACTATATTTGACAGAAATATATCGGTGTCATTTCTTTCTTCAGAAAGTTATTATTTTTTTTCCTTTTTCCCCAACTCCTTCAGGGATCCGATAACAGAGTTGTTACAAATAGTACATCAATGTGCTGAAAAGTTTTTTTAACCATGACCAGAAGAAGAAACTGCTCATGAAAGTTATGGTGTTATAATGACAAATAAAAATAACCTTAATTAAATGTAATCAAAGGGAAAAAAATATGTCCACTGAGATAATCTATTTTCTTTCTTTCTTTTTTGAAAAAAAAAGGTTCAGAACCCAAGATATGATGTTTTGAAGATTTGCTGCTCCATTCACTTCTTGTTTAACTTCTTACTGAAAAAGGCTGTATCTCGGCTCCTAAGCACTTTTTTTTAACAATGTATTTTGGCCTTGGCACAGGGGTGATATAGCCAGAAATATTTTTGGCACTGAATGAGTTAAGACCCCATGAGTTTCAAGATGAGTTTTTTCATGAATTAAAATCTGAATGAATGTTAGGCTAGAGATAAGCTACTGTAAGACACACATGCACGCACACAAGCCACACACGTGCACATACTGACATTCTGAATGAATGTTAATATAACACCTCGTACACGCACATAAAAATGATGTAATTCATGCGCACCCATGCATTTCACCATGCATGAAATCCTGAATGAATAGTTTACTAATTTCTGCTTTGATCATCCATTCATAAATATGATAAATAAATGAGTTGACAATTATAGTAGTATGCATATTTATAACACTTTTACCCTGTTCAACACAGACCAGTCCTGTACAAGCATTAAATGATAGAGTAGAACAGAATAAAAACAAGTTATTGTTTGCACAGCATGACTTTTTAATGTTTTTTTAAGCAACCGGAAGTCGCTATCACTCCAACATGGCGGAGGCAGAGGGAGCTGGATGTTATAATGGGACTTGATGGGAGTGTCGTCTCTTTATAAGGTCAGTGTGATGCAGCCTGCCATGTTTTTACCCTGCTGTAGTTTTTCACCTGAAGTGGAAAACAAACTACAAAATCAGCCTATAGGGTGTCAGGCCCCAAGGAAACGCATCTGTGTCATTTTAAGATTTCTTTGGCTATTTTTGGAAAAATTGAGAAAATGTGTGCACATTTTTTATATAAATGTTTAACTCAAATCTTTGCTTCTGGGGGTCCCTGGAACAAAATATTTTTAGATGGGAGGGGGTCCGCGGACAAATACATATTATTTTGTGGGTCCTTGACGTGAAAAAAGTTTGAAAACCATTGATAATAGCAACATAAGTAAAAAATTTAATAGAAAAAAAACGTACAAAGACATTTTGTAAAATCCACAGAAGCAAAGATTTGAGTTAAAAACTTAAAAAGTACATATATATTCAAACTAAAGATTTGCACACATTTTCACGTTTTTTAAAAAAAAATAGCAGATCTACAAGCTCGTATATCTGCTATTTTTATATGCCAAAGAAATCTTAAAATGACACAGATGCGTTCCCGGTCTTAAAGGGTTAAATGACATGAAAGCACCAAGGCCTAAAACAACAACCCTGCAGCCAAACACCATGATGAAGATGAAGATAAACCAACACACTTCTCAAGGTGTGAAGATCACAAGATAAATCCTTCTCTTTAGGCCGTGTGGTGACCCATCAAAAAGTGCCTAGAAAATGAATTTCGTTCCCACGACTTGGATCTACTTTTTCAATGCATTTTTGCATAGACAATACCCTTGTGGACTTTGGGTTAAAATTTCTCCGCACAAAATCCTGCAGTATTTTTTCACAAGCCAGAAATGTGTATAAAAGTGAATAACCAAAAAACGAAAATCTTGTGCTGCTGTTTTTGCTTGTAAAATGTGTTTTTGGCAACACAAAATCCTTCTCAAATGTCATAAATACATGTACCTAACACCTGAAACAAGTGTTGGTGCCTTAGTGTACTCATATTTGAATTTTGATCATGAAATGTAGAAAGAAAACGCTTCTACTGAAGTGATCGGCGCCCAGCACAATGAAACATACACATAGTACATTTAGATAAAAGCTTATATTTCATACATAGAAAATGTCACAACCTACTGTGTACTGAAAGGTAGGGGAAAAAAGCAGCACTCCTTGGCCCAAAATGGCTGAAAATCAGCCCCCTAGATTGGAATAATGCCAAAAATGGACTAGACTAAAATAAATACACTAAAGCTCCAAATTATTACAACATATGGTATAAAATATTTATTAAAATACCAAAGTGTGTCACAGCATGTGTCATTTGTACATCAACCCTCCCACCCACCCACAAGATCAGGCCTTCTGTGTCACTCACAGGTATGAACAGAGAAATGTTGGTTGACAGTGCAACGGCAGCAAAATAGTATACAAATATGACAAAATATTAAAGTGCAGACTGCATCTCCTCTGGATGACCACTGATCACACCATGAATGGATTTGGGGCACCAACTTGACTCAATGCGTATGTCTTGCAGCATCACCAAACCTTTTTCCTAAAATACCTAGGAAGGACATGTATGTATGTTCAGAGATGTTGCACTTGGTAGGGCAGTGAAAAACCAGCTGGGGGAAATCAGGGGTCAACCTCCGCTTCAATTTATCCTGCCTGCAACATAAAATGTTAGGGAAAGATGAGCACAAGTGTGTAAGTAAAGATGTATTCACAATGATAGCCAATTTAGTTTAAATATACTCTTTTGTGAGGGAATACATCTATGATATACTTTTCAGCATAAAGGTTTTTGTTTTGTTTCCCAGAACTGTCAAAGACACACATGGTATTTGAGTTACCTGTAGTTTGAAGCATCAAGGTCCTCATGCTTCTTCACTGTGTTTACGAACATCCTTCGTAGCTGGTTTATTTTCAGCACCTCTTGGTCAACTATAAGCCATGGCGGATGACTCTCACAGAAGATCTTGTAGCGGTCATCGAAGGGTTGTTCATTTCCACACACACACACACACACACACACACACACACACACACACACACACACACACACACACACACACACACACACACACACACACACACACACACACACATTTTAACCATTTATTTATGTCCACATAAAGGAGAAACATACAGGGACACAAATATTATAGGTGCAGTAAGGTTACATTCACATAATCCTGGAATATGTTTTCATGATACAATAGGCATGTCACTCAGTACTCTATGGGTATAAGTAACACCGTCTCCGCCATGTATGGCGGCTGCCAATTACAACAGAGACAGCACAATACTTTGCCAACCTTTTTGCCTCCTTTTTGGGCATCCCAAGTTGTTGAAACCCTCTAACAGCCAGTATGTGGGTATGTCCTATAGGCTGCCAAATATAAAAACAAATAGTCTGCACCTAATAGCCCAGCTCTGAGATGGTATGTAGGAGTGGTTGGTATTTAATGATCTTGGTCATAAAGGCTTCCTCTAGGCTAAAGTCAAAGGTGCAGGCTATCTAATACAGACACTTCCCTGGACTCTTTATCAATCACAACATCTGGTGTATTAGCTGTTAACGATGTAAAGATGTCTGAGTTATCACAGAGATGGAACATGGATGAAATGACACGGGAATGTTTAAAATACAGTAATAGCACCCATACAATCATAAAATGACAAATCAATATTTGACAGTCCAATATTGACACGCATGTTTTGTTTACAATCTCTTACTTGGCCATATTGCCAATTAGCTTATGGGCTTTATCAGCACTGGTGAGATGCAGTGGTGGACAGCAACAAAGGACAATTACTTGAGTACTGTAGGTTTTTTAGTACCTGTACTTTCAGTGGTGTAAAGTAACTAAGTACATTTACTAAAGTAGGCTACTGTACTCAAAGTAGAATTTTGAGTTAGTTTTACTTTCACAACGTGATGTGTTTTGAGCTTATAGATATGCTATTTTCAATTGATTTTTTTCATGTGATAACATAAAAAATGATTTCAGTCTCATGTTAAAATGTGTCTCCCCCCAAATAAATCTATTGAAAATAGCAGATCTACAAGCTCACAACGCGTTGTGATGCGTTGTGAGCTTGTAGATCTGCTATTTTCAATAGATGTTTTTATCTGATAACACAATAAATTATTTCAGTCTCTCATGTTAAAATTCGAGTACCCCCCCCCCCCCGTGTGTGTGGCTCACCTGCTGCCGTTTCTGTTTGAGAGAGTTGATCCTTCTGCCGTTTTTCTCTCACATTAATCACATTAATGTCTTTTTGTCAATAACACGCTGGTAGAATGTTGCGTGAAACCCAGCGTCCTCAGGAGGCTTGTAAGAACCCATATCCACACAATGTTGACGTTTATAAGTAACGTTGACACACATTCTGTAGTAGCCCTGAAACATTCAACCATGTGTTTGCACTTTCTCCATTAACGGCCCGTACATCTACATAAACGTTCATATTTCAGATTTATAATGCTTACCTATGGCCATGGATGTTACAATTATGTACGGGCCAAGAGAAGTACCTATATCTTCCGTATTGTTCAATAAAAAGCATGTTAATCCGATCGGTGGCCATTTTCACCATATCCTTTCAACCACGCGACCCTATCGGATGGGAGGTGTATTGCACTCTGATACATTATAAATCTATGAGAAAATGGCCACCGATCGGTTAAGAATACTCTTTATTGAACAATACGGAATATACGGGTACTTCTGCGGGACCCTACAGAATTGTGACATTAGTGGCCATGCGGTAAGCACTTTATATTTGAAATCTGAACGTTTATGTAGATGTACGGGCCGTAAATGGAAAAGTGCAAACACCTGGTTGAAGTTCGGTCGGGACAGACGACCGTCGTGTATCCATGGCTAGTTGTAGTTATATCCCATCTTGTCCGTGTAAATTCCCGAACCTCTTCTTTCTGGACAGACATAAGATTCATATAGCATCGGTTCGAGTCCTTTTGACGTGCTTTTGAAGGATATTTTCTTTGTTTTGAGTTCTTTTCGTCGGACGTTAGCGTTGCCATGGCTGTTGTTGCAGGAAATGGTGAGAGTAACGAGGCGACCCCATTGGCTGTAACGGGAATCACGTGCCAAAAACCGCACCACCCCTTTGAAAGTATTACTACGCTGCTAAGAAAATAGTACCGACTTTTAAACACTGATTAAAAACAAAATGCGCCAAAACAGATGGCGAAACCTTTGTTTCTTACTTACTACCAATAGATCTTTTTTAAGAAGCAGAGATTATTTAGATCCACTTGATGGGAACGAAACTGAACGAAAAGAGCCTAGACAATAGGGCCTACTTTCTGGGAAACATTTTCAGATTAACTGAAGAAGAGAAAAAAACATGTACCACAGCAGAGATGACTGTCTAGACATCCTGTGGTTTAAGAGTTTTCAGGTAAACACTTTTTTTTCTAAATAACCTTTTTTAGACGAACCCAGAGAGGTGTAAGCTGGTGGTTCTCAGAGTGGGGTCCGGGGACAGCCAGGGGTCCTTGAGGGGGTTCCAGGGGGTCCCCAGACCCTTATGGGTCTGTAACTCTGAGAGTTAGAGTTATGGTGGTCTGTGGTCTAAAGCAGGGGTTCTCATAGTGGGGTCCGGGGACCCCCAGGGGTCCTTGAGTGGGTTTCCTCAGCAAAAAATATGTTCATACTTTATATCAAAATCAGTTTAACCCTATATCGGCTGTTAAAAGAAAATCATGAAATACTTTGAGAAAATGTTTTTTCCCATACCACATTTTTGACAAAAATGTGGTATGGGGGTCCCTGCCTGATACAAAGTATTTTCAGATGGGGGTCCGCGGCCAAATTAATTTAGGGGTCCTTGACATGAAACCGTTTGAGAAGCACTGGTGTAAGCTCCTCTCTGTAGAGACCATGTGAGACCTCATGGTTTGACCCACTTTAATTTACACTATTTCATGTAAGTTTAAAGAACCAAGCTGTGAGTGTAGTTTTTATCTTTATAACTCAAAGCACATTAATCATTGATTATAGGGCAGCACATAAGTTGCATAATTTCAGCTTCAATGATTTTATCAAACGTTGGCCTATTAGCAAAAATAATTATTTCTATAACTAATATATAATCAACTGTATCCTCCTAAGACCTGGCATCCACATGCGTGCAAATCACATTTTGGGTTATAAACCATACAGTATGGTGTCTGTGTGCTGTCCTGGGGACCACAAAGACCTGGGGACCACAGTGTCCTGGGGACCACAGCGTCCTGGGGACCACAGCGTCCTGGGGACCACAGAGACCTTTCTGTCTTGTGGTGTGGCATGGCGTGGCATGGCATGGACGTGGCATGGGGCTGCCATAGCTGAGTGGTGGTTAGTGAACCTGCCTGGGGAGCCAGAGCCCCTGGTTGTCCCAGGTACGATTCCAGGTCAGCAATGTGTCGATGTGTGTCCCTGAGCAAGACTCTTAACCCCTAATTGCTCCGCGCCCCTTGAGGGCTGCGTTCAGCTGGGTTGAGTTTTTTTTTTTTACAAAAACAGCAAATACAAATGAAATCGTTTTGAGACACTGACAGTCTGTGTTCCATATTTTAATGGCAGTGAAACCATAACACATAACACTCCAAGACAGTTGAAAGCTATTATAACATCAAAGTCGCAGAGCATTATTATATAATGGTTAGTAACGAAAAAACATCACATGGATGCACCTGGGACGTATCATCAGTGTTGTAGCCTGGGGTCAACGGGCGTTTCAGGTCTCGCAACAACATACACCCTCGCCCAGGTGACCCAGCCGTCGATGAAGCAACCCAGCTGGGGGCGGGGCCTGGCTGGCCGTGCACCGCCTCTGCGCCACTGACTCTCCCTGCTGAGGTGCTTACCTGGCAGGCGGTTGCCTAGCGACACCCCACAATATTTATAACACTTTTACCCTGTTCAACACAGACCAGTCCTGTAGAAGCATTAAATGATAGTAGAACAGAATAAAAACAAGCTATTGTTTGTACAGCATGACTTTGTAATGTTTGTTTAAGCAACCGGAAGTCTCTTTCACTCCAACATGGCGGAGGCAGAGGGAGCTGGTTGTTATAATGGGACTTGATGGGAGTGTCGTCTCTTGTTCTGGAATGTCTTTGGATAAGGCCAGTGTGATGCAGCCTGCCATGTTTTTACCCTCCTGTAGTTTTTCACCTGAAGTGGAAAACAAACTACAGAATCAGCCTCTAGGGTGTCAGGCCCAGAGTTTCTGAATCAGTAGACGCAGTGCCGTGTCCCCAACCTGCACATTTTAAATGACATGAAAGCACCAAGGCCTAAAACAACAACCCTGCAGCCAAACACCATGATGAAGATGAAGATGAAGATAAACCAACACACTTCTCAAGGTGTGAAGATCACAAGATAAATCCTTCTCTTTCTGGGAAACATTTTCTGCTTAACTGAAGAAGAGATAAAAAAAAACATGTACCACAGCAGAGATGACTGTCTAAACATCCTGTGGTTTAAGAGTTTTCAGGTAAACACTTTTTTTTCTAAATAACCTTTTTTAGACGAACACTAATACTAGTCTAAAAACCCAGAGAGGTGTAAGCTGGTGGTTCTCAAAGTGGGGTCTGGGGACAGCCAGGGGTCCTTCATGGGGTTCCAGGGGGTCCCCAACTAAATGATTTGATAGTTAGGAACCAAATGGACCCTTATGGGTCTGTAACTCTGAGAGTGTACAAATGGAACCTAATGGACCCTTTTGGGTCTGTAACTCCGAGAGTGTACAAATGGAACCAAATTGGTTCCATTTTCCATTTGTACTCTCAGAGTTATGGTGGTCTGTGGTCTAATGCAGGGGTTCTCATAGTGGCTGCCATAGCTGAGTGGTGGTTAGTGAACCTGCCTGGGGAGCCAGAGCCCCTGGTTGTCCCAGGTACGATTCCAGGTCAGCAATTTGTCGATGTGTGTCCCTGAGCAAGACTCTTAACCCCTAATTGCTCCGCGCCCCTTGAGGGCTGCGTTCAGCTGGGTTGAGCTTCTTTTTTTCTTTTTTTTTTACAAAAACAGCAAATACAAATGAAATCTTTTTGAGACACTGACAGTCTGTGTTCCATATTGTAATGGCAGTGAAACCATAACACATAACACTCCAAGACAGTTGAAAGCTATTATAACATCAAAGTCGCAGAGCATTATTATATAATGGTTAGTAACGAAAAAACATCACATGGATGCACCTGGGACGTATCATCAGTGTTGTAGCCTGGGGTCAACGGGCGTTTCAGGTCTCGCAACAACATACACCCTCGCCCAGGTGACCCAGCCGGGGTTGATCAATCCCCGACTTACGTCCCAGTAGCTACCCACGGTCAGTCCTCTTAGGTAAGACGGGGCCCCTCAGTCCGTTTCTTCTGAACTACTCTGCGGGGACTGGGGGAGAAGAGAGGCTCTGGCACGTGGAGGGACTAGGCTCTGTGGGTGGCCTCCTGGCCGGGCTCCTCCTCCGTCTCACCAGGTCCAGGACCTGAGCGTTGCACCAGACTCCCCCGCTCCAAACATTTCCTTCTGGCGTGATGGTTTCTTAGGCCGTGGTGGTACTGCAGGCTCCACGTGTGGCTTGCTTGAATAGCCCTCCTGAACTTTAAAGGCCTCAAAGTGGACTTGTTGGGCTTCTTCCTCACGGAAAACACAGGCTGGGGCGCTAACCCATACTGCTCCCGGATGCCGTCTACATTCCGGCTGTCAACCGTCTCTCCAGTGGTCACCAAACTATTCCTGGTTGTCACGTAGTCTATTCTAATGAGCCACTATAAATAGAATAACTTAAAAAAAACAGCACATGGATGCACCTGGGACGTATCATCAGTGTTGCCTGGGGTAAACGGGCGTTTCGGGTCTCGCAACATACACCCTCGCCCAGGTGACCCAGCCGGGGTTGATCAACCCCGACTTACGTCCCAGTAGCTACCCACTCAATCCGCTTCTCCGGAACTACTCTGCCGGGACTGGGGGAGAGAAGAGGCTCTGGCACGTGGAGGGACTAGGCTCTGTAAGTAAATAAATAAATAGTAAGTAAATAGTAAGTAAATAAATAAACAAACAATTAAATAAATAGTAAAATTATAAAGATCCCTGGAAGATAACTATTTTGCACAACTTTTGCCGTGTTGCCACTCTGTAATATATAGTTTGTCGATGT